>NW_024082113.1:0-329689 GCF_003009895.1 Hyaena hyaena | reverse complement strand
AAAAAAAAAAAAAAAAGAAATAAAGACAAAAAGCTGATACCTCCATAATTTGGACAACAGAGATATTACATAGATATTTATATATCTTAAGAGGCAAATAAAACAAATAGAAAAATTTTAAATCATATAATGAAAAAGAAAATTTCTGCACAGATCTGTTTATGAAGAAAACAAAAAACAAAATGAAATAAAAGTTGTTATTAGCCTATATTTATAAACTTGTTTATGTGAATTAGCATTAAAGTTGTTTTGATATAAAATACATAAGAAACTTAGTTATGAGTAATATAGAGTCATATACATATGTTAAAAACATGAAAACACATACACATTATAAACTTTAACATTGATTTTCAGTAACAAACTGTCAGCCCTAATTATAAAGCTGGATATGTGAAAGGTGGAAAAAATTGTTAATAGGCTGCTTTCTTCATTACCAAAGCCAACATGCAGAAATGAATATGATTAGGAAGGGAAAAAACAATTTTTGAATATAATTTCTGAGTATTCTCAGCATTTGCCAAGAAATCAGACATCTTCAGTTTATTTATCCAATCATTAAAAATAGGTTAAACTCCTACTATGTGCCAAGAACTGTTCTAAAATCTGAGGTACAATGGTGAGGTTTTTTTTTTTTTTTTTTTTGAAACTGGACAGAAGAAATGCAGTCCTTGTTAGAAGACTGTAGTGACAAGGTGTTTTGCCTGTTTGTGAAATTTTTCAATATGAGTGATATCAAAGTATGTCTTTATGCAGATGAAAATAAGCCAGTCATGAGGGTAAAAATGATGATGTAGAACAGGGATTAACAGAGCGATGATATCCTTCTGTGACTTGAAGGTCATGGGCATGTTACACCAGTGGAGACTTGGCCTTAAATAGGATCAGGGGCTGTGCATCCTACCAGAGACAAAGGCAATGCATATCTTACATGTAGAGATACACAGAAGTTGCTTTGAGAGGCCTACTTCACATTAACCTGGCTCATCACTACTGATATTTGAAATTTATTTTTTTAAATTTTTTTAATGTTTTATTTATTTCTGAGAGAGAGAGAGGAAGCAGGGGAGGGCCAGACAGAGAGGGAGACACAGAATCAGAAGTGGGCTCCAAGCTCTAAGCTAGCCATCAGCACAGAGCCTGATGCAGGGTTTGAACCCAGAAGCTGTGAGATCATGACCTGAGCTGAAGTCGGACACTCAACCCACTGAGCCACCCAGGAGGTCCTGATATTTGAAATTTCTTAGACAATCTTGTTGGCTGTGTCCTAGAGGCCCTTAAAAGGTCATACAATTCTAACATTGCTCCACAAATTGTTTTCTATACATAGCTACACTAGATTTTTAATTAAAGTTCATGCTTCTTTTATAAATGCTTGAAAATCGCTTCTGTTTCAACTGAGATGATGGAGGGAAACAAACAAAAAAAATTCCGTAGCTGACAAATGCAAAAATAAAGAGAAGGAAAATATTAAAACAAAAAAATGAGACAAGCATGCTTATTTAAAGTGGCCATATTGGGGAGCTTGGGTGGCTCAGTTGGTTAAGTGACCAATTCTTGGTTTCAGCTCACATCATGATCTCATGGTTCCTGAGTTCGAGCCCAACATTGGGCTCTGCAGTAATGGTGCATAGCTTGCTCGGGATTCTTTCTTTCTCCTCTCTCTCTGGCCCTCCTGTTCTCTCTCTCTTTCAAAATAAATTAAATAGATAAACTTTAAAATGGCCATATTGAGTTAAAAATTATTTCTGAATTTAAATATACTAAGGTTTTCTAAAAATATGACTGTAAATTTAAATAAAAGATGGTCAATGATCTACTAAACTAATACATTAAAAAATCAGTTTGTCTTAGAAGTCATTTGTTTGCAAGAAGTAGAATCCATTCAAACCCCTGTAAAAGAGATGTGGAATAATTGCACTGGTATAATTTCCTGCTATTAATTTTAAAAATATATAATGCTTTTTTAAAAACTAATCTTTTGGAAATAAAATTACTAAAATGTAATGAAAAAAAAGAGATCAAATTATAAATTGTGCATGAAAAGTAGATAGCACCACAGAAAGAAAATTGAGGTAATTAAAAGATAATTAGCTTTGCAAAAAAATACAGGGTAACAAGTTAAAAATCAACATAAATTTTTGAAGGGAAACATACATTACAAGAAGTTGTAGGAAATCTAAATAAATTAATAATCATGTTGTAGAAGCCATTCTGAACTCACTAGTTGAGAAAACTCCTTGTGAGGTTAAGGCATGTTTGCAAGGCTCTTGCCGTCAGATTACCACCGATACCCACCCCCACTCAGTTGTTTCTGCTTGAGCATCGACCTCCAAGGCACCTTGTTGATTTATCAGGAGTGACTTATTCTGGCCTTGGTATGATGATTGCACTTTGTGAAGGAAATTGTTGTAGCTTGGAAAAACGTTGATGCTTAGTAATCTGGAAATAGTGATCAGGAATGAGTAATCAATGACACAAAAAGGTCAGCTATTGCTTTCGGGTTTACATGAATAAAATAATAACTTTTGTACAGACTGATGTACTACTCCTGGGCATGGGTGACGTTATAGGAACTATAAGCCCTGTGGCTAACATTTTGATGTTTTCTTTTGTGCTTATAGGAGCAAACATTGCGTTTCCAGAAAAATCTGTTTTTTTTTTAATACTTCGCATTAAGTGATAAACAGGTTATTGACCCCTGCTCACAAAGAACTAACTTTGGCCTTTATTGTGCTAACAACATTATCCTGTTTGTATTTGAATGTTAAAGATACTTTCCTTCCTCATATGATGAGCATGAGTACCCTTATCTAAATCATAATTATAAGGTTATGCATATCAATGTTCTAGAAAGTTTTTACTGATCAAAGAATTTATCATCAGAATGCCACTTCTGTGCTGTCCCCCAAATACTTAATCATAAAATAAAGTTGAGTCTCAGACAGTGCAGAGATGCCTGACTGGTGACCAGAAAGAATTTCGTGCCTCTCTCATCCCTCCCTCGCCAACATCGTACATCCTCAAGGACCCTTGGACCCGCTGGAGCTGGACTCCAGCATCATGTGATAGCATGAAGTTTGTCAAATGTTAAGCCTCTCTAAAGAATACTAGTTCCAGCCATCTACACAGAAAATTTGTTTGAATATTTAAAAATTAGTTGTATCTGTATTAGTCTAATTGCTCCAAAGAAAGGAAGAAATGTTTCAGAATGTTAATATAAACTATTCACCAAAACCAACTACAAAAGTACCTAAAATACTTTGTTTCTAATATTACTGAAAAGTAAATATGCAAACATGTAAAATAAAAGTTAGTAAATTAAAATCTGAAGCACATTATAGTAATAATGATGTATAATCATAATGATAAGCTGTACAAGGCTTGTTTTGGAAAAAAAGAAATTTCAACAATAGGATCTCATAAGTAAGCCTTCTTACTAATAATTCAAAGAGGAAAATTGTGAATATTAATAATGCATTTCAGAGTCTTAAAATTGAGTAATGACATAATTTAGATGTTCTATTAATCAAATTTAAATAACAGCAAAACAGTTCACCAATATCCATTATCATATTTGAGAGTGAATATTAAAAGGGATTCCTATTAAAATAAGAAAAAACAAAGATGCTTAATGTCATCACTATTAAGTATTATTTATTATAACTTTGGTCAATTCATTTAGAAAATTATCATTATTTGTATAAGTGGCATAATTATTGCAAAATTTTCTGCTTACCAACTAACTGAAGAAATATTAATGGTATTCTTAGCCACAAACAGTGTACAGTAGAATGAAAGTTCTATTCACAGTTACAACAAACGTATGAATTATCTAGTGTTAATTTAGGAGGGGTATAAAATTCATATTATTATAACTTATTTGTACCCTGAGCTTTCATGTGTTCTGAAATACAAACAACAACAACAACAACAACAACAACAAACAGAAGCAGATGAAATGACATAGCATCTTCTATGTGAAGATACACATTTGTCTCTAATAAGCTATAATTTCAACATAATTTTAATAAAATATGATAAAAATGTAGTTCCAACCTACATCTTTGGGTTAGGGGCATTATAATCCAAAGAAAATATTCTAAGTTTCATCCAGTAAAATAAACATGAGACAATGTCCACATAAATGTTTTCTATTCAATGTAATGTATCCTTAGTACTTTTTATTAGTGCAAGCCACTCCTTTCTGGCTTGCCAAGTTTCTGTGGACAGGTCTCCTGCAAACCTGATCTGTCTTCCCTTGTAGGGAAGTTAAGGACTTTTTTTTCCCTTGCTGCTTTCATGATTCTTTCCTTGCCTGAGTATTTTGTGAATTTGACTATGATATACCTTGTTGATGGTCGGGTTTTGTTGAATCTAATGAGAGTCCTCTGTGCTTCCTGGAATTTGATGTCTGTGTCTTTCCCCAGATTAGGAAAGTTTTCTGCTATGATTTGCTCACATAACCTTTCTATCCCCTTTTCCTATCCTAATCTACTGGGACCCCTGTGATTCTGATGTTCCTTTTTAATGAGTCATTGGTTTCTCTTATTCTAAAATCATGCCCTTTTGCTTTAGTCTCCCTCTTTTTTTCTGCTTCATTATTCTCTGTAAATGTGTCCTCTGTATTGCTGATTCCCTGCTTTGCCTCATCCATCCTCCTTTCGAGACTGCAGCTCAGGTATAGCATTTTCTTCATCCTGACTATCTTTTACTTCTTTTATCTTTGCAGAAAGGGATTCTAATCCATTTTTGCCCCAACTGGTATTCTTATTATCATGATTCTAAATTCTGTTTCAGACATCTTGCTTGTATCGGTGTTGATTAAGTCCCTGGCTGTCGTTTCTTCCTGCTCTTTCTTTTGGGGTGAATTATTTCGTTTTGTCATTTTGAAGGAAGAAAATGAATTAATAAGGTAAAAAAATTAAAAAATTATAAACAACACACACACACAAAATCAAATAAATGATGTTAGATCCTAGGTGTGTTTTGGTCTGGTTATTGAAAGGGATTGATTGATTAAAGAAAAAAGGGGAAAAGAAAAAGGAAAAAGAAATAAAAGAAATAAAAGGAAAATGAAAATTCAAGAAAATGAATAAATGAAATAGAATAAATTGGAATGATGGATGTAAAATAAAATTTAGTAAAATAAAATTTGACAAATTTACAAAAAAGTAAAAAATTTAGGAAAAGTAAAGAAAAATATTTTAATAAAAAATTGAAATTAAAAATAAATGTTTTCTCTTTCTGTATTCAAGTAAAAGAAAAGAAATGTAAATAAAAAAAAGAAAATTGAATAGATGGACCAGTGAACAGACTGAAATACGATTGATATTGCATCATTTTCCCCTACAAGTCAAACTATGAAGTACTTTGTAGTTCATAAACTAAGCAAAAAGGAAACTTCCTCCTCAAGCAAAAACAGCTCCCTGTCCTCTGATGTTTCTCTCTCCCCCAGTTCACCTCTCTGCACTGCACACCTGCTGAGTTCTTTGGTTCAGGTTGTGCAGATTGTTGTGTTATCCTCAAATCAGTTTTCTAAGTGTGCAGTCATTACTACTTTTTAAATGAACTGGATAAATCTAAGGAGTTTAAAATGCTTCCTACTCTCAAAGGCCTAAAATTGGATTAATAAATTCAACCCAATTTAACAGTATATAAAATCCTTACTATGCTCAATTATGGTTTAATGTTTTATGGAAATTAAACTCATTGGAAAAATTACTTAATGATTTGCAGCAACGTAAAAGACAAATTTAGATTTTCACAAACTGTGCACAAATATTAAGTGTAAAACCAGAAAATACAGAAATAATAAGAGCAAATATAGATCTATCTATCACCCTGAAAACTGATTTTAAAAATAGCTATATCCAAATGGGGGGGAAACCTTAAAATATCACAATAAATTTAAAAGGTAAAGGATTGAAGATATTTTGCAAAGGGTTAAGTTCTATAATATTTAAGTAAGTTATAAAAAAAAGAGAGATGGAAGCTGTATAACTTAAAAAGAAAATAAAGTACACAATTAGTATTTTGCTAAAGTTGAAATAGAAACAGCTGACAGGTAAAAACGTTCTTCAACTTCATTCTAAGTGAGAGAAGTAATGATTACAAAAGATTGAACATATAAACAATCCACTCCTAGAGATTTACTATCTCTTTCTCTTTGATTATGTCAAGGGATCCTAGAGCTGCATGCCTGGCCCTGTTGCCTTGCTCCTGTGAAATTGTTTTCCAGAGTTTTACTTTCGTATCTTTAGTTTGCTGATCTGCATAAGATAGCATTATGAAATCTAATGTAGGATTCCATTAGAGACTATCAAAAAGCTTAATGGAAGATTTTTCATAACAGATTAACATTGCAATTGAAAGACACATTCTGGAGCTAGATTGCCTGGGTTTATGTCCAACTGGAACCTCACTATTATGACCAAACTTGGCATTAAGCATCTTTGCAAGGTAATTAAGATAAGGATCTCAAGATGAGCACATGTGGGCCTTAGCCTTACATCCAATGACTGGTGGTCTTATGAGGAGAAAAAAAGGGAGACTAGATAAACAGAGACCTAGAAGGGAAGGTCATGTGAAGGTGAAGCAAATATGGAGGGCAGCCACTAGCCCAGGAATGCCAAAGATTGCCAGCTGACATCAGAGGCTAGGAGAGAGGCATGACATGGATTCTCCGTTAGAGCCTCCTGGAGAAACCAGTCCTGCCCACACCTAGATTTCAGACTTCTTTCTCTCACAACTATGAGACAGTACATTTCAGCTCCTCTTTAGCCACTGAGTTTGTGATAATTTGTTATGAAAGTCTTAGGAAAATCATATACTACCTGTGACCAAATAAATTTCTTATTCTCTCTCTGATTCACAGTCATCATTTTGAAATGGGGATAATTTAATATTCCCATAACATTTTATAAGCATCAGAAAATAAGTTCTTAGAGTGGTATCTAACACAGTCAAAAAGTGATGGCTCTAATTTTTATTTTTTTTATTTTTTATTACGTGGGATGAATTTTTAGGGAATGTTTATAGCACCAAGATCTTGGGTTATTTTGACTGTCTCATTCATCTTGGCTAGACTTCCCATCCAAATGTATAAGGGGAAAAGGGTTCTGAAAGACCATACCTGCCATGTGTAATGTGTAGTCACAGTGATGAAATACTCCACCTGCATAGCCTGCTTCCCTAACTCCCCAGTGGTAAGCCATCGCCAAAGCTCTGGGGATGATGTGTGGGCTGGCCTATTGATGGTTTTTTGTCTTTTCCTTTTCTTTTCTTTTTTTTTTTTAGTTTTATCATTTATTTGAATTTCCTGTTTCACTTAGGGCGAAGGAGCTCCTTTTAAAGTGATACGCACTTAAGTCAGTTGCCACCTTCTACTCCAAAGAGACTCCTGTTTGTCCCTCTAGGAGTTTTGTCTTCTGTAAATTTTCTATTATTGGAAGTTAATGTACTCTCACCATCTGGCCATTTAGGGATCTAACATGTCACCAATACAAGTGTCCTTCATCTCCACTGGAAGTTTCAGTGTCCTACACACAAAGAGTTCTACTCTGCTTCCTTAAGGATTAAGAGACTTTTGCCTTTCTGGTTTAGTACTTATTTCAGTACTGAGGTGCAATTCAGAGACCATGACAAGTTCCTCAGACAAGAAAATCTACAGGTTTTTTAAAGTTCAATTCATGCCATTTTTTTTAGATAGAATTCAGGTTTTGAAGTGATCCCAAAATTAAAAAGAGAAAAAATCTCCCCACACTCCTAAGAATATTGAGATATAAATATGTGAGTATTTAAAATGGAAAAAAAAAAAAACAAAAAACTATCTCTGAAGTTAGGCAAGAAGCTAGAGTCTATCTTCTTGTGACTCAGAAAAATGTCAGTGTTCTTCAGTTGCAAGTGACAGAAGTTCAACTGTCCAGCTAGTATAAGCCAAATGCAGAGTCACTGAATTACACAATGGAGAAGTCCAAGGAGTGAGGCTGAGCTCAAGAAGCCAAGCTATGTGTAGAGAGAAATAAGCATACTAACAACTACGCCACCAGCGCTCTTTCTTCATCTCTAACCTTCACCCTTTTACATGCTGCCAACTTTCACAGGAGGGCTTTCTTTGTGGTAGTAAATATGCCCACTGGTTGATGGAGGCTGAGCCATCCTTTCAGTAGTGATTTCAAAGTAAAGGTGGCCCCTCTCTCCCAATAAGTAGTAAATTTCCCAGACACACTAGTAATTTATCTCCCTTAGGTCATGTGTCCATTGCTAAAAAAAACATCATTGTTAAAAGATAGAAATTTAGTTGGCAATCTAAGTCACAGGAGTACTCATGGGGCAGGGGAGGTGGCTTTATAATAACGATGCCCCATCCAGTTGGAGCTATCCACTATCAATCAAAAGAACTCCTTTCCCTGTCATCTTTTACAATTAGCTTCCTGCTCTTCTCCTTGGTAATATTTACCAATTTCCGGGTATAAAACTATTGGTTTGCTTACTCATATTGCCTGCCTTCCCAACTATACTGCAGTCATAGAAATGACAACAATCATATTTGTGTCCACCAATCTACATGGTGCCTGCAGAATATCTCATGTATGAAAGATTCTAACAAATAATATTATAAAGTGAACTATAGCTTAGTGGTGTTCCTCCACCTACGGAAAAATTATCATCTGTATGAATTTATTTTTTTTTAATTTTTGACCTGTTTAGTACACATTCTGAAATTCCTTCCCACACCAACTAAATGAGAATCTCAGTCCTCTCTCTACTTTGGAAGGAACGCATCTCCATCCACTGATTCTAATGCTATATAGTTATGCCAATTTACCTGTTTGTGGTTACTGAATTATTGCTCTACATTGAGGATCTTAAAGTGATTGTGTAGTATTAACATTATCCAATTTAATTGAAATATATAAACATAAGTGTGATTTGATTGTACAAAAGAAAATTTTCAAATTCCTCTTTAGCTATTTCAGGAGCCAAGAGACTAGTGTGATTCTGTAGAGTCATAAAATAATAAAGAACTGTGGTTCTTTTTTGCTCATAACATCCTGACAGTTAATATTGACTATACATCCTTCACTGTGCATGGGAAATCAAAAAAAAGCCTAACTCTAAGAGGTATATTTTGGATGAGCTCCTATGGTCTAATATTAAATACTTTTTCCAGATTCCTCTGAATTGCTTCCATTCCCATCTGTATTATATGGCACATAAGTAGAGCAAGCATATAATTTATTCTCTGAACTGGGACACATTTAAGAATGCCACTGTACTGTGATGGCAGACATAACTGGGGACTGTCCCACATCACCCTATATATAACAAAGAGACAGTGAAAGGCATTATAAGGTTATATAATATTTAGGGCTTGGTCTTATCTTTTATTGGTCCATGAGTTCTAATATACAAAGCTGACACTTCCCATCGAAAATTCAAGATGTACTTTTGAAGATTCCAAATCAACTAAAAGTTGGATATTAGGGGAACTGTGTTCTTCTCAGAGACATGGGGAAAGGAGGAGAAGTAGTGGTATTTTAAGACACTTTATTGGAAAAAGCAGAAGGAAAAAGTCTAAAATAATTTGAAATGTCTATCATTAGAATCTAGTCAATTTTATCCATAATGTCAGATCCCTAGCAGAGAGGGAAGGGACAGATTAAAGACTGGTGTGTGTATTTCGTTTCACTCAAAACTTGTATGAAAATCAATCTTCTCTGAAACTAAAAATACTATCAGGCCTACATGTATCTACTCATGAATAAACTTCCACATTTAACTTATGCCAGGTGTATAAATTGCCTAAATGAAATTTAACATGTTCTGATGGCTGATTTTCCAGATCACATATATGTTTATGTTAAATATTAGTTTCTAATTCTCTAAAATGCTATTATATGAATATCTATTATAATAAATAGTGTGTGGCAATGAAAATAACCATAGAAGAACTACCAATATAATAATTATAAACTGCTAGTTTGATTTGTAGCTGCTTGGGTTTATTGTTTTTCCTATAACAAAATATCATTACCAAAATTTTAGTGCCACTTTTTAATGTGCATTAAAATGAAATTATAGTGAGGTGGTCATTTGCAAACATAAGGTCATGAGTAAAATAGTACTGTGGCTAGTTCATAGAGAATACTTATTAAATGGTATATATAATTACTTTCATTTTTATTACCTGCTACTTCCTGCGTTTAACAACAAAAATTAAAACCAGATTAACACAGAGAAGAATATATCCAAATAAAATCACTTCCATTCGAAAGAAGAAATAAAATACTAATTATAAAAAATGAGCTATGTAATCAGTGTTATTAACTATGTCCAATGCTCTATGTTTCTATGATAAAATTATTGACTTGGTTTTTAATCAGACAGTCCATCTTTTCATATTGGCATCAGAATTCTTAATGTGATGGGGTGCTTGGGTGGTTCAGTTGATTGGGTGACTGACTTCAAGGCTTGAGACTCAGCCCTGCTTCAAGGATCAAGTATCAGTCCCACATCTTGCTCTGTGCTGACAGCTCAGAACCTGGAGTCTGCTTTGGATTCTGTGTCTCCCTCTCACTGCCCCTCCCCTGCCCACACTCTGCCTCTGACTCTCCTTGAAAAATAAATAAACATTACAAAAAAAAAAAAAGAATTGTTTATGTGAAATCAGACTGCCACTATAGCTACACATTTTGTTCTTTTCCCCCTTATGCTTCTTTGTTGCCCAACAAAACACATATATACCTATTAAATGAATAAAACATCAAGTTTTGTGAGATAAAGTCAATGTGCTGGGAGTACAAATATTATCAGAAAAACATATTTTTAATTTTTTTAATTTTTAATTTTTTTAATGTTTTATTTATTTCTGAGAGAGAGACACAGCATGAGCAGGGGAGGGTCAGGGAGAGAGGGAGACACAGAATCTGAAACAGGCTCCAGGCTCTGAGCTAAATGTCAGCACAGAGCCCAACGTGGGGGTCCCTAGCAGAAATAATTTAAAAGGCATTTTAGTAGTTTGGATATTTTTGGTTCTAATGATAACTTAATGCCTCATTCTTGGATTATCGATGAAGCTGATATAACCTTTGAGTTTATATATTCCCCCAATATCTTAATTGAATTATAGCATACATGGCAGAACTACCAAAGTAAAATTATATCCAGGCACATTCTCACTGATTATATTGTCTAAGAGATTGATGGGACAATATTACTCTCATATTTATGAAAGAAGAAAAAGAATCTTTATACTCTTTAAATGTGAATGACATTCTTAATCAAAGTATGAGGTGACTTCACAATTATTCTTGGAATTTCTAGGAAGCAATGGTGACATATATTTAATATATAGAGATTTAGACACATTTGGAGACCTACAAACAGTATAAATTATGACTTATAAATCCTTCCATTTTTTTCTGAAGGAAATAACATTCTTATCAAAACTTAATAGCCTAAAACTTCTGTTTACTTCTCACAAGCTCACCTACTCATTTTCCTAATCATTACATTGTTGATGGAAAGAAGCTATATTTATGTGTATGTGATTGTTTATTCAATATATTATGGCATAATAACACAAGTGATAAGCAGTGAAGTCAACAAAATATGAATAGTTATGGCACAGTGACCTGAACAAGCTTTATGCACTTGGCAATAGCAATGGACTTGCTGAAACTTCAGGGGACCCAAATGGTCACTTTATAAGCAAACAAATATCTCACCAATGTGGATGGCAAAGAATTTAGAGTATAGGTTAATATTTACTGTAGAATTTAGGGTATTTATTTGGTATAATGATGTTAACCAACCTTTCAATCTATATTAGACAGATCTTCTTTTCCCTCTTAAAGAATGGAAATACACATTTTCAAAGACTTGAATAACTGAGGTTGATGTATAATAAAAATTAAAATATGTCTAACACATAACTCTATGATTTAATCTGTTTATTTTGTCCATCAAATAAAAAATGATAAATTATTTAGAAATTAACTATACAAGGCTTTGGAATTAAACTTTGGGTGCTGATATCAATGACAATCAAAATCAAGTAAACATTTTTGCCATAATAGAAATGCAGCAACAAATTAAAAAAAATTGCTATAGTATCAGTTTATCTTATATTGCTCTTAGAGAAATTTTAAACTTAAACTAAAATCAGAGTTTAGGAAGCATAACTTAGGGCCAGACATTTTTTTTCCTAGTTGGTCAAATAAAGCAAGTTAGATGTTATATGTATATAATTTAATGAGTTTGTAAGTTATTTCCATTTAATACAACGTATTGAACAACACTTTGATGCCATGTGTATTTCAGTGCAGGCTTCCATGGCAAAATACCATAGACTTACTCAAGCAACAGAAACTTATTTACTCACAGTTTTAGCGCCTGAAAGGTGGAGATCATGGTTCCAGCACAGCTAGGTTCTAGTGAAGATTGTCTTCCTGGCTTGTACAGCTTTGAACTGCGTCTTCACATGGTGGAGAAAGCACGCTCTTTGGTGTCTCTTCTTTTTTTTATGTTTATTTATTTTTGAGAGAGAGACACCTCAGGCAGGAAGGGCAGAGAGAGAGGGACAGTAGTTCTGAAGGGGGCTCTGTGGTGATGGCAGTGAGCATGATGTGGGGCTTGAACTCACAAACTGCGAGATCTTAACCTGAGCCAAAGTCAAAAGTTCAACCAACTGAGCCTCCCACAAGCCCCTGGTGTCTCTTCTTGTGAGGACTTCACCTTCAATGACCTCGTCTAAATCTCATTACTCCCAAAGGTTCCCTTTCCAAATACCATCACAATGGGGTTATGGGAAAACACAATTCAGTCAACAATACTGGGCATATTATTCATATGTAAGGCTGCCATAAAATTTATCCTCCAAATTGAAATACCTTTTTGAGCAAGGAATGAGTGCTATTAATAATCAAAACAGTAATAATTGCAAACTCGGACATCCCGGGCAAAGAGCTGTGATCATTCTCTCACGTTACAGCACTGAGGCTAAGAATCAAAATGACTTGTAAAGTTTTTAATATCTGTTAAGATTTTTGTTGGACAGTCTTGAGTAGATAGTACTGTTAACTTAAAGTCCATCTGAACACAGCAGATACTGTTTCTGCATATCATAAAGATAAAGGTACAGTGTACATGGTAAGCATGGGGCTATGTGTTTTATAAACATGATGGATTAGAGATATAGGTCATGATGTCTATACATTCTTAGTTTCTACTTAAGAAGAAACAGAAAATTCAACATGTTGGTTAAGATAAGGGATGATGCAATATACACAGGTTAAGTCAGAACTATATTTCTTACTACTATGTAACATTGTTTAAAATACTGTATAACCTTAAAAAAGTTCCTTAATTTTTCTGTGCTTCACTTTCTTCATTTTTAACATATGGATAGTAATTGTATTTACATCATTAAGTTTACATATATATATATATATTGTGTGTGTGTGAGTGTGTGTGTATAGAAGAGAGCCTGATACATGCAATAGAAAAATGTTTTTTATAAATATTACTTTTGTTTTCTATCTTTCCAGGCACAGCTGTAGGTTGTTATTCTTTGTTTTATTTTGTTTCACTACATAGCCACAGTTAGTAGTTGGGTCCCAGGGTGCCCCAGTAGCTCAGTCAATTAAGCATCAGACTTTTGGTTTTGGCTCAGGTCATGACCTTGAACTTCGTGAGATGGAGCCCCACATAGAGCTCTGCACTCAAAGAGGGGAGACTGCTTGAGATTCCCTCTCTCTTTCAAAAAAATAATAAACACAAAAAAATTAAAAAAATAGTTGAGTCCCTATTCATTATGTGGTCTGGCTTCAAAAGAAAACCTGGACCATTTAGCATCTCAGGATACAAATAAGAAAATGCCTATGGATGTTAGTAATAGTAAGTGGATACTTAATAGGCATATTTCATATTATAGCATAGTATATAAATATCATTGTCATAAAGTTCTTTTACAAATAAATTATGTGGGGTTTTTTTGGCATAAACTACATATAAATGGGAGCCAATTTACCCAAAAAATATAACTCTGTAGTGAAATTAATCACAATTCAAATGGATAGGTAGAGATAGATGTAGATATATAAATAACCACAACTGAGTGAAACATTAGTACATTTATAAAATAATAACATTGTTGTCAATACACTGATATATAGGAAAGGCTTGTAGAAGCCTTATAGATGTAGACCCTTTGTCTCAAATACAAATCGACTTGTATAGATAAGGCCTCACATTCATCAAAGGGAATAAGAATGGGTAGCCCATATACTGAATTTGAATATTCATGTTTCCAAATTCTTCAGAAGTATTATGATCAAATATGTGATTGATTTGTGTGATAGTCATATAATATGATGTATAATCTGGGATATGTATGATGCATGGAAAAAAAGAAGATAAAGTTCTTTAAGCTTTAGGGATAAAAAGATTCAAAATAGTGAAAGTAAAAAGCTCTTATGAAAGAATAATTTTGCCTATCCATTCATCCATATTTTAAAAGATTTACTGAATTTTTATTCTACGCATGTCATTAGGCACAGGTGTGTATTTATTCCTGAGGTGAGTCCCATCCTATGTGCTATGATACACTCTTGAGAAGAATCACTACACTGGTAATACTACTAGTGAACCAGGAATAAGTCAGTGACACTTGATAACAACTATTGTTTTCCACTATATCTGATTTTAAAAGAATTTAAAGTTGAAATTAGAAATAATGAAAATGACAGATATGAATTCTTAGATGTACATATTACCTGACTTTTCTACCTGGGGTATTCTAATAAGAAAACAAAATAAATGCATTGCAACCAATAGCTTCTCTTTTCTAACTATCATGAAAACGTTTTGAGAAAAACAATATAAAATATTATGTTCAAAGTAGTTACAAGAATCATTAAAAATATACTCAAAATTAAGCTGAGTTAGAAATTTACAGGAGCAGAATAATTAAAATGATAAAGTATATTAAAGTTAACTGAGAATATTTAAAGAATGAAATAGTGATATGATATAGCTGTGATGTGCTAAGTGTCTGGATGGGGCTTGTAAAATGACAGTCCTTTATAAAATAATTCATAAACTAAATTCAATTAGCTACAAAGTCAGTGTAGTTTTATTTTAAATTGATAAAATGGCCTCAAAGAATATGTGGAGTATTAAAGAAGCAAAACCAATAATTAAAAAAATTACTTTCAATTTAAAAACGGTTTTACTTAAATGTAACATGCATAGTGAAAGGTGCACATATGAAGTGTGTCTCATGCTTCTCCCACACACATCCTTTTGCAAATTGTATTTTGCCTTGTGGTCTCCTTACATATTTTTTTCTTACTGATCTGTCCCCCATGCCCCTCTTTATTTTTCTGTGGTCAATATTATGTTAAAAAAATTAACATATTTTCCTGAGATGTTTCTTTAGCCAGAACCATTTATATTATTAGGCACAAAAAATGTGTTTCCCTTTTTTTGAACTTTTCCATGGGTTTTGTTTTTACTGTGGCATTTTAATACAGAAATGTTGTCTCAAAAAAAAAGAATTATTCCATAATAGAAAGAAAATTCAAAAATTATCCTTAGAAAGCAGAAGACTGAACCTTGGTCCCCCAAATATTGGGGATCCAGTCTTAGATCCTCAGATCTAGCCACTTCTCATGTATAGACTCCTGCTTCTCTAACTATTCCATTAATTTATGTCTCTTAAGGTGGAATTGGAAATTTGAAGGGTAAAGCTCTTCCTTCAATGAACATTAATAAAAAACGTAGTATTTTCCAGAAATTTTGTTACTATTTACAGTCTAATAAACAAAAACAAAAGTGTCCACCTAATATATGATTGCCAATATCAAGTACTATTATACTTTTAAACTTGCATTACTTTATAAATTATATTTGGTAATTTATTATTATAATTTTACTTTCTTTGAGTCACAGTTGGGTTACCTTTATCAACACATTTATTAATTGGCCATTCCTCTAATATTTTATTGCGTATTTTGCCCATACTATTGAGTTGATAGGTTACCTGATAAAATTGTGTGAAGTATTCAAATATAATAGATTTTAACTTCTGGAGCTGTCTCAATCTAAACAGTTCTGAACCATTGGCTTATTTGTGCTTTTAACGTTAACACTCTATTTTTCATTTTAATTATGAAATATATCATACTTATAGAACAGAGGAAACAAAAACTATATAAAAATAAATTCGCAGCACAAAACATTATAATTACTATTTTAATATCTGGAAGGTAAATCACTCTCATTACTCTTTTTCAAAACTGTATTGGCCAGTATCACCTTATTCTTCTAGTTGAACTTTGACTACTTTCCTTTCCTTTCCAAGAAAATATTATGCTGGGTTTTCAACTGAACAAACAAAAAGAAATAATCTCTATCTTTCTCATAATCAGCGCTGACTATGATGTCTTTAAGTAATGAGTCATGATGTAAAAATATTTTGCAATATTTGAGTCACTAGTGCCTTACCTACATGTTTGGTGTGTTTAAATTTTCTTAAACATTGAGATAAGGCATAACCCTAAGGAAACAATTCAATGGAATTCCCAAAGCCACTTCTTTGGGAAACTTTGCCCCACCATTGCTCCCCACACCGTAAAAGCCACGAGAGGAGTTTCGTGGCTACTAAGATGCTTAATAACATGTAGTTTATATAATGCACGGACATGTTAGTGATAGGTACAAAAGCTTTTAAGCATTTCCTGAGCAATGAAACATAATAGAATTGATCCTACCTAACACCTCAAATCAGTCCCTCAGAATCTCTGATTTATGCATTGTGACATTTCCTTTTGAGCTCTTCCTACTTTTCTCCCCAAAGAGTAACTAGTTGATCTCGCCAGTGACTACTGTCTATTGTGTTTTTCATATACGCGGCAAGTTATCCTTCCATGAAGACAATTAAGAATGATGTGTGACTGCTAGTCTTGTTTGTTTGTTTGTTTGTTTTTAATTTATTTTTTTAATGTTTTATTTATTTCCGAGAGAGAGAGAGATTGACAGCATGAGCAGGGGAGGGTCAGAGAGAGAGAGAGACACAGAATCTGAAACAGGCTCTGAGCTAGCTGTCCGCACAGAGCCCGACGCGGGGCTCGAACTCAGGAACTGTGAGATCATAAGCTGAGCCGAAGTCGGATGCTTAACTGACTGAGCCACCCAGCGCCCCACTGCAGGTCTTTTTCTTACATCTTTGCCTTGTATGTTTGGTCTCCAAACATGGCCATATTTTTTTCCAATCTTGTTTCAATAAGAAAAAAGAGAAAGAAAACATATTTTGTTCAAATGATTATTATTATTTTTGTTGTTATTTACCTGCAACCAACCTCCAAGGTTTTGTTCTCTCTCTTTGCCTGACCCATACATATCTTTCCGAATTCATGGTCTTGATCCATTTAGTTCCTATTAATGGAAGCTAATGAAGTTCTCCACTGATACCATAGATTTACAATCTGGTAATAGTCATATAAAGGAATAATTACAGTTTGCTTTTATGACCAATGTTTATTTCCTCAAAATTGTTCTGTTTCAAAAAATAAAAACATGTAAATGTTACCTCAGGTGATGAAGATCTGTTTTAAGACTACTTATAACTAAATACTACTTATTTGTAAGACTAGGGAACTAAAGTGCTACTTATTTGTAAGACTAAGAAACTATGGAACTAATTAAGGAACTAAGATTTTTTTCTTTGTGATTTAATAGAAACCTATAACATCAGCACTAACACCAACATTCCCAGCCACAAGTGTGACCTGACATCACACTGACTCAGTTCCTTTCCTCTCTGCCTCTCTCTGTGTCTATAGGTCACCACCATTCTGCACTCTCCTCTCCTCTCTGTTGTTATACTGTCACTCTTTCATGGCTTCTGTTTATTGTCTTACCTCTGTTTTCCCTTATGCTCCTCTCTTGCAAATTCCTTTAACCCAGGTGCCCCTCTACCTTTTCTTAATCAAAAAAATTACAATTTCACTTGAAAATGTCCTTGAAAAGCAGTATTATTAATGTTATTAAATCTCAAGCTTTGAGTTCATAATTTTAAAAAATTGACAGGGGAGCCTGAGTGGCTCAGTCGTTTGAGCATCTGACTTCTACTCAGGTCATGATCTCATGGTTTGTGAGTTCAAGCCACACTTTGGGCTGTGTGATGACAGCTCGGAGCCTGGAGCCTGCTTCAGATTCTGTGTCTCTGCCTCTTTATGCCCCTTTCCCACTCACTCTCTGTCTCTCTCAGTCTCAAAATGTATAAACACTAAATTTTTTTAATTGACAAAGTGGAGAAATTATTTATAAAACAATTTGAAGTATTCTAATTCATAATAACTTTTTTGAGGGAAAGATTTCTTGTACAATTGAGTTACAATTTGAATTTGAAGGTTTTTAATACACCATTCCTTGTACTTGAAATAATGACTGACAGACAAATAATTACTCAGACTTGAGTAACTTTCATATGGTTTCTTGAAAATGAATGAAGTAAGCCTTCCACTTCAAGGAAAACAAAGAGTGATGGTCACCAGTTATGATATTTGAGTTTTCAAGATGCTATGGACTGAATTTATGTGTCCCTCTCCAAATCCATATGTTAGAATCCTACCCCTCAATGTGATGTTATTAGGAGATGGGTCTTTGGGAAATAATTAGAAACAGATGATATCATTAGGTGTTGGGAGCTGCATGGGCCTCACTGGATGAAAGTCATGGTGAGGAAATGGCAGTGTTTGCATAGCTCCTGCCATGAGAAACCAAAACTGGTATCTCCTTCTACTACTACTGGCTCATGTTGGAAATGAGCCTGCAGGTATTGACCAGGCCTCACAATATTCCAGATCAGACTGATATTCCCCACACAGATTGATCATAAGGAAAAGCATATTCCTGCCTTTTCAAAAGAGATTTCAGATGAAAGCATTGTGGATGATTGTCAAAAGGCTCTTCCTATGGACCTTGCAGATCCAAGACTTACATAATAAAGGGGGCTAAGAACACAAGAGTTACAATTGAGTCTGGACCTGAGACAAAGAGCCTAATTAGAGTTAAGTACAGATACCCATCCCTACCCAATTGTTTCTGCTTGGAGCACCGAACCCCCAAGGCATTTGTGAGTGACTTATTCTGGTCTTGAATATGCTGATTGCTCCCTGTGAAGGAACCTATTGAGGAACTTCTTTTGTGATTATGGGAGTAATGGTGTTTCCTGAAAGACCTGTTTTTCTTAAAACTCCTTAAACAAGCTATTGACCCCTGCCCACAAAGAAGTAACTTTACCCTTATTATGCTAAAAACATTGTCTTGTATGCTAAAGATACCTCCCTTCCCCTTAAGCATCTAAATCACATACCTCAATCACTATTGATAAAGGTTATGCAGGAATCTTCTACAAATCTATATTCTGGGAAATTCTTACATATCAAAGAATTTTGTCATTAGAAATCATTGTCTAAGGCATATGCCACTTCTGTGCCGTCCTCCAAACACTTAATTATAAAATAAAGTTGAGCCCCAGTCAGAGTAGAGATGCCTGCCTGGTTACCAGAAAGAATCTTGTGGCTCTGTCACTCTCTCCCTTGCTGACACCATCCATCCTTCAGAGACCCCTGGATCCAGCCAGAGCTGGACTCCAACAATTAGGGTGGAGCCCTTCTAACTGTGATTAGTGCCTTTATAAGTGTCACAGTTTATTCCTCATTCCGCATGAAGATACAAGAAATCTGTGGTCAATTTCCCACCAGAATTTGACCATGTTGGCTAGCAATCTGATTTCAGGCTTCCCATCTCCAGAACTGTGAGAAAATACATAATTGTTGTTTATAAAGTACCAAGCCTGTGCTACTTTGCTACAGCAGCCCAAACTAAGACACAAGAGAGAATTATGATTTGGAAAATTTCTGTCTACCCCATGAGCCTGACAGCTTCCTAATGACCACAGAAATAGCTGATGATGTTGCTTATGTGGTATCTTGACATCATATAATAAAATGTGTTATCTTTTGAAAAATCTTAATTTCTCAGTAAACCAATGTTTTCAGAAACCTCTTTATTGTATTACAAAATTATGCATGAGTAAAGGATCCATTCAATATACAAGAAAATTGTGAAGAGGATTGAGAATACACTTATCTTGATGAACACTGAGTAATATATGGGACTGTTGACTCACTGTGTTGTACACCTGAAACTAATAAAATACTGACATTAACTACACTAGAATTTAAACAAAAAAATTAAAGACTGTAACTTAAAAATACAAAGTACAAGAAAAACCAATTCACTTTAATGTAATAAAAAATAATTATTCATATTGTTTCATATCCCACATTGTAACCATGTTTATGAAACACTTGTGGAGTTTTGGTATGACCTAGAAGCAGAATGTCCTCAAACGTATCAAAAGGCTATTGTTATACTGCTCCATTTTCTACTTACATTTCTGTATAAGGCTGGATTTTCTTTATAAAATTATCCGTAGTGACAAATCAAAATAGTTGGAACTCATATGTAGAAAGGAAGTGCAACTCTCTTCTTATAATCCAGATATTAAGGAAATTTGTAAAAATATAAGGCGATATTAATTTTTTTGCTAATTTTTAGAAAATACCATTACTTTCATTAAAAAAGTAAGCTTGTAGTGGGTTTATTAAGGTAGTTTTTAAATAACAATAAATATTTAAAATTTTACAGTTTTAGGTAAATATTAAATAATTTTTAATGTTTATTTATGAGAGAGAGAGAGTGAGTGAGCGAGCATGACCAGGGGAGGGGCAGAGAGAGAAAGGGAGACACAGAATCTGAAGCAGGCTCTAGGCTCTGAGCTGTCAGCACAAAGCCTGAGGTGGGGCTCGAACTCATGAGCCATGAGATCAATGACCAGAGACAAAGTCGGACACTTAACCAACTAAGCCACCCAGGCATTCCTTAAGTAAACGCTGATATATAAATCTTACATAAACAAAGCTTCTGGAGATCCTCTGTATTTGTTAAGAGCATAAGGATATATTGAGACCAAAAGTTTGAGATTTGCTGCACTAGGTTGCAGTGTATCGTTCAAATCTTGGAGGTAGTCAGTTGTACAGCAGCCATCCTCAAGGAATTGCCAGCGACTGCTTTCTAAGAAGATCCAAATGGAGCTATATTCTATTTGGGGCTGTTCAGTTTACTGGAAAGCATATAACTAAATGTTCTTTCTTGGTATCTAGCTGTACAACTGTTTTACATTCTGTAGTGACTCTTCCATACCCAGAGTTTCTACATGATGTATCTCTTCTGCTTGATATATTTGTCTCTACTTCCAAGGAGCAATAAATTATTGAGGATTATTGAGTTAAAGATGTTAGTGAATGTCAGACCTAATTATCCAGTGCTTTCTGCATTTGCTCAACATTTCATTCTACTTGTCACTAACTTTGGAGGAAGGAGACTGCCATATTTGTTCCATCCATCTAATCCTATTGCTTTTACAGAATTGTTCATCAAATGGAACTGGGTGTAGCATAAAATTTTAAGATTCTTCATGTTCTCCCTTATTTTGCGAAGTTTCTTCTATAAAGGAGGGTTTCATATATAATACATTTTAAAAAATAATGATGGAGTATTATTTCTTACTTCAGTTTTTGTTTGGTTACATTAACTACTCTCAGCCTACTGATATTTTCAGACTTGTTTAATAAAATATCACCATATTTATATTTTGCTTTATATTCTAGTGTTTTGAGATGAGAATTTTATTTAAATTAATCACTGAATTAAATATTTAAATATAAGATCATTGTCATTATTATTCACTGATGAGGAAATCAGTGTTCAGATGGGTCATTTACTCAGTCAGGGTAACTTAGTTGATGATATAGAGGAATCAGAATTTGAACTTGAATGCAACAATTTTACTTCAAATTCTCTATTACTATCAATATGTTTTAACTATTTTCATTTAAAATATTGTGTCCTAGAGCACCTGGGTGGCTCAGTCGGTTAAGCATCCGACTTCCACTGAGGTCATGAGCTTACAATTCGTGGGTTCAAGCCCCAAATTGGGCTCTGTGCTGACAGCTCAGAACCTAGAGCCTGCTTCAGATTCTGTCTCCCTCTCTCTCTCTGCCCCTTCCCACTTGCTCACTCTCTGTCTCTTTCTCTTTCTTAAAAATAAATAAGAAAATAAATAAAATAAAATAAAATAAAATAAAATAAAATAAAATAAAATATTATGTCCTGAAATAACCATTAAAAGGATTAATAGAATCAATTTCTCCATAGAGCTTTCTCTAAATGTCTGGAGGTTTGAGTGAGTCAAAGGCTTGAAGGTTATATCGTGACTGATGACAATGTCAAATATATCATTAGGAACTCTTATTTTTCTTCATTTATTCTTTCTTTCCTTCCTTCCTAATTTCCTTCTTTTCTTCCTCTCCTCTTATATTAGTTGCTGGCTTAGTGAATAAAGAGATTAACATCTATAGGATGCCCTTAATACTTGGACTGCCAATTCAATATGAATGAACATACAAAGAGACTTTAAAGTGGATATATTTCAGGAGGTGGGGTAGTTCTAGTTATTGGTAATCAGTACCAATAGATATAAAAACTATACAGAGGGAAATATGGAAGGGAAGGCAAAGACAATAGACTAAGAATTTAACTGTAACACTGACTAAAAAAACTGAACTTCTATTCAGCTCTACAGGTCCACATGAGGAATCACGTGTTCTGAAAGTAAAAGTGAATAAAATTCCCCAGTCAGATTTTCTAAGACAGGTCAGGAATATATTATATATGAGAACTCAAAGAAATTGCCATGGAAAAATTGAATAATGATTGGTTTCCATTTTCTAGCTCTTCTGGATCACTGAATGAGCAAGATCAACGAGATGATAATCATAGATAAATGAGAAGCTGGTTCAGAATGAATCACTTATATTTATGTAAAAGTTAAAAAAAAAAAAACATTCACAGCTTTCACTATTAGATATATTACCTCAGCAGCATGGATATCTATAGTACTTGGGATTTGTTACACTTACCATATTGTTACTGCTATTTGTTACCACGAATAGTTGTTCATAGACTTAACTCCCTAGGTAATATTCATAATATGTTGTTTTGTATTTGAACTTTTTGTGCAATCACAGAAGAGAGGCATGGTTTGCTCTGAGACAACTGGCTGATTAGTCTGTACACTAAGATTTTCAATTTTATTAATGCAAATGGCAAATAATTGGTAATCAGTTGGTACATAAAATGCCACTCTTTCAATGTCTCACTTTGCAAGCTTGTTTTGTAGATAACATTCGTGAGAATATAAAATTCTGGGTTGAAATGAAAACAAATTCATATCATAAATAATGCAAGAGAATGAGAGATCAAAATCAATAGATAATTGATTATTCTGTTGGTAACAATAAATTTGTTTTTAAAGAAAATAAAATTTAGATTCACTTGTAATCCCTCCTGAGATTTCAAGATAAATTATTTAAGGAGAGAAATAATGAATGAACACAAATGAAAGACTAAAAATCCTGCAGAGTAAAATGCCTATACCAGTTAGCCTTTTTAAGTTTTGGAGCTAAATTCCATATGTAACTTTTCTTTGAATTACTGGAATATACTGTGCATAAAAATATTATAAATCCAGTTACTATTCCCTTAAAATTAAATGATACTTCTAGGTTTTTTTAGAGTGTTAAAAACAGTCACATAGTCTTATAGTTTTAAATGAGTGAAACAGCAATTTTCCAGTTTAAATGACTACTTTGGCTTAAAGAAGAAAAGAAAAAAACTGTTTGTTTCCAAATAAGATTTTAAAAGGTTCAAAATCTGTAGCTATCATTTAAGTTATACGATGAAATATGTCATTAGAAAACAATTTTTTTTCAGATACAGTCATGTAGTTAGCATTTCATATATTTATTTATAATAGAAGGTACAAATATTTTTGTAGGATAAAAAACACTTGTCCAATTCTTCTCACTAAAAAATAGCACTTATTTCATTCAAGTAGGCATCCTTGAACAAACTATGTACCATTGACCTACAGCCTCACCAACACCACTACACCACCACCATCATTATGAACAAGGTTAAGATAATGAGAGGGCTCTGATTTTCAGTTTAAGGACCTAGAATTGATTCCCAAGTTTGTACTCACTGTAGTGGCACTGAATTAGCCATTTATATTCACTGGCTTTGTTCTACTTTATCTTTTTAGACAAGCACAAAATAACACCTACTTAGTCAACATCACAAATTTGATGAGTTCTGTGACCTGCTTGCCTAGTAAAAAGTCTGAAGACTGAATGCATGTGTCAATTTTAGGGTAAAGTACACTATTTTTGGACAGTTATGAAGGGTCATATCTAAGTAGAACAGAACAAAAAAAGACTATGCAGAATGAAAAAGAAGAAAGACAACACTAAGCCAAAGAGTAATAAATTATAATGTAATCTCTGGTCCAGCTGAGCATGCTGCACTTTAAATGCTCCCTGAACATGTCTGTTTAATTAATAATTCTTAGAAAGATTTAATTTAACAAAGGATTGTCTGAATAAACAAAAATTAATAAGAACCTGTAAATACTTTGAATTTATCTCAAGACTTGAATTTGGGGTAAAAATGACACAGGATAAACTATGAAAGCATTAGAGGGATTTCATCTAATAAAATTAATTCTAGTGTATATCATGAATTAAATACAGGTTTTATGTTGATACTATCCTCATGTGACAGAATAATATTTAATGCTTAATAAGCATCACTTTGTCAAAATGTCTCTTCATAATCTCACTTATTCAATTTTACTCCCAACTATTCCACTATTATTATTATTTTTAGCAAGAGAAGACAGGGGTGCCTGGGTGGCTCTGTATGTTGCATTTTCAGTTCTTGATTTCAGCTCAATTCATCATCCTAGGGTTGCATTGAACCCTTGCTGAGTTTGGAACCTGCTTAACATTCCCTCTCCCTCTCTCTCTGCCCCTCTCCCCAACCCGTGCATGTTCTCTTTCTCTCTCTCTAAAGTAAAAAATATTAATAGTTTAATTGTCAAAACAACTCAGTGAGATGTGCATTAAAAGATTAAACAGATAGAAAGCTGAAGTATAGCTTTGAAGCAGGCAGTCTGACTTCAGATTTCAAATTCTTAACCAATATAATGTGCCACCCATGACTCCACTCTGCCCACATATACCATATGAAGGAAGGAATTCATAAATGAAAAGTCCCAAGTCTCTAACAAATATCCTAATATGCCTCCTGAAATATATTTCTTCAGAAGATATGGGAGAAAATCCTTGAATTTCTAGGCAACTAAATCTTTGTCCTTTTTTTAAAGCAGGCTTCATACCCAAGATAGAGCCCCATGTGAGGCTCAAACTCAAAACCCTGAGATCAAGACCTGAGCTGAGATCAAGAGTTGGATGTTTAACTGACTCAGTTACCCAGGTGCCCCTAGATCTTTGTCCTTTTGACATAAGTAGCCTTAGAGTGGATATATTCTGTCAGGAAATGTATATTTTTTGTAATTATAAATAACTTCCCTTGCAAAGTGTTACTCTGACTTTTCTCTTCTCAAATGAACTATTGCCAATTTTTTTTCTGATGTATAATTTAATCCCCTAGGTGAATTTGTAAGTCGTTGTTCTCATGTTGTATGACAATGAAGTTGACACTGACTTCGGTGTTTGTAAAACAACAACAAAAAGCATTACTAATTTAGCACTTAGAATTTCCCAGCCTTGAGCTAAGACTTTAGTGCCTGTAGTCTATTATATCTTCACATCGCTCCATCTCCAATTTACTCATGGGGGCACTGAGAATAGAAGCCAAGGAAATTGCTCAAGACAATACGGTTAGGAAGTGATGGCCTGGATTGGAACCACAGGCTGTTTGGTAGCAGAGACAGTGCTGCTAGCTTGTGACATCTTCCACACAGCTTCTACAGTAACCCTCCCAGGCACAATAGTCATTCTTGATTTGGTTAGTGAGTGCTCTTCCCCTATATCTACACAACTTTCCACAGATATCTAAAATTTGTGTGAAGTCTAAAATCAAACACTGAAATTCAACAAAATATATGTAGGCACTGGCATTCTAAGGACTGTGCCCGCTCTGGGCCATTAAGATTGCCAGTGGTCTCCCATAATGAACAGCTGTCAGCCTTGGTCAGTTCCACTTGAAGAGCAGATCTAGTGGTGGGGTGGTGGTTGCACTGTTCTCATTGCAGACAGTGTCATGCTCAAGAGGCTGTCATTCTCAGTAGGCAAATGTTGTGTCCTACCTCCTGCTCCATGACCCTCTGGCACTGCCTTTGCTCCCACTGTCTGTAGGTCAGTCCACAGTGAGTTCCAAAATCCTTCCCATGAATTCTTTTTTTAAGTTAGTTTGAATTGCTTTCTGTTTCTTGCAATCAATACTTCTAAAGTGCTAGATTCTCCTTGCCCTCAACAGCAACTTTGAATGTTATGACAATGATATTTCTCATTTGAAGGGCCTGATTTAGAGTGTCATAAAGAGGCTAAGCACAGTCTGTAATAGATATCTTAGAGGCTTCTGGCTCAGTGCCCAAACTGCAAAGTGCAGTTTTGATGGAACAGAAGGGAGACGAGATAATGGGTCTAGATTACTTTGCTGAATTCTTATTTATCTACTTATTGGGAAGAATTCATAGTGAGAGTGTAAGATGTTTTCACAAACACTGGAGCAATCTAGGAGTTTCATACATCTGGCCCCGCAGGGCTTGAGGATGCTTTATCACCTTAGCTAAATGAGAAATATTAGGAAATGTTCCCAAGTAGAGTGTTGCTGGAAGTAAGGCACCCTAACAACTAAGGTATTAAACTCAATACATATGGGTATGTTTGGATTAGTTCTTATAAATACCTGAATTTCTAGATGCCAACATAATTAGTTGCTAATTTGGGACTATCTACAACTATTGAAGAGAAAAACTGATTTGGCTGCATTTAAATAAATACAAGCCATTTCTATCTGGTCTCTTAGACTGTTAAGTCTTTGAAAACAGAGTTCATCTCACTCAGGACTGCAATTCAACTCTGGCACATAACAGGTGTTCAATAATGTCTTGTTGAAAAACTTCTAGGAAAACTTGAATAACAAGGAGAGTCCTGTTTAGTCCATCACCACAGTGTATTTTATTGGCCTCATAAACATATCTCAAATCATACAGCGCTTAGTTTTTTTACCAAAATCATCTTTATCCAAAGTGGACTTCTGAAGTACTTTTTAATTCATCCACTTATAACCATTTCCTTATTTTCAGGAGTCTATTATCTTTACTTCAGCCAAAATAATAATTACAAACATATATGTGATTATGATACTGCCTTAATTAAAAGCATTCATTACTTTACCATTTAAAAAATAAAGACAGCTTTCCATTGTATGACTAACTAAGTCCTGCATCTGCTCTGTGTGTCCTTTTGAAGCCTCACCTCCCGCCCTTTCTGCCATTCCACTTTACACACGGTGCTACTAGCCTGCTGAGGGGTCTTGAGGAGGACCCTCCTGCCCTGCCCTTCCATACACGCAGTGTTGTTTGTCTCATACTCTCTAGATAGTAAACTCCTTCTTTTGGATTTCAGGACAAACATCATTTCCTCATATAATTGTAGCCTGTAATTTTTCTTCATAGCACTTATTACAGTTGGAAGTTTTATAGAAATTTGTGTGGTTATTTTCTAATGCTTGTCTTTTTCACCGGAATTTAGGTTCTATAAGATCAGGGACCATGTCCATGTCTGCTGAGCATGGTATACCTAGATTCTGGTACAGTATTCTGTATCTATAAGTAGTTATTGACTGAAAGAATCATTGAATGCCTAACCTTTCCTTGTGCTACCACTGTATTAAACATTCCAAATAAAGATTTTGAAGGGAAAAGTTGCCTATCTATTTGAATAAAGAAGTAAACAACAGTGTTTTTCTGACTTCACTATTCTCTCACCCTGGAGTGGGAGAGAAGGGAAGAAAAAGAAAGCAAATTAGGCAAAACATAGACCATTGGTAAGTCTGAGGAAAGGGTATGATTGCATAATTCCTAAAAACTTTCTGTAAATTTGAAATTATTTATAATCAACAAGTTGAGAAAAATTGCATAGTAGAGTATCAGTCCTATAATATATGTGTAAGAAATGGAAGCTCTTAATTAATAAGTAGGTCATCGCATGTGCCTTCAATTTATTTTCTGTCCTTTTACTTAAGAGAAAATTAAGTCATCACATGACACCTCCTCATTCGTCAAGTTTTCTATGAATTTCAAATTTCTATTCAATATTAACCTATGAAGACCATGATTCTTATGTTCCAGCATTATGTTTTATTTTATTTTAATATAAATAAAATATTTAAATGCATTTATTTTAAAGATCTGATGTCTCAATAGACAATAACCTTATGAAATTGCATAAAATGAAATATTTATATTAGAATTTGTGTTCTACATAACTAACAATAGACAAGTAGTTTGTTATATAATTTAAAACAATATAATTACTTATAATACTTTAAATCAAATGATATATTTTTATTATGATTAATTTCAAAAATGTATTGAAGAATAAAATGCAATGATTTTTTTGCCTAATTTTAGGAATACATAAGTAATTCTCCATAGACTATTCAAGTAATTCAATCAAACTTAGCAGTCTTTATTAGTAGGTGTATTTGTTCATACACACAAAGACAAAGAGATCCATCATAATAATTTTTGGACCTGGGAAACAAATAAAAAGTTTGGTATTAAACAAATGATTACTTGTTCTTAACTACTTGTCTCAAAATAATAATTCTCATAATTTAGGAAATATGTCTTCATGAAGGATGTTTTGTCAACGTATATGGACAAGTTATTTCCATGTCTTTACTATTTTGGTTCCTCCCATTTTATGTTTTTCTATGTTTATTTATTTTTGAGAGATAGGGGTGGGAGAGGGACAGAGAGAGTAGGAGACACAGAATCCAAAGCAGGCTTCAGGGTCTGAGCTGACAGCAGAGAGCCCAATGCAGGACTTGAACTCATAAACTGTGAGATCATGACCTGAGCTGAAATCTGAAGCTTAACCAACTGAGCCATTCAGGCACCCCGTTGTTTGTTCTTAAGGAATTTGAGAAAATTCAAGGTGGTTTTGCAAAATGTGTCTTAAAGTATTTTGCAGTCCTATCAGAAGCAGACTGCTTTTACTGCTGTCTTCCAAACAGCTCTTTATATCAAGGATAATGTTCTACTCTTCTTTCTGCTCCAGTGCTATTTTATCCAAAGTTATCATTCAACTTTTGTTTTGTAAGAAGCATGAATTTCAATATTTGAAAAATGTCTTGGGAAGATTATAAGTACCTGTAGATCTCTGTTACATTGTGCATTTGAAATAATATTTAATGAGTCATTTAATATTGAACTTTGGTATTTCCCATGGTTCCTTATCCAAAGAAGTTGACATAATAGGACATAACAGTGTCCTTTAGAGCAAAACCCTTTAGACTTTGAGTGACAATTACTGTCCTCATAATATTAGCTTCCAAGTTAGAATATAAAAATATCTTGTATATCATACAGTATCTATAACCAGGTAAATAAAATAACCATATTTAAGTAGTTAATAATAATAACAATAATAATATATTTCTTGTATCAATTTTCTACAAAATAGTTGAGGCTACATATATGTAAGTGTAAATTAACTCAGAAGGAGCATAGTTGTTATTAAAATGTCAGCCATTACACATAGGGAAAATGAAATTATATACACATATGTTGTATTTTCCTACATATAACATTTATGAATGAATATATATGAAAAATATAAATCAAGAGGCAATTAATGATATAATGCTTTACGGATGAACAGGGAATTTGTATAGCTTCATACAAACTTCTTATAAAACTATTTAAGTTGAAATTGCAAAAGAAATAAGGGTGAAACTACAAGTTTCTTGATGAACACTCTCCTTAAATTTTTTCAGAAGAAGCAGTTTTTATGTACATTTCTTTCCTAAGACATGAGACTTTTGTTGAAATAGCACTCAATGTAAAAAAAAAAAAAAAGATAGTTTGAGTAGTATGATTGGTTCCTGCTCATAATTGGATGACTACTAAGATAATATACTCTGGTATTCAGCCTGTAGAGTTGTGGCCCACCTGTGTCAAAGCTTCTAAATCTCATGTGATAACATAAAGATCACAGGAGTAATAACTTTGGTTTTCTGAGGTCAATCACTGTGGACTAGAAAAACAGTCGTAAGGTAGATTTGGGCATATTGCAATTAACTGGTTTTTTAAAAATATTTTTAATGTTTATTTATATTTGAGAGAGAGAGACCAAGTTTGAGCAAGGGACAGGCAGAGAGATAGACTCTGAAGCAGGCTTCGACTCCAAGCTCTGAGTTGAGAGATGTCAGCACAGAGCCGGTGTGGGGCTCAAACTCACAAGCAGTTAGATCATGACCCCAGCCAAAGTCTGATGCTTAACCAAATGAGCCACCCAGGTGACCCTATTGCAATTAACTTCTGATTATAATTATTAGAAATTATTGCTTGAAGACATGTGGCATCTTTAAAAAACAGAAGCAAGCTCCCACTGTACCTTAGCCTAGAGGGAAAAATGAAAAGATGACATTATCAGTCTCAAGGATTGGGTGTTACCCAGTTGGAGCTGTAAATGTGACAGTGCTTCTTAGCTGGAGCTTGGTTTATAAAGAAGTGGGTTGTCTTATAGGCAATTGAAACACAGGAGAAGATTCAACCTCTGCTAAAAATGTCGCCCAAAGCAAAGAGAAAAGAAATAGTGCTTACTTAATGGCCAAGTATATAAAGTGATGAAGACTATGCCTGAGCTCCACTGCATGAAATTCACCTTACGAAGAATTACTGGCTTCCACTATTGCTGAGTTCCTAGCCTATTGATAGCACAGACCAATGTTTCATCTAAACACGGCTTTATTTACTAAGAAGATCAGATATGATCTGACAGCAAGTTGATGACAATGGACCACTTCCATTTGTTATCACTGGAATACCCACTTCCTTGGGATGTGAATTTGACTTAACTGGACCATCACCTATAGACACCATCCTTGTGTCCTACAATATACTGACTTTTTAAAGTTTATTTGCTTATTTTTAGAGAGACAAAGAGAGAGCAGGTGAGGAGCAGAGAGAACGAGGCAGAGAGGGAATCCCAAGCAGGTTCCATGTTGTTAGCAAAGAATATGATGCAGGGCTCGATCCCATGAACTGTGAGATCATGACCTGAGCCAAGATCAAGAGTTGGATGCTTACCTACTGAGCCACCCAGGTGCCCCTATAATATACTGATTTTAATCAGGAACTCAAGTCATGGAAAAATAAATACAGCTATTGTTTACTCCCATGTAAATCATTATAATTTATCATAAAAAGCAGTTAGCTTCTGCAACGCATTGGCCCGATAGCTTACTATAGATTCATTTACATTACTAGCTAGAAACTAATGCTCTTAGACATGACGGTACTTTCCTTTAAGTTTAGTTAAACTAATAACTTAAACAATTTGTATTTTTCAAGCCATTTGGATTTTCCATTAATTGAAGACAGAATACAGAAGAGTTACTTTGCTGTCCAAAAGTTTGTTTTAAGCCACTCTGTTTTTTATAAAAGACCTGTTTTTCCTAACTGAAAGAAGTCTGAAAAGGATTGCTGCTTTTACAAACTGGTAATGGTTTCTTTGATTTATGCCATTTCAGCTTACGAAACGCTTCATGGGAATGTTATACTTTTGGGTAGCCAGGGAAATCCACAGTGCTAAACTATGCAAGAATTTTTGTTTAGGAAAGTCAACCTGAGTCAGGGTAATGATGCAATCTCCTAAAAGAATAATAAAAATAAAAATTAATTATTAGAATATGAGGGACAACTGCACATCTGAGATACTATAACCAGATTTAAGCACAAGCACACTATTGTAAGATACAGAATGATGAAATGTGGTGTGTCCTTAGGAGCTAGTACATAAAATGATGAATATGGCAAAAATAATGTAGATTTATAGCATATTTATTATATGTGAGGCACTGGGTTACAATTTTACAAGCCACATTTTATTAAATCTTCAAAGCAAGTGGTAATAGTAAATGTATCTTAATACAGAGAAATACTGAAAGAACTGAAAATCTATTGCCATAAAATGATTGCTGTCAAAAATGTTAAAGTGTTTTGATGTGGAAAATTTATTTTGTATATCTACTGAGTCCAGAACTGGAGCCGGATTGAAGTGGAAATTGGAAAGCAGATTTTAAGTCAATATTACTAGTATAGGTATAGCTGGTCAAAGTGAAATGAGCTATTTTGTAATGCAGTCAGCTAGAAATACCCAGGTAGTGTCTGAATTTCATTTTCTCAAAATATTAAAGCAAATGATGCTACATTGGGTGGGGCAATGGAATAAATAATCTTGAGAACATCTTCAAACTAGACATCTTATTTCATGAGCAGGCTATAACATATTTGATCATACAGCAGTCTTAGTGGGGAGTTCCAGTTACTTAGTATGAGAGGTAATATGCCTCCTGAGTTCTTAAAAGGGCCGAGTACTGTAGAAATTGTTTTATTTACATTACTGGATTTAACTCACACAACAGTTGTAAATTACTCGTATTATCTTATTTTAAAATGAAAAAGCTACAGAAAGAGAAGTTAAATAGTTTTTCAAGCCCACAAGGCTACTAACTGGAAGAACTGGTATTTGACCAGGATTTCTCAAGGTTTTTTTGTTTTTGTTTTAGGAGCATTCTTAGTTGGCCATATAACATGTGGCCATTCTTATTAATAGAAGAAATAATGAATAGAAGAATTCTTGAAAAGAATTCTGATAAAATCCTACAGTTACTATATGGCAGCTAATATGTTTTCCTTATCCCAAGGAATAACAAAAATCTTTTTTTGTCTTCTTACAGAGTATACCACACACGTGAACAAGTGCACATTCATATGCACTGTGCACACATAAAAACACACAACACGTATAATTATTTTCATTTCAGTTTGGAAATATTAAATGAATGTGTATTCCAGATATTGTCTTAGTTTTGGAAATTTATTTTTAAAATTATTGTTAACCTCATAAATACCTCATACCAGTAGGTGACCTTTCCCGGATACACTCAAAGATAGTGAGTAATCAAGGGCGAAGTATTAGCAGAACTTGTTCATTCTTTTTTTTTTTAATGTTTATTTCTTTTTGAGAGAGAGAGAGTCAGAGAGAGAAAGAAAGGCTGAGAAAGAGAGGGAGGAGGATCCAAAGCAGGCTCTGTGTTGACAGCTCAAACTCACAAACTGTGAGATCATGACCTGAGCCAAAGTCGGACACTCACCTGAGCCACCCAGGTGTCCCTGGACCTTGTCCATTCTGAAGTGACCAAATTCTAGTTTAATAAAGGGAAGGAAAATCCCACAAAGACACAAAAAGAAAATCCTTAAGCTCAAAAATTGCCACTTAATGTTTTGGCTACTCTAGATATCTTCTAAGAGGAACAAATGGCATGAATCATCGTCCTAATTATAGTAATGTCAGGGCGTGGTTTAACTTGCAGCAACATTTATTCTCTGTGCCTGGTTACATCTTTGTAATAATTACAGAGATTTGGCAATGCTGCTTATGTAACCATTGGCCATAAATTACAGTTAGACCAAATAGCTTTGGAAACTGATGGCAGGGCAGCTGACACTTTTAATTTACTGATCCTGTTGTCATTAGTGCAAAGTAGGTGGTAAGGTGAAAAGAGGGTCAGGGCTAAATTCTTCACATATTGAAATTCTGCCTACAACCACAGCTGACAATTACCCTTCATAAAGGATTATTCAGACATCTTTTAACAAGAGTGACATCTGCTGGCCCACATATGCAATTCAAACTACTTCATATTTACATTCATTGGCAATAGCCTAGTTTAATTTCTGCAGATGGCAAATCAGCTGAATTTATAATTACAAAGGACAATATTTAGCACAATAGAGTTCTTATTTAGTGATTTTGAATTTTTAGTTTAAACAAAATGACTCTAAATATCTTTGCTTTCTGTTGTGACGTTCTATTTGCACTGTTTTTGTTTATGTGTGTTTTCTTTAGTGGAAATGTCACATTTATTTTAAAAAAATGTTTACAGAATCGTTACGGCTTAGAAATGTTCTGAAATGTTTTTTTTTGAGCAGTTGATCATGATAATCCAAGACAACTAGTTAAGTTGAATGAAGTAATTGGATTGCAAAAATATCACTTCTGTTTTTATTTCTTTGTGTGTTGTGTATTATATTTTTCACTTACCATGCTTAATGAAGATCAATTGTATATTATTTTCTTGATTGCTGTTCTCTCTTTCTTGGGTAAGTGTGTGCGTGCATGCGTACGTCTGTGTGCGTTTATTTTCATCTCAGCTGAATCAATCTATAAATATATTGCCATCAACTGTGAATACTTTATATACTTTGTATCCTTATTATTGGTTGCTTTTATTTTTAGTCATCATGATCAAAGGTACTTTCCTTTTAAATCAAGTTAATATTTGTGTGCATGCATTTTTTACTTATAATGACGAGGAGTTATTTTTAATTGACAGAAAAATCTTTTAATTTCTAAATATAAAATTCCTATATAAGGAAAATAAATATATAAAGCAAACATTTTAAAAGATAAAACATTTATTATATTAAAAATAAGAAATGCCCATTATTTACACCTCATTATATGTATTTGCAGAATTTGTTTGTATGTAAAATTATAAATATATATGGGATTTTGAGTACTCATATGATAATGATAGAAACACAGTGTCCTACAATTTATTTTTAACCCAAAGACACTATATCAGATTAAGAAGCATTAATGTGTGTGATTTTGTGTGATTTTTTTCTGTGTGTGATTATACATATATATGCATATATATGTGTATGTATATATGTATATATATATTCTATAGAATTCTATAGACCAATGCAGTTGTCATTTAAACATAACAGATAGAAAGGCACATACACATACACTAAGAGCATTCAGGCATTTATATGTTGATCAGGTCCATTTCCCTCATTCCTTAAACCAAACATAGCAACTCAAAAAACGTTAACTTCCATATAACACATTCTTGAATTTCTATATATATGCTTTATGGTCATTTCTACCAATTTAAATATTATGGAGATATCATTGAAACAGAAAGTGAAAGATTTGTATTGTATCCTTCAGTTATTGTTAATTATCTTAGTCACTTAGCCTTTTTTGGTGTCCATATTCCCATCTGTGTAGCTTATAATATCTACCTTAGAAAGTTTCATGCAAGAAAAATTTTAATATACATAGAAAAGTATAATATGTAAACTATAAAACACTTTAGAAGTTGATACTAATTACCATGTAGTATTCCATGGTATAGATAAACCACATCTTCTTGATCCATTCGTCCATTGATGGACACTTAGGCTCTTTCCATGTTTTGGCTATTGTTGAGAGTGCTGCTATGAACATTGGGGTACATGTGCTCCTATGCCTCAGCATTTCTATATCCCTTGGGTAAATTCCTAGCAGTGCTATTGCTGGGTCATAGGGGAGTTCTATTGTTAAGTTTTTGAGGAACCTCCACACTGTTTTCCAGAGGGGCTGTACCAGTTTACATTCCCACCAACAGTGTAAGAGGGTGCCCGTTTCTCTACATCCTCGCCAGCATCTCGTGTTCTCTGATTTGCTCATTTTAGCCGCTCTGACTGGTGTGAGGTGGTATCTCAGTGTCGTTTTGATTTGTATTTCCCTGATGAGGAGGGATGCTGGCAATGAGAAAAAATGAAATCTGGCCATGTGTAGCAACATGGATGGACCTAGAGGGTGTTATGCTGAGCGAAATAAGTCAGGCAGAGAAGGACAAATATCAGATGTTTGCACGTATAGGAGGATTAGGAGGAACTTACTTAGGAACAAGGGGGATATTAGGGGGGAAATGGTGGGGGAAAGGGAGAGAGGCAAACCATGAGAGACTCTTGAATGCTGACAAAAACTGAGAACTGATGGATGGAGGGGGAAGGGGGGATGGGCATGGAGGAGGGCACTCGTGGGCATGAGCACTGGGTGTTATGTGCAAACTAATTTGACAATAAACTATTTGTAAAAAAAAAAAAAGAAGTTGATACTAATTATTAATGGATTTTATATCTACCAACATTTCCTCACCTAATCCTCCAAAATAACACTATAAAGTAAATAAATCTTCATTTTACAGATATAAAAATTAAAAAAGGCTAACTGACTTGCTTAGATTAAAATTCCAAGTGATGGAACTGAGAATCAGACCTGAGTAATTCTGTCGCTAAAGCCAGAAAGCCATGAGAACAAATTACTTTTTAATATCATCTTACCATGCAGAAAAATGTAAATAAGAATAATGTAAAATCAATCATTTAAAAATTTAATCTTGAATGATCAAATGTTGAATTCCATACCAGACAAAGTTACTGTATAGAGCCCACATTGTAAAACACATTTGGAATATTCCCCAAAATAATGTCTAAATATTTCAACCGTTTCTGTTTTAAAGAGAAACCAATCTTAAATAACTGAATTGCATTATACTAGGTATAAACATTAGATTGAATTAAAATGATAAAGTACTTTTATTTGCATATCAAAAACAAATATCATAATAGAAACAATAACGATATTCAGCTTTCTAGGCTAGCTGTAGTCAAATTTGTTTTCTCTCTGGGTAACTAAATGGAGAAATATCTAAACACTAAAGAGGTTACAATTAATAATTGTCGGAGTCCAGCTCTGCCCGGGTCCAGGGGTCCCTGAAGGATGGACGGTGTTGACAAGGGAGCCCTGAGAATCTTTCTGGTCACCAGGCAGCCATCTGCACTCTGACTGGGGCTCAACTTTATTTTCTAATTAAGTGTTTGGGGGACGGCACAGAAGTGGCATTTGCCTTCGACAATGATTTCTAATGACAAACTTCTCTGATATGTAAGAATTTCCCAGAATATAGATTTGTAGAAGACTCCTGCATAACCTTTATCAATAGTGATTGAGGTACGGGATTTAGATGCTTATCCTATGGGGAAGGAAGGTATCTTTAGCATACCAGACAATGTTTTTAGCGTAATAAGGGTGAAGTTACTTCTTTGTGGGCAAGGGTCAATAGCTTGTTTAAGGAGTATTAAGAAAAAGAGGTCTTTCAGGAAAGACCTTTGCTCCCATAATCACAAAAGAAGAAATTCCTCAATAGGTTCCTTCACAGGGAGCAATCAGCGTATTCAAGGCCAGAATAAGTCACTCACAAATGCCTTGGGGGGCTGCTGCTCCAAGCAGAAACAATTGGATGGGGTTGGATATCTGTCCTTAACTCTAAATTAGGCTCTTTGTCTCAGGACCAGACTCAATTGTAACTCTTGTGTTCTTAGCCCCCTTTATTATCTAAGTCTTGGATCTGCAAGGCCCTTAGGAAGAGCCTTTTGACAATCATCCACAATGCTTTCATCTGAAATCTCTTTTGAAAAGGCAGGAATAGGCTTTTCCTTATGAGCAATCGGTGTGAGGAATATCGGTCTGATCTGGAATATTGTGAGGCCTGGTCAATACCCGCAGGCTCATTTCTAACATGAGCCAGTAGTAGCAGAAGGAGATACCAGTTTTGGTTTCTCATGGCAGGAGCTGTGCAAATGCTGGCATTTCCTCACTGTGACTGTCATCCAGCGAGGCCAGTGAGGCTCCCAGCAAATAATGGAATTTAGTTTCTTATATTTTGAGAATAATCCAAATTAATTCTGTATTTGTTCAAGGGTAAAAGTATCTATCAGTTTCTTCAGGTTAGGTCTCTACGAACGATTTTTGCAAACTATCCACTATTTATAGTATGGTATCTGTGAAGAAAAAAACAAAACACATGCAGTGGTATGAGACAAGCATAAAGTGAGGTCTTACTGTTTAACTTTTGTGCAGCTCTGGCCACAGGAATCCTCCAGGAAGAGAGATAGTATCTGGTGAAATTTTCCAACTTGGCTTTGAATATTTCTGTGGAACAATTTAACAAATAAAATTTTAATTTATTCTAATGATAATTTTTTTTCTGATTGTAAAATGGGTAATTTATTTTCCTACCAATTTAGACTAACTGGGATAATACTTTATATGCATTTTCCTAAACTCATTATTTAAACCTAATATTTTGATAGATCAATGTTAACCTTTATGATACACATCTGTAGGAAGATTTTGAAAGTATAAAGTGGTGCACTAACTAAAATTACTGAGGTGTTTACTGTGCAGTTTAGTTGCTTAAGCATCATGCTTTTGATTTCAGGTCAGGTCATGATCTCAGTTATTTGTGGGTTCTAGCCCTATCTTGGGCTCTGCACTGAAGATGAGGGATCTGCTTGGTATTTTCTCTCTGTCCCTTTCTCTCTAACCCTTCCCTACTCACATTCTCTTCCTTTCTTTCTCTCAAAATAAATAAAGAAGCTTAAAAAATAAACAAAAACATACACAGAAAACATGGTCTAAACCACATTTGTTTTCTTGCTGCTCCCGTGATTACTGGCTGGGCCAGGTGTAATTTGTATAAGCTCATTTCAATTGAATGAAGGAAGATAGCAGGATACAGTCCACTTCAAACTAATTCTGATCTAATTTTTAAACCATTATATTTGGATCTTTTGTATTACTTTCTACTAAAATCTTCTCATATCCTCTGCTTCTGGAATTTTTATTATATCTGATCAGTGATGTATGTTTATTCTGTTCAACATATAAAAAAGATTCTACATTAAATATACTCTCAGTGAGATGGAAATGTATACTGGCCCAGCAAGTTGGGTTTTGCTTTACATAAAGTTTCTTGAAAGAGTTAAATTTGTAACTACTTTTTATTATTATCACTCAAATTCGTTCACACACTTTAATTTCAAGAAACTTTGATATCAATTTTTAAATTAAATCTATGAACATATGGTCAATGATATGTTTATGTTTACAGGGAAAATAAAAAGAATATTGTGTTCCAGAATAGTCTTGGGTTAGGTTAACTTGCTAATATAAGCTAAGACTTATGACTTCATTCTTAACAGAATCTATTAATTTACATATCCATGACATCTATACTCCTAAATAAAAGTCCATTTGCAGGAAAACAGAGGTTGAAGAGGACATAGGATATAGTCCTTTCTTTTACTAAAACCTTCAATCTCTTTGCTTTGTCTCAAAATCAGGAACTTTCTAGGGCATCTGGGTAACTCAGTCATTTAAGTGTCCGACTTCATCTCAGGTCATGATCTCATGGTTCCTGAGTTCATGCTCCGCGTTGGCTTCTGTGTTGACTGCTCAGAGCCTGGATCCTGTTTCAGACTGTGTATCTTCCTCTCTATCTACCCCCCGCCCCCATTCATGCTCTCTCTCTCTTTCTCTCTCTCTCTCTCTCTCTCAATAATAAAGAATGAAAAACATTTAAAAAATCAGGGAACTTTCCATAAATGAGTCTGAATATAACAGAAGGTATTCCTCATTAAATAATTCTGGAAAAAAACAATATTACCATCACAACACAACTTATCTACCTAACTTTATGTGAGAAGTTTTGTTTGTTTTATTCTGAAGTTAGTTAACATGCAGTGTAGTCTTGGCTTCAGAAGTAAAATACAGTGATTCATCACTTATATATAACTCTCAGTGCTCATCCCAACAAGTGCCCTCCTTAATGCCCATCACCCATTTCTCTCAGTTTGTTCTCTGCATATGAGAGTTGCTTATGGTTTGCCTCTGTCTCTGTTTTTATCCTTTTTTTTCCTTCTCTTCCCCTATAATCATCTATTGACTTTCTAAAATTCCACAAATGAGTGAAATGTGATATCTGTCTTTCACTTAGCATGATACTTTCTAGTTTCATCCATGTTTTTGCAAATGGCAAGATTTCATTATTTTTCATCGTTGAGTAGTATTCCATTGTATGTATATATATATATATATATATATATATATATATATATAAACACCACAACTTCTTAATCCAGTCATTAGTTGATGGACATTTGGGCTCTTTCCACATTTCGGCTATTACCGATAATGCTGCTATAAACATTGGGGTGCATCTGCCTCTTCAAATCAGCACACACAGGTCAGAGTTGCTAAAATTAACAACTCAGGAAACAACAGATGTTGGCGAGGATGTGGAGAAAGGGGAATCCTCTTGCACTGCTGGTGGGAATGCAAACTGGTGCAGGCACTCTGGAAAACAGTATGGAGAGTCCTCAAAAAATTAAAAATAGAGTTACCCTATGACCCAGCAATTGCACTACTAGGAATTTATCCAAAGGGTACAGGAGTGCTGATATATAAGAGTTTTATGTTTTCATGCTCACTTATTCACATCTTAAATGAGAATCCATTTAAAGTGGTTAGATTCTTAACAAAATGATGTATCAATCAAAGTTTAGTTAAAAGTGATATATATATATGAATTCACTAAAAGGATACTGAGCAGGTTATTAAGTCACCCAAAGGGCTAAAGAACAGGCATAGAGGCAAGGAAAGATGTTCAAATGCACACTCAGAAATGGTCCAGAGTAAGCTGCTATAGCCTTCTCCAAGTACTAGCAATGATTTTGAACCACTTGAAACTTTTAGACTTGACATGAAAGCCTGAATGTCATAGCTGGTACACCTGTCATTATTGCTTATGCACTACTTTCTTGTTGCAGCTAGCACCATCCCCAGAGATTATTTTCATTGCTTATATTCTCTGCCTCAATATACATGTGTGAGTGCACCTGCTGATTATTGCTGAATTCTAGGTCAAATGCTCATACACTTGTTTCAAAGAAGGCTGGGAGGAAAATGGTATTTATCATTTTCTTAAATAATAGTGGAACACAACATTATCTCTGACTAATGCTCAAAAAGAGGATAATACTCAATTAGGGAGCAGCTTCAGATGTTGGACAGCTAAATAGAATTGCACATATTTACTACAGCCTATACAATGAGAAGGCAAAATGTTCCAGATAAAAATACCCCAAGTTAGCTCTTGGATAAAAGCTGCCAAGGAGAGTGGCTTCATCCAAGTAGGACTTTGATATTAGTTAGAAATTTATTTTATTAAGTTATTGAGATTTTGAACATTGTTCTGTAGTATTTGTTACTGCAGCATAGTTTAATGTACACTGATGAATATACAGCATTTAATAGATTGTAACAAAAATGTAAAATATGTGAGAATGAATTAGATATTAGATGTATTGGATAGAATGAATCTAATTACATTTGTTTATTTGTAATCCAATTATTACATTTAATAAATAGAATTTTATATATTATATATAAATAGAATTATTAGATATAACAGTATAGATAGTCTGATAGCTACGTCATGTAGCAGCAAAATAACTTGAAAATTTATTGCTGCTGTATTTTGGAGAGCAGATCATGTGTCTCTTTATCCTAGAGGATGAAGATTAGAAGTTTAGACTGAAAAACATAAAATTCATATTGTGTGTTAATTAGCTTTGCCTACATTTAGAAAGGTATTGAAAAAAGGAGATAAATTAAAAAAGCTAACTGGCTGATTTTCAAGAAATACATAGAAAAATCTAGAATTTGGAGTCTTCTAAGGTTCAAAAAGATGTGCTTTTAGATCCTAAATGGTAAGTCACAGCATCTAAGCAGGATTTGAGCAGAAAAACCCAAAAATATTTGATTTAGATTAAATGAATCAAGGTAAAGGTGAAATTAAGAGTGTGACAATTTTAGAACATTAATTTTCATTCTCACTGAAATGGGAAAATATTTGATGGTTTGGAGCACAAAGGTACTATTATTTTTTTGTTGGTTTTTTTTCTTTCTTCCAAGATTTTATTCAAATTCAAGTTAGTTAACATGTAATGCAATATTGGTTTCACAAGTAGAATGTAGTGATTCTTCTCTTACGTATAACACCCTGGGCTCATCACAAGTGCCATCCTTAATGCCCATCATCCATGTAGCCCATCCCCCACACACCTGTCCTCTGGCAACACTCAGTATGTTCTCTATAGCATGTTGTCTACAGACTCTATAGAGTCTCTTATGGTGTGTCTCCCTCTCTGTTTTTATCTTATTTTTCCATCCCTTCCCCTATGTTCATCTCCGTGTTTTTAAAATTTCATTTATGAGTGAAATCATATGGTATTTTTCTTTCTCTGACTGACTTATTTTGCTTAGCATAATACACCCTAGTTTCATCCCCATCCAAATGGCAATATTTCTTTCTTTTTGATGTCTGAGTAATATTCCATTATATTATTTGTATTTTTAAATGATTGTTTGCTTTGTGATAAAAATAGATTAGTGGAGGATAAAAGAGAATTTTATCATTTCCATTGTAGTTGTCTTATAGTCATCTAGGCATGAAGTGAAGATTGGGATTCAGAGAAGAAAACTACCTATGGAAATGGAAAATATGATATGCTGAATATATTATGCAGGTAGAAAAAACCAGATTTCCTAAAAGATTGTGATGGGGTTTTTGGAGTGGTTGGGGGGGGGAAGGCTCTAGAGCTGATGGCCAAGAAAAAAATTCTTGAAGATGTCTTTGGTGTAGAAAATGTGATTTTATTAAAGCATGGGGTAGGAGCTGTGGGCAGGAAGAGCTCCCTGAGACCATGAAATGAGACTGATTAAATACCTTGGGAGTTGGTGAAGGTAAAGTCAAGGGAAAGCTTCCAAAGGGATTTTCATATGCTAAAGAAAATTCACAGGATACTGGAGGCCTAGTTATTTTCAAGATAAGGTGCTTTTAGTTTTTTTGTTTTCCCTCTAGCAAAGCATTAACATTAAGACTGTAGGGAGTTCCTGGAGGAATGTTCTACTCTGCCAACCTCAAGTTATTTGTCAATGGCTGCAGGTTATAAGTAACTTTAGTTTTATCTGTCATTTCTCTCTGCCTTAGTTTTCCAAATCAGATTGCATTTGGGATATCAATAAACAGAGAACGAAGACTTTAATTTTGGGCTAGAGGAACTGAAGGGTTGTAAGGGTTTTGGTACAGATTGTGGTAAAACTCTAATTTTAAGAATCAGTCAGTAATGAAATATATTTAAAACCCATGTGATGGAAATCACCAAGAGTGGGGCACTCCAAAATGGGAAAAAATAAGATACACTATCAAGTAAGATTACAAAATAGCAACTCATGAATAGGAAGAAAGGTAGAAAATGTTGCTTTCTTGAAACCAAGTGAAGACAATGCACCCCATAAGAGGGAGTGAGCCATTGTTACATCAATTACAACTGATAAGTCAAATCATATGAACCAAGAATTGGCCATTGTATGTGGAAATGTAGATGTTATTGGTAACTTTGACAAATGACAAAGAGGGGTTTCAATAGCTCATTCAAAGTGAATTTAGAAGAGAGTAGAATGAGATGAACAGATATTGCCAAGTGCATTCTACTTCTTTATTGATGTTTATCTATTTTTGAGAGAGAGAGAGAGAGAGAGAGAGAGAATGAGAGACAGAGAGCAGGGAAAGGGCAGAGAAAGAGGAAAGCAGATGATCCAAAACAGGCTCTGTGCTCAGAGGACTTGAGCTCACATACCATGAGATCATGACCTGAACTGAAGTTGGACACTTAACCAACTGAGCGACCCAGGAACCCCAAGTACATTCTACTACTATGGGCAGATTTCCTGGTAAGGGGAGAGAAAATTATAATGGATGGTAGAAGTGAATCAAGCAAAAAAAAAAAAATTATTCCATTTACAATAGGAGAACAAGTATAACTTCCCATGCTAATGAGAATTATTAAAGTGGACAAAATTCAATGGAGAGAAGGAGAGAAATATTTAAGGATTTATATCCTTGAGTAGGCTATAGGAAGGGCGCCTTTGTGGCTCAGTCGGTTAAGTGTCTGACTTTGGCTCAGGTCATGATCTCATGGTTCGTGGGTTTGAGCCCCTCATAGGGCTCTGTGCTGACAGCTAGTTCAGAGCCTGGAGACTGTCTTCGGAATTCGTATTTCCCTCTCTCTCTGACCCTCTCCTGCTCATGTTGTCTTTATCTCTCTCTCAAAAATAAATAAAACTTAAAAAAATTGAATAGGCTATAGGATTCTAGTGTCTAAGTACAGGAAGTTATCTTTGAATAGGAATGTGCATAATGTATCTTAACAGAAGAAATAGCAGAGAATGTGAAGCTTCTTGCAGGAGAGTAGAAGTGGTGTTGGTAACTTTTGTGGAAATTCTGTTTGTTTTATTGACATGGGATGCTAATTAACAGCTGAGAATGAGACTGGGGAAGAAAGTATTAGGTGTTTAAAAGAGGAAATAAAAGATAAAAGTCTTTTATGAAAAAGACAGGGAGAATATCCTGGGGGGTATCAAGCAAGAATTCTTGGTCCTTTTGAGGTTTATAGCCATGGATTAAAGTAAGAACAGTAAGCTTGGTGATGCATTTTCTGCAAGTACACAATAAATCTCACAAATGTAGGTATAAATTACATATTGTTTGATTTAATGAGAGTTAAATAAATATTGTCAATCTCTCCCTCAGGGTCTAACAGTGGTTATTATCATACCACTAAATACAAATCTAATAGTGATAAATGGTGTAATCGTTGTAAGTAAATAAATAACTCATTTTTATTTACATAGAGATATATGAATATCTAAATTTTTAAAACCAGGAGAGCCTGGGTGGCTCAGTCAATTAAGCATCCAGCTCTTGATCTCAGCTCTGGTCATGATCTCATGGTTCATGGGTTCAAGCTCCATATTGGGCACTGTGCTGACAGGCAGAGCCTGCTTGCGATTCTCTCTCTCCCCCTCTTTCTCTGCCCTTCTTCCACCCCTCCCCCATACACACTCTCTCTCTCTCTCAAAACAAATAAACTTAAAAAATTGTAAAACCAAATCTAACAAACCTAGTTTAATAGTAATTTATTGCAATCATCCATTCAAAGAGGGCCCTATACTAGATATGTGAGTATCATTTAATAACAGAAAATCTAAGATTTAAAAATAAAAGAAAGGGGAAAACATCACAAACACATCATCCATAGTTTTCCACTGTAAATAAACATCTTGGTATGTATTCTTCACTCAATTTCTCTATAAAAAAGTTTCTCAGTACAAAGTTCCTGAATTGGTCATAATTCTCCAGAGAATACAACCAATAGTACACCCCCCACACACACATGTATAACAAGGCTTATGTGGTTATGGAGTCTTAGGAGCCCCATGATCTGCCATGTGCAAGCTAAAAACACAGTAAACCTGCTGGTATAGTTTTAGTCCATAGCTGAGAGCCTGAGAACCTGGAGAACTAATGGTAAAGTCCCCATCTGAGGGCAAGAGAAAGCCACTGTAATCAGCTCAAGTGGTTAGCCAGAGACCACTTTATTGTTTTATTCAAACCATGAAAGGTTTGGATAATGTCCACTTACATTGGGGAGGGCAACCTGCTTTACTCAGTCTACTGATTTAAACCCGAATCTCATCCAAAAACACTCTTACAGACACACCCCAAAATAGTATTTAATGAAATATTTGGGCGCCTTGTGGACCTGTCACTGTGACACATAAAATTAACTATCACAGTATCCCAATTGTCTTCTTTAACAGTAAGTTGAACAGCACCAGACATGAATTATATGCTCACAAATATTTGTAATATTAAAACATGTATGTTTTACTTTTAAATTGTGGGATCTTAAGATGCACATGAATTTATAAGATACTGTTTTTAGATCTTAAATTTTAATGACAGCATAGTATTGCATTGCATGGATATATAATTACTTTTACAGATTCTTTGTTATTTGTTATTTAGATTGTTTACTATATCTGTTATCATTAAGTGTTGCAATTATCATTACTCATCTGTATCTATTAATATGCAAAATTATTTCCTCAAGATAAGGAAACACATGCTTACAGAATATATTTTAAAGAGAAAAATCACACCTGATCATCATGAGGCCAGAGTTCCCCAAAGTATTTTCATGAAACAATAGTCTTACAAAATATTTGAATAAAGTTTCTGCTTGGTAAATTATATATGAAGGAATTATTTGGCAAGTTCTGTATAGTACATGTCCCTCTTGTAAATCCACAGTGCACAATCATTGATTAAAAGTGCTGGAAACTTCACTGATACAAAATACAAAACAAGTGCTTAAGTGCTTCCCAACATTAAAAATATGATCTAAGTTGATATCTCAACTAACTTATCTTCTGGAGAATATACCTATTTTGATGAAGAATTTTTATTATATAAAGGTAAGAACAAGAATTGCTGCTCTTAATCAGTATGAGGTTGTATCATTAAGATCTCTGACCCTCAAAATCTTTTGGATCCATTCCCCCAGAAAAAAATTGAGGAAAAAAGGAATGTTAAATAGAACTATGGTCAAATGGCATGGACTTAGTGATGTAAAAACTCAACTTTCTCTCCTCTAAAAATAGTAAAAATCTACTTTGCTCAATAATATTGTTGGTGGAGTCATTCTAGGGACATTCTGGGGAGTTAAACAGGTATCCCATATACACATTGATGGGAAGGTTGAATAACTGCTAAGAGGTAACAAAATTATGAGTTAAACATAGAAACAGAATGACATAAAATACACCAAGATATATCAGCTTCATTTCTGTGTGGTGAAATTATAGGTAATTTTAATTTTCTTTATGCTTTTCCAAACATTCTCTTATGGAGACTGGAAGAAAGCAATGTGTTTTATAGAGAGGAAAAGGGGTATTTAATGGATCTGTGCATATTGGGTTTGGAAAGGATTATGTGGCTGCAATTTGCAGACAGAAAATAAATGGTTGTATCACATAATTCTGGCTTAAAAACAAATTTATTATCTCCACACTCTGTAAGTACTCAAATGTTGAAAAGTTATTCTAATACCATCTCCTAAATTTTAAATTACCGTATATAGGATTATACTCCTAGAGATTAAGAATATTGACATAAATCCAATAATTATACTTTTCTAATTTACCCCCAATATTGGTTACTTTTATTAGAAATAATTATCATAATAATTTTTGTTACCATTCTACCAACACTCAGTGACCAGACATAGTATTTTTGGTTCACATGGAAAGTCTCTCTCAGTTAAAGACCTAAGCTAATGGATTAAAGACCTAGTGGAAATATATTTTTATTTCTCATCATGATTAGGAAAATATAACCACCAGAGCGAAGAAGAAGTTTTAGAAAAAGTCAAACTTGAAAAATCCTCATGGGAAAGTGTATCACAGAATTAATTTAAAGTAGGACTGAGCTCTTTTCTCCTGGGGGCAAGAAAAATAGGAATACTGGCTTAAAAACTATTCTCCATTTCCAATTTAAGTTCCAAGTTTTACACCACAAAAAGTAACTTTTTGGTTAACTATCCTGTCTTTATTCTACATTTTAAAATATGAAATTGTTATTCATGTAACCTTCTGAAATTACTAAGATACTTGCTAGCTTTTTACTTCAGTGGTTTTCATTAGGAAATTTAAATACTCACAGAGGCAAGAAAAAGAAACATTTAGGGAACTGTTTATGGCAGTTGATTGATTACAGTGGCTAAAGCTAAGTGTCTAAATTAAGAGATACACATGTGTTCAGCCAGTTATCAGAACAAAGAAAAAAAACTATAGAAAAGAAAACTTTATAATTCAACAAAACGGCTAGAGGTAGTTAAACCAGTAGTTTGGAAGTATAATGCAGGACAATTTAGTTGCATTCTCTTAAGATAATTGGACTCAATAGTTCTACAAGTTATTCTTAAGAACTAGAGATTTTTAAATTAAAATAAACTTACTTTTATTTAACAATTTGAATCAACAGAACTTTATGATCATGTAATATGAACATTAATGGAACTGGAGGAAGTAAGCATGAAGGTGAGGTGGAGTTTCATGTGATTGAAATAACTCATTCCTTTATTTAAAAATATTTATTGAATGCCTTCTCTGTGCCAAGCACGGTTTTAATGACTCGAGAATGCAGTAGTGAGCTGGACTGACAAATTAAGGAAAAACATCTGGCAGTGATACATGCTCTTCTTGAATCATGATGAAAGAAGTCCTTTGGAGGAGATAGCATTTGGAGATGAGATCTGAGTGGCAAGAAAGAGGCAGCCATCCAGAAAGTGGAAAACAATATGCCAAGCTGAGATGACAACTACTTCAAAGGCTCTTGGTGGAAAAACTTGAGTTTTCCAAGAAACAGGAAGATGACCAGGATGGCTAGAATATTGTGAGCCCAGAAGCAAAGCTGTGTGAATCTGAAGAATTAGTCCAAGATCGGATTACACTGCATTTTATATAACCCAGGCCAACGTGTTTGAGTTTATTCTGATGGAAGTCATTGGATGGGGTCTGTGTGGTGTGATCTAATATGTCTTAGAAAAACTACTCTGCTTATGTTTTGGAGAATGGCTTGTTGAGAAGGTTAGATGAATGCTTAAAACTAGTAAAGAAATTCTTCCCGTGATCCTTAAGTAGCCCACAATATGTGAGGTATGTCAAACACTCATAAAACACTTCTAGCATCCTCGCAAGATAGGTCTAATTGAAGGGGTCTACAGATGAGTCAAAGAAGTTATACACTAGGTCTCATGACACACTTGAATTTTGGTTAGATTAATCCTTTAAATCCCAGTTTTTTTAACCACTCTGTTGTGTTGCCAGAGTATACCCCTTCAAATTGTACTATGGCTTATACACCAAACATTAACCAGATGTATTTGGCTGGTATAATGCTATATACGAAGAATACAGAGGTAAATGTTTATAATTTGCTGCATTAAAGACATAAGCTAATTTAAAGCAGACTTTTAATTTCACTTACATCTTTCACCCCTTTGATAGTTTATTTTAAGTACTAAATTTACTGGGCCACAGGGTACCTGGATATTTGGTTTACATTCTGGTGTTTCAATGAGGATGCTTTTGAATGAGACTAACATCTAAATTAGTAGACTCAGTAAAGCAGAAAGCCCTCTCCAATGTGAGTGAGCCTCATCCAGTCAGCTGAAGGCTTGACTGGAACAAAAAAAATTACTGTCCCCTAAGTAAGAGAGAATTCTGTCTGATAACCTTTGAACTAGGATATTGGCTCTGCAGATTTTGGACTTGCCAGCCTTCATAATTGCATAAGCCAATTCCTTGTGTGTGTGTGTGTGTGTGTGTGTGTGTGTGTGTGTGTGTTTCCTATTGGTTCTGTTTCTCTGGAGAACCCTAACTAATACATCTTCCATAAAAGCAACCATTTATGTGTGTTTGATCAGTGGAATGTATAGATGAAAGGGGCACTAAAAAACAGAATTTTACAAAACTAAAGGAAGTTTCTTCAGAAGATCCAATTGTATAAGATTATTCCAGAGTCCATGTAGACACAGAGCACCATCTAGGGATGATATGATAGGCAGTACTCTGAGTTATTTCAGGCAGGCAATTAAGGATGGCATGTTCAAAATTACATTTCTTAGCAATTCTGAAAGACTCTTAGAAACTTTTGACCCTAGAAGCAGTAAAGCTCTTTTCTTCAGAATTGTTTACTATGTTCCCATATGAGAGGAAAAATATGTGTTCATTGGATACATTATGTGTTTAAAAGGAATGCAAAATTGACTAAAACAAAATCAATGAAACAAAAAAGTGGTTTTTTATGAAAGTTCAATAAAATTGACAAAAGTCTAGATTTACCAGTCATGAGAAAGAAGAGGAAATCCAAATTATCATTACTAGGAGTGAAAATGGAGATTTCATCATATTTACTTAAGATATCAAAAAGATAAGAACATCTAGAACAAATTGTATGCCTATATATTTTAAACCTTAGAGGAAATGGAAAGATTCTATTAAATTTACAAGTCACCAAAACTGAGATGAACATAAATAGAAAATCTGAATAAACTTATGATAATTAATTAATTTAATTATGTATTTAGTATCTTCTCAAAAGATAAACTTTAGATACACATAGCTTCACTGGGGAGTGAAATATTTGAAGAAGAAAAATGCCAATTTTATATAAATTCCTTCAGAAGAGAAAACACAATACAATTAATTTTAAAAGGTCAAGATTATTCCAACAGCAAAACTAGAGACAGCTGTTACAAAAAGAGGGATTTACAGACTAATATATTTCATTTATATTGATGGAAACATTTTCAACTAAATTTTAACCAATGGAATACAGTAATATATTAAAAAGATAATACATCACTACAATTGGTATAGGTTTATTTGCATAGTTGGTTTAACATTTTAAAAAATGTAATTTACCTCATTAACAAACTAAAAAAAGAAAAATTATGGCTCATTTCAATAGATGCAAAAGACGAAAACAAATTTCAATATTTCAATATTCATACTAGAGGAAAATCTCCCATGATAGAACATAGAAGAGCACATCCTCAACCACCTAAAATATATCTTTGAACAACCTGTAGCTAATATAATAACTTAGTGATAAAAGGCTAGAAGATTTATTCCCAAAATTAGAAGTAAGGCAAGAATATCTTCTCTCACCATTTCCAGTGAGCATTCTACTGGAGGTCCTTATAAATGTGAGAGGTAAGAAGCAGAAATGAAAGATTACTACAGAATTAGAATTATTTTATTTTATTTTATTTTTTAATGTTTTTTTTTTATTTATTTCTAGGAGAGAGAGAGAGACAGCGTAAGCAGGGGAGGGTCAGAGAGAGAGGGAGTCACAGACTGAAACAGGCTCCAGGCTCTGAGCTGACAGTCAGCACAGAGCCCGACGCGGGGCTCGAACCCACGAACCGCGAGATCATGACCTAAGCGAAAGTCGGACGCTCAACCGACTAAGCCACCCAGGCGCCCCCAGAATTAGAATAATTTTATTATGTAATGTCATTTTCTCCAATAGTTACTTTAAAAATGAATATAGAAGGGTCAACTCATCATCTGCCATATATGACAAAAATATCTTTGCAAATTTATTATTTCTTTCCCCACATTTACTTTCCTTCCTACTATTTATGTTTCTCTGTTCAAAAGCAAATCTGTATAAAACTATCTATATTACTTGGAAGAAAAAAATAGTAAAATGTGCCAGTATTGTGAGTAAATCAGGTGATCTTTGTGTACGAGAGGTAGCGTAAGTGTTGTTACACCTGGACAAAAAACATGAATAAGAATATTTGAATACATCTGTTGAATATATAATGAGATACAGAGCCAAGAGAGCCTACAATTTTGACCATATCTAATTCAGAGATATAAATGATCACAGCCAACCTAGTTTTGTTATTTCTTGGGTACATATATTTTTTGTCCCTTCCACACCTGTCACCTCTTTTACAATCTATGACTTTTTCATGGGTTTAAATTTATAAACTCCTCAATTTTGAGTCATCAATTTGGGAGAACCAATTTATTGATTAGATTTTGTTTCTTTGATTATAGTTTCTATTACTTGTTAGAGCAAGCTCCAATGTAAAGAAAGTGCAGGCATACATCTCTAGATTGGTCTACATAAAGAGCCTGAGAAATGGCTGAGTTTCATGGTAATATCAATGTCTTTGTATGCCAGCAGAGAAAAATCTTGGGTACAGCATAGATTATAATGCCAATCAGTTACCTGAGTCCAAAATAGCGATAGCCATTATGTTCACTGAACTGTATCCAGTTGGCAGAAGTTAATCTAGGGGGAGAAAGCCTAAATATCAATAAAATGTGTTTCTGGTTAGATAATAAAATCCTTGGTGGAGCTGATCAGTTGGCAGTCTTCCAATTCTAAGTCTGTCTCACACCTGCTTCATCTATTTGTTTTATGTGGCCTCTGGTTTACACACTGTCATATTTAGAAAAAGCAAACTGTTCCAGTAATCTAATTGCCAATGCTGACTTCTTGATTTAGTTTAAGAAATTCCAGTGAATAATGCCAAAGTTCCTCATATAAAGTAGGATACTTTTGCCAGGACATGCAATACAATTAAGAATGTGCCAGTTTTTCAAACAAAAATGTCCTCCCTAAAGAAGCTTATAAACATTCTATTCTGCTAGATCCTAAACTTTATTCAATAAGACTAAATGTTAAAACTCAGCAGGTCTGAGATATCAAAGGAAACAAGACTATCTATGGTATAGATTTGGCATTTTTGTGTCTTTTGCTGCATTTTGTTTATTTATTTTGAAGTTTTTATTTAAGTTCCAGTTAGTCAACATACAGTGTAATATTAGTTTCAGGTGTACAATATAGTGGTTCAAAACTTCCATACAGCACCCAGTGCTCATCACAAGTGTACTCCTTAATCTCTATCCCCTATTTAATCCTTCCCCCCAACCACATCCCTTCAGGTAGCCATCAGTTTGTTCTCTATAGTCTGGAGTCTATTTCTTGGCTTGCATTTTTTTTTAACCCTTTGGACATTTGTTTTGTTTCTTAAATTCCACATATGAGTGAAAACAAATGGTATTTTTCTTTCTTTGACCAATATATATATATTAGTCCGTCAACTGATGGACACCTGGGGTGTTTTCATATTTCGGAGACCAATATATATATTAGTCCGTCAATTGATGGACACTTGGGGTGTTTTCATAGTTTGGATATTGTAGAGAATGCTGCTATAAACATTGGAGTGGATGTATCCCTTTGAATTGGTATTTTTGTGGTCTCTGGGTAAATACCTAGTAGTGTAATTGCTGGATCATAGGGTAGTTCTAATTTTAACTTTTTGAGGAATCTCCATACTTTTTTACATGTATTTTAAAGTATGTAAAATAATAGTCTAAAATCAAGAAAGTAGGCTATTAATATTGTCTCAAATAAATAATTAATTAAAAATTATTAGCATTAGTCAAATATTAAACACTGTGTCCAAATAAAAATAATCTGAATATAAGATTGTATTGTAGGGGTCACTAAAACTTCACAAAGCATAAGGAATTAGATTTTAACAACTTGCTGAATTTGGCTCATTACATGGTTACTTACTGTAAAATATATCTACTTAGATTAAAATAGGGCTGTGAGAGCTCATAATAGAAAACAAGTATAAACATTGGAATCAGATTCACATTCTGACTCTGTCATTTAGCATCTTTGTAAACTTTATTAAGAATCTCTTTATCTACCTACTAGAACTGATCCAAGAATTCAGCCAAGTTGCAGGGTACAAAATCAACGTACAGAAATCGGTTGCATTTTTATACACCAATAATGAAGCAACAGAAAGAGAAATCAAGAAACTAATCCCATTCACAATTGCACAAAAAACCATAAAATACCTCGGAATAAACCTAACCAAGGATACAAGAGATCTGTATGATGAAAACTATAGAAAACTTATGAAGGACATTGAAGAAGACACAAAGAAATGGAAAAACATTCCATGCTCATGGATAGGAAGAATAAATATAGTTAAGATGTCATTACTACCTAAAGCACTCTACACATTCAATGCAATTCCAATCAAAATTGCACCAGCATACTTCTCAAAACTAGAACAAACTATCCAAAAATTTGTATGGAACCACAAAAGACCCCGAATAGCCAAAGTAATACTGAAAAATAAAACCAAAACGGGAGGTATCACCATCCCAGACTTCAGCCTCTACTACAAAGCTGTCATCCTCAAGACAGTATGGTATTGGCACAAAAACAGACCCATAGACCAATGGAACAGAATTGAGAACTCAGAAGTGGACCCAAAAGTATACAGCCAACTGATCTTTGACAAAGCAGGAAAGAATATCCAATGGAAAAAAGACAGCCTTTTTAACAGATGGTGTTGGGAGAACTGGACAGCAACATGCAGAAGAATGAAACTAGATCATTTTCTCACACCATGCACAAAAATCAACTCAAAATGGATAAAGGACCTGAACGTGAGACAGGAAACTATCAACACCCTAGAGGAGAAAGCAGGAAACAACCTCCTTGACCTCCACCGCAGCAACTTCTTACTTGACACATCCCCAAAAGCAAGGGAATCAAGAGCAAAAATAAACTGTTGGGACCTCATCAAGATTAAAAGCTTCTGCACAGCCAAGGAAACAACCCAGAAAATTAATAGGCAACCAACGGAATGGGAAAAGATAGTTGCAAATGACATATCAGATAAAGGGTTAATATCCAGAATCTATAAGGAACTCACCAAACTACACGCCCGAAAAACAAACAACCCAGTGAAGAAATGGGCAGAAGACATGAACAGACACTTCTCCAAAGAGGACATCCAGATGGCCAACAGACACATGAAACGATGCTCAGCATCCCTCCTCATCAGGGAAATACAAATCAAAACCACACTGAGATACCACCTCACGCCAGTCAGAGTGGCTAAAATGAGCAAATCAGAGAACTCTAGATGCTGGCGAGGATGTGGAGAAACGGGCACCCTCCTACACTGTTGGTGGGAATGTAAACTGGTACAGCCCCTCTGGAAAACAGTGTGGAGGTTCCTCAGGAAACTAACAATAGAACTCCCTTATGACCCAGCAATAGCACTGCTAGGAATTTACCCAAGGGATACAGAAATGCTGAGGCATAGGAGCACATGTACCCCAATGTTCATAGCAGCACTCTCCACAATAGCTAAAACATGGAAAGAGCCTAAGTGTCCATCAACAGATGAATGGATCAAGAAGATGTGGTTTATCTATACCATGGAATACTACATGGCAATGAGAAACAATGAAATCTGGCCATGTGTAGCAACATGGATGGACCTTGAGGGTGTTATGCTGAGCGAAATAAGTCAGGCAGAGAAGGACAAATATCATATGTGTGCACGTATAGGAGGATTAGGAGGAACTTGACGGAGGAACAAGGGGGAGAAGAAGGGCGGAAATGGTGGGGGAAAGGGAGAGAGGCAAACCATGAGAGACTCTTGAATGCTGACAAAAACTGAGGACTGATGGATGTGGGGGGGAGGGGGGGGATGGGCATGGAGGAGGGCACTTTGGGGATGAGCACTGAGTGTTATGTAGAAACTAATTTGACAATAAACTATTTGTAAAAAAAAAAAAAAGAATCTCTTTATCTATAGACTAGGGGTAATAGTTATTTCATAAGATTGTTTGAAAAACAAGATGAAAAATATTTATCAAGAAATAAGGATAATGTATACAATTTCTAAAGCAAATATTGATGCCAGCTTTTTTCATATAGGAGAATCTAGAAAATAATTAAATACATATTTTTCCCTCAACAATTTATCCTAAAGAGATAAATTGTTATTGGTAAAGAGAATTATGATCTCAAGTTTCTAAATCCCTTTGTCTCCTAAAAATAGTTCTTTGAATGTTTTTCTCTGAACTTTGCTATATCTTCCCTAAAGCTTCAACAGTGGAGTAAATAATTAATCTAGTTCTTAAGTATGCCTTTCCAAATCTCATTCTTTAAAAATGTAGTTCCAGAGGGAAATGATAAAAAGAAATAAAGACAAGAAAGATGATTGCACAGCTTCTTGTTTCTTTTTACTCTGGCTCTAGTTCCAAGCCTAGAATCTTGATTTATAAACATTTAATGAGCACCTAGAGTGTGCCAGATTTCGGTGTCAAAAGCTGGGAATAAAAATATGAATGAACATGTATATGATTTTAAAATGTTCTAAATCCAGTTTAAAAGCAAAACGTTAATGGACAATTTCTGTATAAAATGGTAAGTGGAGTAATAATAGATCCCGATGGGATGGTATGGGAGTATTAGAGGAAGTAAATTTTTCCCAGAGGATAATTTAGTGACACAAAAAAAGGTATTTCTGGGAAATTTTTAAGACTGAGAAGGAAAACTATATCATGCAGATGATGAAACCAGTTGAACAAAGGTATAGATACTTGGAATGGGAGCTGTTAGCTGTGCAGTCATTAGATTTGTGTTGGACTATACTGGGCCCTTTATGTGTGATTGACACAACTGAAGGATGGGGAGTACCTATCCTCATTTAACAGATGAGACATCCCAAGTTCAGAATGTTTAAGGAAATTAACCAAGATCGTTCATCGAATGAATTGGAGATCCAGGGCCCAAAGCCATTCTCTTAATGAGAATATTAAGCTATGTCTATTTTAACAGCCGACTGAAATGACCACTGATTCATCTACACAGATTCAAAAAATTAACGTATATGTGTATTAAAGTCATATATATGTGTATATATATATCGAAATTTGCTTTATATTATTGAAATTAAGTACACACACAGTTCAGGCAATTACTTGTCTCAGTAAGGAGGCTGTTCTAGACATTTTCACTTAAGCTGCTGGAAGTCCTTGCAAAATAATAGCAAGGCAGAATTCTCTGAATATTAATAATCCCATGGCACATTCATTCTTAGAGTAAACCTTCACCTAGGGTGAGTCATTTGTCTTCATTTTGGTTTTGAGTGTGTAATCTCAGTCGCCTCTTCTTTCACAGAAACAATTCCTTCACCCCCACTATCCAACATTAACGTCTGGAACAATTCAGAAGTCAAGGTGATTTTTATATTAAAACGAAACTGATTCACTGTTTTCTACTGCATTTCTAATTGTTCAGCAGATTGTATATCCTTTTGGGAAGCTTTAGCACTTCTGACCCAGTTTCGGTGTTGTCCCAAATGACCACATTTGAGTTTGGAGAATGGAGTGAAATTGAGAATTACCTTTTTGTGATACCGTTTGAACTACAACTGACTGCCTGCTGAAAGGGAAGGGAAGTAGCTGTCAACAAGATTTAAAGTTACTGTCAAGTTTACACAGACACACTGGAAAGGTTGCAGCAGGAACACGATTTCCTTGAAATTAAGTACCAACAACTACTGGACCATGATATGCACATTAGTTATCATTAACGTTTGACATCTGCATCTTCTTTGAGGTGTTTAAGTTGCTTTTCTTGTCAGAAACAAAGTGCCTCCCCATATGATCTTCATCAATTTTCTTTAAAACTAGTGGTTCATATTTGTATCTGTGAATCTAACATTCAACAAAAACATATTTTACTTAGTGAAAACTACAAAGAAGTGACCTGCTGAATGAGGAAATACTTGAGATTATGAAATTATGTGACCTAAAATGGCAATATAAATTCAAAAGATAGATAATAGATAGACAGACAGACAAACAGATAGATAGATGCCTCTATGAGACGTATGGAGAGTATTGATAAATGGTCTTCATATGTTGCATCATTTAGGTTTCCTCCTTGATCTTAAACTGATGTATATGATGGGTGCTAGGAGATGGTGAAATTATAAACAACTGAAAATACAGACGCTTCAGGTTTCTATAAATCAATAAAATGTTCATCAGTTTCTTAAAATATACCAAAAAATTTTAGATTTGGAGGTGAAAAGACAAATATGGCACAACCTTTAACTTTAAGAAGTCTATAGCTAACTTAGTGGTTGTAAGGGGATCAATCATTTTTTTCTCTTTTTGAGAGCAGTTGCTATTTACTGTTCAAAACCATCTAGACCATTTCACTAATTTTCATAAGTGAAATACAATGTTATAGTTCTGAAGTAACTACATCATAAACTGACTGCTAATACAAGTAAGTCATCAGATTTTTCATTATAGTGGTAATTGTCTTACAAATATAGCCCAAAACTTACAAAATCAGACACATTTATATACTGATTGTTAGAAATTTTCTAGAACTTCTATAATTTCCAAAAATATCTAATTTATATTAAGCCACAGATCTATTCCTAACTTATTACTGATTTTAGTATCAATTTAAAAATATTATCTTACTTAGCAAGACTCATTATTGCTCCTTAGTCTCCTTTAATAGATAATAACTATCTTTATGTGTTTAATACATATTATTATTGCATGTGTGTGTGCACACACATGCATGCATGCATGTATCTTTCTACAAATTTGGATTGACTTTTCCCAAATGTCAACTTCAGTAATTATAGAACATTCGGTCAGTATGAAACATATCTCTAACTTAACATCACTAACATCTCCAATTTTACCACCCTTATACCAGTCACAATATCTCGTGCATAAAGTACTCAAATACCTTCACAAAAGCAGCATTGCTATGTAAGCAATATGAAGACAATACTTTTGTCTGGGTATCTAGGACAATATCTGGCACATAGTATGTACTCAACTAGTTGACAGAGTAGAACTATAATAAAACATTACTCTGCCTCTCTACCTATACAAGAGTACTAGGATATCAAAGAGAGTTGAGAAAGAATTCAAACTCCTTTTGCTTCCTTTAAGAACATAATATGAGAGCATGGATAATGTTAGAGTGATCTAATTATGTCAACAAACTAGCTTCCATATTCTTTTGATACATATAGTTGTCTTAAAGGTGTGAGAATCCAAAGACAAATAAAAAGTAAATGATACAGATTTGCCCATCAACTATCTGTAAAGTGCTTATGTGAAACTAATAAGCAACTTTATATACAGGAGCACAGATAACCTATGAAAAAGTGTCATTGTCAGCATTTAATGAGTATGGAAATTGCTCAAGTCCTCTAGTAAAACCAACTTTTATATAGCTAGTGGAAGACTTTAAAGGTTAAGGTTTTGATATGTGAAACTTTGGGCTCTCAGTTTGGAAAAACAGCAGAGGCTCAACTCCAGCTGTTTAAAATACTTTTCTCACAACATAATTACCTGTATTTCCTTATGAACAGCATATGTCCCCTTGAGTACTATTCTTCTGGCTCTAATGTACTGTCATTTGGTCAGAATACAGCATGTGTATTTTTATAGCAGCATAAGAGAGATTAGTGGCCTGATGCATAGTTACCAAATAGTCAAAGTATCGCAAGCAAAGCATACTGTTTGACATTTATCTCTGGAAATCAGTGTATATCAGTTAAGTGTAGAAGCAGTAAACTTGGATAAAAATTGTTTTGCTTTGCATCTTAAAAGGTAAATGCAAGTTATCGAAAAGAACTAGTGACAGACTATATAGTTTGAGATTATAGAGTTTAGGTGCTCTTAACTCCACTTGGTGCGAGCCACAACAGCCTCTCTGGATGGCAGTCACAGCAAGGAAATGGCAGTGTTTGCATAGCTCCTATCATAAGAAATGAAAACTGGTATCTCTTTCTGTTACTACTGGCTCATGTTGGAAATGAGCCTGCTGGTATTGACCAGGCCTCACAATATTCCATATCAGACCCATATTCTGAACACAGATACCTCATAAGGAAAAGCATATTCCTGCCTTTACAAAAGAGATTTTAGATGAAAGCTCTGTGGGTAATTGTAAAAAGCCTCTTCTTATGGGCCTTGCAGATCAAAGACAACTGAGACTGGCCCCAAGACATAAGAGCCTGATTTAGGGTTAAGGAACAAATCGGGGCAGAACTTAAGTTAATACTTACACCTCCTTCTAACTGGTGATGTATGGCAGTCCCTTCCCCAAGGCCTACTTTCTGCAAACACCCTCCCTTACTGGCGGCTGAGATGAGGATAGATAAGAGTAGGTAACACATAACCCAAAAGCAAAAGGCTAACACATTTAGGGCCCCCATGGTGTTCACACATTCAGCATCAAATAGGTTTCCACAAACAAACCAATTCAAAAACATTCATCCTCTTGAGAGCCAGACAGCATGACTCCTAGCCTATCTATATACAACTTAACCTATATATGCTATCCTATTTTTCACTAAGAGCATCCTGTTATTTCCTTAGTTGTAAAATTCACTCAACTTCACTATGATTGGGGTAATTCTGCAAGAATATAAAAAAAAACTTATCAAAAAAGGCTTCCCATCATAAAAATTCCCTTTTCTGATCTCATGTTGTTGTTGAACCTTTAAATAAAGCCACCAAAACCGACAGGACAGAGACGCCTGCCTGGTGATCAGAAAGAATCTCTGGGCTCTCTCACTCTCTCTCTCGCCGACACCGTCCATCCTTCAGGGACCCCAGGACCTGCTGGAGCCGGCCTCCATCATCCACTGGCTACATTTTCAGAATTGTTTCACATCCCTTAGAAGGGTTATACTTAAAAAAGAAAGGCAACCAATCTTGGTGAAAATGAGAAGAAACTGAACTTACATACACTGTTGGTAGTGATGTAGAGTGGTGCAGCCATTTTGGAACCAGTTTGGCATTCATTTAATGTGTCAAAGTGTCACTATCAGGCTTTAACACTCTACCTTGAAGTATCTATGCAAGATAAATAGAAATGTATGTCTCACAAGATAGAGCACTATAATAGTTCATAGCAGTACTATTCATAATAACCTGAAGTAGAAACCATTCAAATGTACATTTAGTAAGTGGGTAAATACCATGTGACTCATCCATATATATTTGGATTTATATTTGACAGTTAAATGGGTGAAATTACTGGTACATGTCAAAATGGAAGAATCTTTCCAATATTATGATAAACGAAATAGATATATCACAAAAGATCATATAGTGTATGGTGACTTATACATGAAATATCCAGAAAAGACAAATCTATAGAACAGAAGGTGACTAATGGTGGCCTAAACTAAGGTGGGAATAGGGGATGACTGTCAACGGGCATCACGTTTCTTTTGGGGATATGAAAATATTCTAAATTCAGATTATGAGGAGAGCAGCACAACTTTGTACACTTATTAAAAATCATTGAATTGTATGATTAAAATGGCTAATTTTACAGTATGTAACTCATATCTCAATGAAGCATTCAAAATTAGATGCAAGTTATTTCCTTCTCAATTTTCTACTTGTAATTAATTATATTGGTAGGATCATAGTATATTCATTTCTTTAACTGCATTCATTAGCTTTCTTCCATGACAGTTTGTGTGTGTGTGTGTGTGTGTGTGTGTGTGTGTGTGTATGTGTGTGTATGTGTTAGGTTATGACTAAAATGGACTTTTATACATTTACCTCTTTATGGTATTCCAAAGAACATTGGTGAAAATATATAAAATGTCTAAAATTTTAATCGATCATTTTATTATTTCAAAAGAAAAGTTATAGAAAACAATAAAGAAATGGGAAATGCTATCAGTATAGAAGTAAAGACACATTAATACCTTAAGAACTCCTCAAACACTGATAAAAAAAATTTTTTTAAGGGTTGATATTGTGGGCTACTGCTTCTAGTGCTTTAGTGTACTTCAGGGAGTTGTGTTTAAATGTCATTTGCTCAGGGTGCCTGGGTGACTCAGTAGGTTGCATGTCCAACTCTTGATTTTGGCTCAGGTCATGATCCCAGAGTCATAGGGTCAGGCCCTGTGTTGGGCTTTGTGTTGAGTATGGAGCCTGTTTGGGATTCTCTCTTCTCTCTCCCTTTGTCCCTCTCCGGACTCCTGTGCATGCTCTCTCTCTCTCTCTCTCTCTCTCTGTCTCTGTCTCTCAAATTACAAAAACAAACAAACAAACAAAATCCACTTACTCATCTACAAAAAGTCAAACATAATCTGTACTTCCATTGGCATATAAAGACAGCATTATGGAATGAAATTATAACTGCTCAAGAAATACTCTTGTCTAAACAAGTATATATTTGCTTTCTTTAATGATACAAAGCATACAAAGAGTAGTATCTGCCCAAACTCTCTATGTTAATCAGCACCATGAAAAAGAAAACAAAAACAAAAACAAACAAACAAAAAAACAGGAGAGGTAGTATTTTAGTCTTAGATGGGTATTATACTCTTTTAGGTCAATCAGATAACCATTTAATAATTATGACTGTAAAAGTATAACAAATGTAATGAGATCCCTGTATGTGGTCATTGATCTTGTGGGAAGTTAGTATAGTTAGGAAAGAATCATTCATTGTTATGGTTCTCTTGTTTCTTGATCTTGCTTTTTCACTTTTAATTACAACTGTCCCATCTTTTATTGCTACCAATTTTAACACTGATAAAAGATCATAACCAAATTTTATTGTAGTTGAAAGAGGGTTTTACGCATATTATGATTAACAAATACTTCTAATTGTCTCACTGTAATACACGATTTATTATATAATTCAAATAAATGTAATAAAATAAAATTTTAGCAAATATTTACTGACAGATTTTTCTGTCAGTAGTTTTAAGAGTAGTTTTTGGAAATAACTCTTTGGAAATAGTTTTAAGAGTATCCGAGTTGCTCAGGAAGTCAGAAACTTAACGCACTGTTTGAACAGACTGTTACATAAGAATCTGAAATAAAAAATACTATTGAAAAATCATACTCATGATATTAATTAAATTACTGTCCTCTGAAATAATGCTGAATAGTAAACTTATGAATATTCAGAGTTGTGATGAAATATTTATAAACTGGTGGAGCTCTTTGCAGAGACAAATTCTAGGGAACAACATTAAACACTTTATTTCCTGTTCTATACAGTTTATATTGTTGTCTTTTCCATTTAGCTGGAAGGTATTTTTTAGTTTTTAAATGTTTTTTAACACTTAATTTTATTTTATTCTATTTTATTTTTATTCTATTTCTAAATCATATTTGTATTCTTTCTATTTTTCTTCTGATATTTCAAGATTGTTAAAAGAGTTTATATTGAATCATATTTATGTATACTTTAAAATCTTTGTTAGATAATTCCAGCATTTTATTTATTGGAGTGTTGGCATGAGTTAATTGCTTTTTGTCACTCAAGTTTTTGATTTTTGGTTCTTTTTCGGTTGGGTGATTTATTTTTTCTTAAAGAGTTTATTGTCAAGTTGGTTTCCATATAGCACCCAGTGCTCATCCCAACAAGTGCCCTCCTCCATGCCCATTACCCCTCTTCCCCTCCCCCCACCCCCAACAGCCCTCAGTTTGTTCTCAGCATTCAAAAGTCTCTCATGGTTTGCTTCCCTCCCTCTCTCCAACTATTTTCCCCCCTTCTTTTCACCCATGGTTGGTTGGGTAATTTTGATTGTGTCTTAGATGTTTTATCTATTATGACAGGAGACTTTTGGTTTTATTTAAAGCTTTTATTTACCAAGAAGTCACCCATTTAAGTTTTGCATAAAGATCCTGGCCAATTTTGTGGGTTCTTATTCCAATGAAGATGTAATTTTCAGTCTTTGAGGTACTATTTGGTCTTTTATCTCATGCTGCTAGTGGAGCTCCTAATTTACTGTTAGTCCCACTTGAAGGGATGGAAGAAGCTTCACTAACATGGGCTATCTGGTCTCCTAGGTAAGGGAAGAGAATCTCTAGTCCATGAGGACAAAGAACAATTTCTGCACAAGGCATTATGCAGCAGAATCCCCCTTGCCTATGCTCTTGAGCTGTGCTGTGTTTCCGGTTGGGCTAGGGAAGTCAAACTCAGTGGGGTAAAAGAACACTTCTTCTGGTGGCCTATTGTTAGTGTGCTCTCCAGTTGATCCTTCTTGCCAGTTCTGTGTACCTTGCTTTGTGTTGTCAACTGGAATCCTGTTCGATTTTGGTGGGAGGTGGGAGTTGGGTCTACTTGAATTGCCTTCTGTTGCTAGTTTGGGAATCAAGAAACGCCGGACCCAGACAAATGTTTCTGTTGGGTGGGGGGTTGTAATAAACCTTGTGCTGTTTTTTTTCCCAATCTTTGGGTCCCTAATTGATATGCCTTCATTTATACACACGTCAGAGTTTGTCTTTGGTTGTTTATTGCCCAGGGTTTATAGGTAAACTTATCAGGGTAAAGCAGTGGGGTGATGAATCTATGTCATCTCATCTGCATCAGAAGTCGCTATTATTGGGGCGCCTGGGTGGCTCAGTCGGTTAAGCGTCCGACTTCCGCTCAGGTCATGATCTCACAGTTCGTGGGTTCGAGCTCCACGTGGGGCTCTGTGCTCACAGCCAGCTCAGAGCCTGGAGCCTGTCTTCAGATTCTGTGTCTCCCTCTCTCTCTGACATTCCTCTGCTCACGCGGTCTCTCTATCTCTCTCAAAAATAAATAAAATATTAAAAAAAACATAAGTCTCTATTATTTATTTTGAGCCTACATTTTGTTCCAAACACTAGGATGGGATTTTTGTCTTTTTCCAAGATTTTGTGGCATTTATAATTTAGTAGTAAATAAATACAACTAACATTTTATTAAAATAGTGTATAATATATTCTGTAATAAAGGCAATATGAAGTATTGTCAAAGTACATAGCATGAACACCCAATATATTCAACTGGGTAAAATGGAAACATTTCAGATTAAATGACTTTAAGAACAAGAACTAAAGTGAGATAGTTAACAGATAAAATAGAGAGTAAAACAGAATATCATGTGAAAAAGCTTGAATGAAATGGAGCAGCAAGAGTGAAAGGAAACGTAAATGGTAAATTCAAAACTAATGGAGTGTATAGTTTGAAGAGGATAGTAGTAGGTGAAGAAAATATGAATCCATTTGTATAGGCAGAGAAGCAAGAGGCAAAGCTATCAGATATTCTTAAAGTGCTGGAAAGCTAGTGAATGGTTTCAAGCAAAGGTATGATACACATTTTGCAATACAACATTGAATGCTATGTCAGCTACTGAAACAGGAAAAAAAGGAGACTGGATAGAAACAGATGATAACACTGTTCCATTGTATATCAGGAAATTTAAGTCCTAATAGATATTGGGGCATAGTTAGTTACTTTGTAACACAGCTCATCAAAAGTTTCATCATGGGAGAATGCTTCTACTGAGCCAGAACTGATTCTATATCATTAACATTTTCAATCACTGTTCTCTATCCATCGTTAAAAAGAAAACACCCGGGCCAGCTGCATTTTTCAGCATGGTAGTCAATCCAGAGCCAGCACTAGATGTAATGACTGGAGTCAGCATAAACAATTAACAATACACGTTCTAAATGCACATAACTAAGCATTTAATTTAAATTTAATGGAATAGCTCTTCTATGTTAAGTCTAATCATGAATATTAATGGACCTAAAGAAAGCAGTTTGCGAAATAATAAAGTTAAGATCAATAAAATGACACTAAATACATAAAATTGAATATTCAAAAGACTAACTATCCATCAACACCACTATGTGTAGGAGGGATTCTCTCTTTTAGTAATATAGTCAGCTAGATTTTTTAAATTTTGGCCCAAGAATAGTTTTCATGCTCTTCTTGAATTAATTGGCCATTCAGCAGCTTACAGACACTGTGGTTTCTTTGAAGCAGAAGAGATCAAAAACAATCTATATTTTTTAACGGACACTACCTAGTGTCACATGGCTTGATTTTCCAACTATTTCAAGGATGAAATCTACAATTTATTTCATGCTTTGTCTAGAAAGGTGGAGAGAGAAGAGATGCAGAGAGAGGGAGAAAATTGATGTTCAAGCAACTAGGATGTGTTGCTTAACCAAATTAAACAAATAACTAGAACTAGTTATTATTTCTAATAGCATACCAGTGTATTTATGACGCTAAAATTAATCCTTGTATAAAAAATTACTCCAAATTTATAGGTATGGAATGTCTGTATTGCATAGGTCTTAGTACACATTCTCTAAGTTTCTTTTATAATAGAGCAAAATGTAACATTCTGAAATGTATTTTTCACCATAGACCAGTGCATTAATGTGGAAGAGAGGTATGTAAAAACATTGAGTGTCAGTAGTTTCACCTAATAAGCTCATTTAGTAAGCCAACAATTTAATAAGTGCCATAATACACCAAACTTTAAAAATCTCTGAAACTGTTAAAAGATCATTAACACATAATGAGAAGCAATGAAAAATTCCAATAAAAAAATTTGGACTGTATTTAACAAAAGTTACTATTTAATCTTTGAGGGGAGAGGAAAAATTATGTGTGTGTTTGTGTGTATTGACATACATATATACATTTGAAATAGTTAAAATATATTTCTATAATACTTTTGAAGGCTTTGAAGACAAACTCAGCTTCTCATGGAAACAATGCCTTTGTTTATATCTTTATTTATTCTAGTTTATTAGTTTATTCATGTTTTCTAATTCTCTACTAGATATATTTTCTTAGAAAAACACTTATTTCAAACATATTATTCAGCATAAAAGTTAGCCATAATATTTCAGTTAATGATTTCAATCATAATAATAGTATGAATTTTAAAAAATTTTACCAACATTGCCAATTGGTTTTTGCTCCATTTTATTGTTTAAAAATATTTTCTTTCCTATGAGGAACTTAATTTGTTTTTTCTTGAAGGACATATCTTGTCATTATGAGTGCTCTAAGATGTTGTTTATCTGAGAAAGTCTTTATATCCCCTTCACTCTTAAAGGATAATTTTTCCAGATATAGAATTTTGGAGATTTTTTTTCTTTATTCTAATACTTTAAATATTTTGATCAACTTTCTTCTTGCTTGCTTTGTTTCTAATCAATTCAATGCAATTCCTACCCATATCCCTCTATATTTAAACTTTAAAAAAAATCTTCCGTCTTTCACAATTTTCTCTTTGTATTTTGTTGTCTGCTTGAATAAGATATACTCAGATGTAGACATTTTGGTAATTACTCTGCATTGTGTTCCCTGAGCTTCTGTGATCAGTAGTTTTAAACTCTCTCCAAATACATACATAGAATGTGTGTGTGTGTGTGTGTGTGTATATAATGTTTCATTGTTGTATGCTAACGAACATTTAAGGAGAAATGGTACATATTTACTACAATCTCTTCTAGAAATAGAAGAAAAAATACTTTCTATCCTTTGAGGCAAACATTATCCTATTGTCGAAACTAGATAAAATTATTTTAAGTAGGAAAATTATAGTCCAACATCTCTCATGAGTACAGGTATAAAACTCCTCAACAAAATGTTAGCACATTAAATCCTACAATGTTTGTTTGTTTATACAGTTTACTTATTTTTTTGAGAGAGAGAACATGAGCAGAAGCAGGGCAGAGAGAGAGGGAAAGAGAGAATCCCAAGCAGGTTCCCATGACCTGACTATGGCTTGAATCCATGAACCGTGAGATCATGACCTAAGCTAAAATCAATAGTCAGATGCTTAACCAACAGAGCTACCCAGGTGCCCCAGCAACATATATTTAAAAACGAAAACAGTGAGCGAAAATGAACTTATTCTAGGTATACAAGGCTGTTTCAGCATTTCAAAAATCATTCAATGTAATTCACCATATCAATAGGTAAAAAAAAATTCTATAACTATGTCAATTAATGCGGAATGTGCATTTGAAAAAATCTAATGTTCATTCCTGAGAAAACTTTTGGCTAAGAGATAACAATGTACAATAAGATAACAAAAGAATAAAAGACATACAGACTGGGTAAGAAGCAAAAAAATAGTCTATGTCCACAGATAATATGATTTCCTATGTAGAAAATTCAAAATATTTGATGAAAAGTCTTCTGGAAAGATGAGGACACAGCAAGTTCACAGGATGCAAAGTTAGCATATAAAGTCAATTAATTTTCTGTGTATCAGCAATGGGCAATTGAAATTTGTAATTAAAATATATTAATATCATGTATAATACCAAAACATGGAATACTTATGTATAAATCAAAAAATATATATAGTCCTTGTGCAGAAAACTAGAAAATTCTGATGAAAGAAATCTTAAAGATCTAAATTAATGCAGAGATTTTTCCATGGTCATGGATTGGAAGACTCAATATTGTGAAGATGTTGGTTCTTCAGAATTTGATCTGTAGATTCAACAAACCTCCAGACACAATCCCAGTGAACTATTCTGGGATTCCTGACAAACTTATAAAGTTTATATGGTGGGATGTCTGGGCAGCTCTGTCAGTTAAACGTCGAACTCTTGATTTGGCTCAGGTCATGATCTCATAGTTTGTGGGTTCTAGCACCACGTCCACCTCTGCACTGACAGCACAGAATCTGGATAGGATTCGCTCTCTCCGTCTCTGCCCCTCCCTTGATCTCTCTCCCAAAATAAATAAATGAAATTAAGAAAATAAAATGAAATGTATATGGAAAGGTAAAAACTATACAAAAGACAACCAAATATTGACATGAAGAAAAAAGTTAAGGACTTAATACAGGCCAATATTATGATTTACTATAAAGCTAAAGTAATCAAGAAACAGACACACAAACCAATGAAGCAGAATGAATGGAGAACCCAGACATAGACTCCAAGCAAATATAATTGATTGCTTTTGATAAAAGGGAAAAGAAAAGATAATTCAATGGATAAAGTTTAGTCTTTTCAACAAATGATATTAGAAAAATTGTCTAATATTAAGGATAATTATCATAATAAGTTAGGCACGGAGTTAGCATCTGTTAGCACTAAAATTTACTTAAAGTGGTTTATTGACTTAAATTTAAACTCAAAACAATAAAATTTTTAAAGAAAACATAGGTCTCAACCTAGGTGACCTTGTTTGGTGATAAGTTTTTAATTTTAACCTCAAAAACACAATTCATAATACAAAAAAAATTTGGGGACTGTATTAAAGTTAAAAATTTTGACTGTGAAAAAACACTAGTAAGATAAGAGAAGTCTCTGACTGTAGAAAACTATTTTATTTAAATTTTTTCTTAATGTTTATTTTTCAGAGGGGTGGGAGGAGAGAAACAGAGCATGAGTGTGTTAGAAGAGAGAGAGAGGGAGACAGAGAACCTGAAGCAGACTCTAGGCTCTAAGCTGTCAGCACAGAAGTACGGAGCCTGACATGTGGGGTTAAAACCCACGAACCATGAGATCATGACCTGAGCCTTAATCAGGTGCTTAACAGGCTGAGCCACCCATGCACCCCTGGAAGGAAGTATTTTCAAAAATCTTATGTAATAAAGATTTTTTCTCACAATATACAAAGAATTCTTAAAACTCCACATTATGAAATCAAATTACCCAAATAACATAAACAGACATTTGATGAAAAGAGGCATACAGATGACAACAACCATATGAAACACTGTTGCATATTATTTATTATGGAATTGCAGATTGAATTGATGAGGTATCAATACACATCTAATAAAGTTATTAAGATCCCCCCAAAATTTATTATATCTATTTTTGGCAAGAGCATGGAGCAACAGAGACTCTCAATTATTACTTGAAGAAATGTAATATATACCATATTGGAATTTTTTATAATAGGATGTAGCAATCATGTTCCTGGATATTTACCCAAGTGATTTAAAAACTTATGTCCACACAAAAACCTGCATGGGCATTCTTATAGCATCTTTATTTATAATTTCCAAAAACTCGAAGCAACTAAGGTGTCCTCTAATAGTGAAAGGATAAATTTTTAAAGGATAAAAAATTCACATGTCCTTACATAGCAATATTATTCAGTGAATCAAAGGAATGGGTTTCCAAGCTATCCACAGACATGGATGAATCTTTAATGCATATTTCTAGTAAAAGAAACCAGTTTGAGGTCCATACTACAGAATTCCATTCTGTGTGTGTGTGTGTGTGTGTCATTCTGGAAAGGCAAAACTATAGTGAGGGTTCAAAGATCAGTTGTTGCCAGGTATTTGGGAGAAAGGAGCATTGAATAGGGACATACACTGAACATTATAGAGCAGTCAAACTATTTTTTTGGATACTAAAATTATGGATACATGACCCTAAATGCATTTGTCAAATTTATAGAACTTGATAGCACAGAATAAATGTTACTGCATACAAATTAAAAAGGAGAAAAAAGAACCTAAGAGGTCAGAATAATCCTGAGAATGCAGAATTTACAAAGCAATCTAACTGCATTGCATAGGAGACGCTAATATAAACTTATGTTTAGCTTAATATGGATACAGATGTTTAACAAAGATGTATTCGTGGCTATGTGTTTATATACAGGTTAGTATACACTCAACATGTTTCTTCTTCTGTCAGCTAAGATTGCCTGGAAGCACTGAAACACCAGTATGACTGAGCACACCTAACACCCATATCTTAGATTTTAGTATCATTATCTAATAAAACCAGGAGTTCTTGAAGAAATGTGTGATTCTAGAAATCCAGGATTGTGTGGAGCTATACAAGATGTGCCTGGAGCATCCTATTGTGCTAAAATATAAGAAAGTGATCAGAGAGAAAAGCAAACACCAAAGGCATGATCCATGAAAAAAAATAATCAGTAAGCTGGAATTGATTAAAATTAAAATCTGCTCTGTGAAAGACAATATAAAGATAATTAGATAAGCTACAGACTGGGAGAATATATTTGCAAAAGGCCATCTGATAAAGGAATGCTATCTAAAATATACGGATAATTCATAAAACTCAATAATAAGCATACAAACATTCTGATTTTTAAAATGGCCAAAGGCATTAACAAACACCTCACTGAAGAACATATACAGATGGCAAATAAGCATATAAAAAGATGCTCCACAACATATATAATCAGGGAAATGTGAATTAAAACAATAATCAGATATCACTACATATCTGTGAGAGCTGATGAAGTTTTGGGGTGATGGTGTGTTAGTCTGGAGCCAACGACCAGGAAAGGACTCTTGAAGACATCTTTGGTGCAAAAAGGTGATTTTACTAAAGCATGGGGACAGGACTTGTGGGCAGGAGAGCTGCACTGGGGTCGCATTGGGAAACTCATTATATACCCTCAGATTGGGAGGGAGTTAAAGATAGAGTAAGTCTCTGAGGAATTTTGGAAGCAAGATTTCTAGAACTTTGAGGGGTTAGCTGTTGCTAGGAAACACCATTTATAATTATTTAATAAAATCTCAGCCAACTACCAAAGGACTTTTATTTGGGTTAATCTTTCCAGTTACTCTGTTTTGCTGTTTTTTCCCATGTCACTCTGCCTGGTATCAAGACTCCAACACTGCAGTAACTTCAAGCCAACACATGATTCTTTCTACTCAAGAAGCTTTTCCACCTTGGATTCAGCTGCCTGTACCTTAACCCTCATATGTTCCCTGACTGACCAATATTGACTCATATAGGTAGGGATACCTCTACGTGCATACTCATCAGGAAGAAGCTAAGAAGATGAGACCTTCCACCTTCAACAACCTTAAAGACTGAAGGGCAAAAATTGCTCAGGGGGGACATGATGAGGGAGTGCGGGGGGAAAGCTGAGGGAAAAATACAAGCTGGCACCCTCCCCCATCCCTAGGTGGAATACATGTGTTATTCCTTGACACTCCTGGCTATCCAAGAACAAAGGAAAGGGGTTAAAGTGCTTGCCATGGTGATGTGGGAAAGTAAGGCAAATGAAAAATTAAATTCCCTTACTGATGACAGCCCACTGGCAAGTCCTTGAAACAGGCAGAGTGACCTCCCTCTAGGAACTCAGCTGACTCTATGATGACACTTTGCTAGGCACAAAAGTGAATCTCAGCTTCACATTATGCCAGCCTCAAGGACCCTGTAAGTTTACTTTCTTTATCTCAACTGCCTATGCTGGCAATCATAATCCAAGCTTATGCCCCAATCCCCTATGCTTTGAGGGAGTTTCATGACAGAGGTTTTATTAAATGGTAACGGCATTTCCCTAGCAATAGCTGGCCCCTCAAGGTCCTAGAAACCTTGCTTCCAAAATACCTTAGAGACTTACTCTATCCTTGACCCCCTCCCAGCCTGAGGATATATAATGAGTTACCCATCAAGACCCCAGTGCAGCTCTTCCTGCCCACGTGTCTTGTCCCCATGCTTTAATAAAATCACTTTTTGTACTAAATACATCTTTAAGAATTCTTTCTTGGCCATTGGCTCTGTACCCAATGAACACCCCCCTCAAACTTCATCAAGAGTGACCAAAATAAAAACAAAACACTGTAAATATTTTGGTAAGAATTTGGAGCAACCAAAACTCTCATTCATTGGTGATGTAAATGTGCAATGTCACTGCCATATTGGAAGACAGTTTGGCAGCTTCTCACAAAATCGAACATTCTTACCACACAATCCAGGAATTCCACTCCGTGGTATTTTCCCCAAAGGAGTTGAAAACTAATGTCCACTCCAAAACCTGTACATGGATGTTTATAGAAGCTTTATTCATAATTGCCAGAATTTGAAGCAACCGAGATATCCTTCAGTAGGCAAATGGAAAAATAAACTGTGGTACAGCCAGACAATGGAATACTCAGTGCTGAAAAACAAAAATAAAAAGAAACAAAAACAAAACAAAACAAAATAACAACAACAACAAAACAAGCTATCAAGCCATCAAAAGACATAGAGAAAACCTAAATGTGTATTACTAAGTGAAAGAAGGCAATCAGAAAGGCTATGTATTTGTATTTGTATTATTCCCCCTAGGTGACACTCTGGAAACGGTAACTATGGATACAATAACAAGATCAGTCGTTGCCTGGAGTGAGGAGAGAGATAAAGAGAGCACAGAGGACTTTTAAAAGAGTGAAATACACTGTATGATATAATGCTAAATATCTATCATTATACATTTGTCCAAATGCATAGAATGTGTAACACCAAGAGTGAACCCTGATGTGGGCCCTGGACGTTGGGGGATTATGATGTATGAAAGTAGGCTCATCCTGAGTAAAAACTGCCAGTCTGGTGACTGGTGTTGACAGTGGGGAAGGCTATGCATATATGGGAATAAGGAGTAAATGGGGTAAATCTCTGTACCTTACTTTCAATTTTGTTGTAAACCTAGAACTCATCTAAAAGAGTCTTAAAACAGAAGAAACGAGAGAAAGAAGGAAAGATCAACCCCCAAATCATGAGTTAAGTCAAAGGAATACAGGGGCCAAGTAAAAAACCTTTCAATGGCAGAAACTGGAAAATGTGAACAACAAAATAAATATTTGATTACAACACAAATTTAAAATAGATATCCTTGAGTCCATACTGGTATGCCCAAACGACTGAATAACTGAACAAATGGGGAAGCAGAGTCAAGTTTCCCGTGAGGAAGAATTCAACATATTTATTTAGTAACTCCACTCAAGGAGATGGAAAACTCCCCAGTTTTTAAATGTGGATTGTTCAAAGTGACACCTTTCCAAAGAGTACAACATGGGAAAGGGAGAGGAAGTAGTAACTTTACAGTGGAGAAATTTGACAACACCTCACCTAGTGATGAAGGTTTGCATCAACATGATACACTCTGTTTGTACCCTTGATATGATGTGCCAAAAACATTTTACCTCAGTGGTTTTCCTTCTTTAAACACATACTCCCATACACTAATCATGAGAAAAACGTTAGGCAAGTTTCAGTAATGAAACAATCTACAAAATTCCTAAGCAGTACTTCTAAAAACTGTCCACGTCATCCAAATAAAAATTTAAAAATAGGTTAGGGGCACCTGGGTAGCTCAGTCTGTTAAGCATCGCAGCTCTTGGTCATGACCTCACAGTTTGTGAGATTTATCCTTGTGTTGAGCTCTGCACTGACAGTGTGAAGCCTGCTTGGGATTTTCATTCTCTCCTTCTGCTCCTTTCCATCTTTCCCTCCCTCTCTCTCTTTCTCAAAATAAATAAATGAACATTAAAAAAATAAAAATATCAGAAAATGTCACAATCAAAAGGAGCCTAAGGAGACAGGATGACTATAAATGCAATGTTATCCTCGATGGGATTATGAAACATGAAAAAGATGTTATGTAAAAGCAAGGGAATATGAAAGACTTTGGATTTTAGTTAATAACAATATGCCCCTATTGGTTCACTGATTGCAAAAATGTATTATGCTAAGATATGATATTAATGACAGGAGAAATTGGATACAAGATATATGAAAACTCTGTACAATCTGTGAAGTTTTTCTGTAATTTGAAAACTGTTCTAAAAAGTAAAATATATGGAAAAAATACTAATCCAAGCTTATTATTAGAGTAATCAGTAATGAAATTACATTTACATAAATACAATTAGAGCTAAAATAGAAAAAATAAAGGATTCTAATAATTGCATATATTGTTTATGATTGTATTTGTATAGTCTATTAATGTAGAGAATCACTATTACACTTATAACTTTGCCATTCTGCATTGTATCTAAACACAATGATTAATGTAGGTGAAACTGTAATTTCCATATTAAACACCTATACTCACACTTGGAACAATTGATATTTAAAGTTTTAATGTGATAAAAGAGCTCATTGTTGGGGCAGCTAAACTTATCCAACTTTTCCCTTAACAAGTTCCCTGTAGTAACTTTTCCCTTAACAAGTTCTATTTTTTGTACCCTTCAAACTTATCTGTCATTAAAAAGCAAGTCAGATTTTTTTTCTTTGACTAGAGTATAATAACCATTAAAAAATAAGACCAATAAAGAAGCTCAGCTGTCCAATTCTACGTTTAGAAGTTGAGATTGAGTTGGTTTATTTAGCTGTTTTTTAACGTTAAAGTCTTGTTCCACTCTTCAAATATTCTGCCAGAATGTTTCGCCTTCATAACCCTTGGATTGAATAACACTTGTGCATTACCAGCTTCCTTATTATTAACACAATTACAGAAAATCACAAGTTTAAAGCTTTGACTTTCACATAGTTATTGGTTTTACTATGTCACTAACCATATAGTTTGGTTCAGCTGTAGCAAAAGTTTGTGTGAAGGAAGAAGTACATTTAATTCATATACTGGTACGTTCCCTTTGATCTGGGTAATCATTCCAGAATATATTCCTATCACTGAAGTTTATCATCAGAACATTTACCCGAAAGTTAAATTCCCAATCACATATGTTGACAAGGTAATCATTCATAATGTTTGTTACACAATCTATCTTACTTGTTGACAATGAAACTTAAAATAGAATTATTTCTGCATATCACCATAATGTTAAATTACATCTTTCCTATGGAATTAAAAAAAAAGAATACTTTGAGAGTTATATTTTGCTCTAACTTGGTTTTCCTATCATTAGCTAGTTCCTGAACCTGTCATGCTCTGGGCAGAACTGGAAAACAGTACTGAAGCTGCCTTTATTGCCATAGATTCACCGAATATTCCCAAGCAAACACCTCTATTTCAGTCTTTTATTATTGTATCAGTAATTGTATATACATTTTTAGTAATAGTAAACCCAAAATAGTACATTTCCTGATTCTATTCACTTTAAGTGATAGTTGAAAAGGTGTTATTTTGAGTTACCTTACTGACTAAAAATAAGAGCTTAAAAAAAAAAAAAAGAAACACTTCGAATCATCTATGCCCTACTGTTAAGACAGGCTGACCACGCATTTCAAAGTTATGACAATGGTAAATACTTATAAACTATTTTAAATTCTTATTCTCAATCATCGTACTTATCGTTTAACTACATTATCAATAACAGCATTTTGCTGCCTGGAGCCAGTCCCAGGGCTACACTTAGCTAGCACTGCTCTTGAGGAATAAAAATTTAACACCTCTAAATGTGTGTAACTTCTTTTCAGGGAACAGATTATTCAATGCCTCATTGAGCATCAACAACATTTCAGGTATGTAATAAATCAAATATTGACATGGTTTCTGCTCAGTAGTTCTATAATAAAACAGAAAGGGAGATAAATGGAAGAAAGGATATTATTATTTACATTCAACAGTGAAGAAAGTAAAAATGAAAAAGAAAGGAAAATTTTCAAGTAAGGAGGTGCCCTTTATTATTCCTTTTTAATTTGTCATATTAAAGTTTTTCGGCTAAAACCTATTTACAAAAGAACAGTAAATGAATTAACTACTAGCCATTTTACATGCAAATAATGCACTGAGCATATGGCTTTGAGTAGTTTTCTGTTATTCTCAATATGAGTAAATCTATCTTGCTAACATCCAAAGGGATTTGTACACATTTGAATATTTTATAACTCTTAGAATTTTCTAATTGAAGCCCATATTATCAATACAATAAGTAGAAAATACTTTGAAATTAGCATCATGCAATAGGGGTAACTATTCTGGTAATATTTTATTATACAAGATAATGATTACGAAAAGTCCCTTTATACCTAAAATACCTATTATTTTGGCATTTTAATCTGTGAAGCAAAATATTTAAAATTTTATCATAATATATCCTTTTCTAGAAAAAAACAATGTATTTATTGAATTTAAATGTTAAAAATATTATGTCCAACTAACAAAGTTATGAGCTTTAAGGTAATATCTAGTAACTTTAAGCTTTTTAAAATTTTACTTGTCTTAATGACATAATTTGTTTCCATTCATTAATAAATTTTCCTCTATAGGTAAACTCTGTCCTTTGATAATTGATTGGTTCATTTAATAAATATAATATACAAATTACCTACAGTTAGTTATTATTAAACACAGATCACACTTATATTGTTATTCATTTCCATCATTTAGTCACACCTTGTAGCATATTTCTATTTCTATGAAAAAAATAATTAATATGTAAGATAAATGAGAACAAGGATTCAGGAATTAAGACAATAATTGGCATATAATATCCTCCCAATTAATATTTGTTGAGTGGTTGAATGAAGGTGTTTGAATATTGTTTTTATTGCTAACTAGGGATCATAATATGTCTTATTAAAATGCTATAAGAAGGTCTTGTAGGGATGCGTGGGTGGCTCAGGTTAAGCATCCGACTTCAGCTTAGGTCATGTTCTCACAATGCATGAGTTCAAGCCATGCATCCGGCTCTATGTTGACAGCCCAGAGCCTGGAGCTTGCTTCTGATTCTGTGTCTCCCTCTCTCTCTGCCCCTTCTCTGTTCGTGTTCTGTCTCTATCTCTGTCTCTGAAATAAATTAACAATAAAAAAAAGAGGGTCTCAAATATGTAATACAGTTTATCATTCTCCCTCAAGTCTTCCTCTTGACAGTTGCTCCTATGGGTTGCATGTTCCAGCCAAAGATTCTGTGTTGCCATTTACCACCATATTCTTGGTTATACGCTATTGTGTAGATCTATGGACTGAAGATCTCTAGATTGATATTGCAAAGCCCTTCAAAGAGGTCTCTTTGGTTTTCATGTTCAGTTAATTCAAGGACATACATTTTAGGATCCCATACTTCATTTCACTTACTATATATATTGGACTTTATCGATTGAGGAAAAATATAGAAATGTTAATTTTGCTTTAGTTAAATATCCCATTTATGCACCAATAGGCATATTGATGATCTCAGTGTGTCAAGAAAGCAGTGCAAAGATTTTGTCCTGAACCATAGGAATAGTGGGATTGCCATTTATGAAGACTAAGAATACTATGAGAGAAGCAGATTTCCAAGAGAAGGATACAAATTTGGTTTTAGATGTTTAAGATACTCTAGATAGCCGGATTGAGAAATCAAGTAGACAAATATTATATTACTTGTTCTTAGATAATTCTATGCTGGAAATAAAAATTTTGGAAACATCAAGTTATACATGATACTTAAATTTATAGGAATGGATGCAATTATAATTGTATAAAGGAGAAAGGATTTTTTAAATGTTTTATTTATTTCTGAGAGAGAGAGAGGCAGCATGAGCAGGGAAAGGTCAGAGAGAGAAGGAGACACAGAGTCTGAAGCAGGCTCCAGGCTCTGAGCTAGCTGTCAGCACAGAGCCTGAAGGGGAAAGGATTGAAAAGGAAGAATAACAGAACTAAGAAAGAAGTTCTAGGGAAGCAGAGAGAGAACAAAAAGAAATGACATATAAGACCAAATAAAGAAAAAATTTTTTCTAGAGGAAGAAGTGATCTATGTACTGGAATTGATAACTGGACCCATCAACCTGGATATTACTGGTGACCTTGACCAGTGCAGTTTTAATGGACTTGTGGAGATGGTTATAAAGACTTTGAGGAGAATGTAATAAACACAGTGATGCTGAACTGAAAGTACATAACCGATTACTGAACAGAGAGAATTCCTTAAATAAAGACCTTCTGTAATGCAGAAGAATGGGGAGCTGTGTGAAAAGCAGGAGGGAAAGTGAAGCCACTGTATGATAAATATCGTGGAATATTTCTGTACTTAAGGCGACAATTCATTTGAGATGGCAAAGATATTAATGCAGAAGATGCAGTGGACAATTATGGAATTGTAGGTTTTTGATGTAATATTTTATTATTAGAAATTGATATTTTAAAATCTCATCTTGGGGCGCCTGGGTGGCTTAGTCGGTTAAGCGTCCGACTTTCGCTTAGGTCATGATCTCACGGTTTGTGGGTTCGAGCCCCGCATCGGGCTCTGTGCTGACTGCCAGCTCAGAGCCTGGAGCCTGTTTCAGTCTGTGACTCCCTCTCTCTCTGACCCTCCCCTGCTCACGCTGTCTTTCTCTCTCTCTCCTAGAAATAAATAAAACATTTAAAATAAAATAAAATCTTAAAATATGATCCATAAAAAAGGCAAAATAAAGCATGGCAGTAACTCTCTGTTTCTCTTCTTATTTTGAATAAAAATAAAAAGGGGATGGATAGAAATGTCTGAGTGATAAAATGTGGTCCCTAAAACATATATGCATTACTGTGGTTAAAGATTAACAATAAGTCTGCTCTGCTACTAAAGAGATATAGATATTAACATAAAAAACAATTTGTTGTCATAACTTTCTTTTTCTAGAAATCTTAAACACATACCATGTCATAAAATAATTTACTCTGCAGTCTCTCCATTTCTAAGCATTCAAAATCAAGAATATTTTACGTACACTTTATACTGGAACTTTTAAAGAAATAAACCCAATATGGTGAGTTAAACAGCAAAGACTTATGTTACCCAGTGGCATTACATGAGCCAAATTGACTTTTCAGTCAAGTAAAGGTTGTACAACTATTCAGTTTTCAGTTTTTAATAAACTTTTATGCCAGAGACACTTATGTAATTCACATCTATTAGAAGTAACTGGTAAAGTAAAAAAGGAATTAGTTCTATCACAATTTCATATTGCAAGGTTTCTTTTATTTCTGTAATTTTATCTTGATATGTAGTAACTAAGATTAAGCTCTCATTATATGCCCAAGCTCTACACTAAAGGCTTTGAGTGGATCCCCTCAATTTAGAAACGGGGAAAAAAAGGTAAAGTACTTACTCTTACTAACTACTGAGGTTATATTTCTAGTTTATAGCAGACTTGCAATTTGAACCCAAGAATCCTTTCCTCAAAAACCTGAATATCCAATATGTTTCTCATGAAGGAAACTACAGAAGAAAAAATTGGAGGCTAATATGCTTAAGAGACAGAACAAAAAGTTCTCCCTTTAAAGTTAATTCCAATTATGTACTACAAAGAAACATATAGGTAGACAAAATTACTTAATTACCTTAGATAGTATTTCATTGCTCAGATTAGAAGCTGTTTTCTGCATAAGAAAGTACAATTGAAGATGATGAGATGAAATGATTAAATTTGGGAGAACTACCAGGAAAGCAAATGGCAACAAGCTAACTCTGATCCTGACTGGAGGCTGTACTGGGGGCAAAATTTACAGATTTTATCTACCCATGTCTCACTTTGCATTCCTTTCCCCTCAGTCATCTGTCCTTTTCCAGCACCATTTCTGGCTCCAAACACATTATTTTAAATGTTTACTGAAAATCTATTATATGCCAGGTACTCTGCTTTATACTGGGGAAATGAATATGACTGACAGGGTAATTTTTCTTTTTAAAAATTATTTTAATGTTTTATTTATTTCTGAGAGAGGGAGAGACAGCGTGAGCAGGGGAGGGTCAGAGAGAGAGGGAGATGCAGAATCTGAAACAGGCTCCAGGCTCTGAGCTGGCTGTCAGCACAGAGCCGGATGCGGGGCTCGAACCCATGAACCGTGAGATCATGACCTGAGCCAAATTCGGACGCTTAACTGACTGAGCCACCCAGGCACCCCAACATAGTAATTTTTCTACTGAAGAAAATACAACATATATTCTACTCAAAGTCCATATATTCTAATTAAGAAAATAACAACACCATCACCAAGAACCAACAGAAAGAAAAATATCAACAAATATGTATGATTCAAGGATAAAGATGTTAGTTTGATTACAGTGTGACCTGTTTGTTTGGATGACTACAAATGCATTAGACAATTAAAAGTTTTGGTGAAAACAAAATTAAAGATTCTTCTTCAGTGAGGAATGTCTTGGGTGAAGGAAAGAAATATAGTAGATGTAACAGGAACACATAAATCAACAGAAATGCACACCCAAAAACCAAATATCAGATATTCCCCAATTAGAAAATTAGGTGAAGGATGAGATGAGATAGAAACCAGACAGCAATTCAAATAAATTCTAACAAGCTTATAAAGTGATCTTCAATCTCATTTGTTATAAAGAAATTAAAAAATGAAATAAAACCAATTATTACATTAGGGCAATCAGACAGACCAAATTAAAAAGCCTTTTAATTCACATATTTACCTATGACCTGGCTGTAGAGGAATGCTTGCACACTGCTCCTATGACTGCTCATGGAGCAATCATTCTGGATGGCAGACTGTCACTGTGGATACTCAGCCAAATTTGGTACCAAAACCCAATGTGCTCTAGCAATTTGCTCCTAATTTTGTATCTTGTGAATTCTCACACATGAGGGGGGATGTGTCGAGATGTTCATTTCAGTATTAACTCTGATAATAAGAAATTGTAGACAAATGGGGGTGTCTATTGCTTAAAGTGAATAGAATATATATATATAGATATATATAGATATAGATATAGATATAGATATAGATATAGATATAGATTAAACATCATGGAGAACCACAGACAGTTGAAAGCAACATAGCACATGTACACATAGAAAAGCAAATGCAACTTAGAAGTATGTGTTGATTAAAAAAAGCAGAAAGAGATGTGTAACCAAAGAACACTTATAAAAATTGAAAATAACATTAGACATATTGGAATCATTACCTGCGGTGGAGGAGAAAAATTGGAGTGAGAAACTGGGATAAAGTGGAACAAGTAAATAAGTGAGTCAGAATGGTATTTATGTTCCTAGATCTTGATAATATCACAACTCCCTGTTTTTAAGGCCCTCACGAAGAAAGGGGGGAAAAAGATTAAATAGTGTGATGTGCTATCACAGGTATAGTTTGTGACCTTTGTAAAATTAATTGTATAATGCTACATAGGATATCTAGTCCCCAAAAATTCAACCTAAGATTCTTAAATATTAAGGATTCAACAAACATCTAGTCCGTTTGCAGTCACACACAATCACAAAACATAAATCAGTGCTGAGACGTAGTCATTTCTAGACGCTTGAACACTGTACAGTTAGTCTGACTCCATGATTTTAAGTGCCCACAATTTCTAATTTCCTTATAGCCATCTGTTTTGTTTAGCCTCATATTCCTGGACTGTGTCCTTCATGAAAAATATAATATAGGCATGCACTCTTTTTGAGAATGCATGTCAGTATTGAAGAGGACAAAATATCGTACCAAATTTTGAGATGGAGCTAGTCCAAAAGTGTGGAAATTAATTCAGGATCTTTACAGAGGACTGCCTGTTGAATTGTAATAGGTTAATCATCTTATGAAAACTACTTTCAAATATTAAAAATTATAAATTCTACCATGAATCAAAGCCCACTGTGGCTGAATTATAAGGTTGTGGGTGACCCTGACCTGGCATCTCCAGGCACACCAAGTGCACATTAATTCAATGTTTTCTAATATTATAGTTATAGCAGAAATGAAAGCACATAGCTAGAATACTCCCAAGGCTTATATATTATGCAGGCAGCACAGAACAATGATTATAAATCTCCTTCTAGACATAGCAAAAACTGACCTTACAAATCTGCCCTTACTTTAGGTAGCAGAGAGGTTAAGGATATGATAAGAAATTTTCCTAAATAACTTCCCAATGCCTTGATAAATAATGTCATCCATCACCACTAATGTGGATGAACTGAATGGAATTAATTATTTTGCAATCATGATCTGGTACAGAGATCAAGGTCACAGTATTACATCAGCAGAACATTGACCAGTTGTGAATTATTCTTGATGAGACAGCCAATTCTTAAATCTTGAGCTGGTAGCCACTGGAGGCCTATTAACAATTATAGATTATAAGGCATTTTATACAATACCGTTATTCACAGCTCCTACATACTGCCTCTGTGAATTATAATAATGAACATGGCATAGGAAACTAACCTCTAAAGAAGATTAAGCATTTGTGTGGCAGATTAAAAGAAATTATCTCTGTTATCATTTAGGTATACTTGAGTACTTGGCATTTATAATCTTTATAATAATGCTTCTCTTTTTCTAAAAATATCACAACATAATCTATGCTCCCTGCTTTGTTTTCATGTGCAAATGAACTTCAATTGCTATAAATATTAGATAAAATAAAATTAATTCCTGTTAATTTCCAATTTATGCATCCAAAGTCACCTGGAGATGCCATTTTCTTTCTTACGATTCAGTTATAAGCCTTTGAGGATCTGAGCATTAAAAATCATGTGATACATTGGAATAAGTCATCCCCAAGATGAAACAGTATTCCACAAAGCCAACCTAATATGACCTGAGAATTCTAAAAGATTTTTTCTAACTCCAACAAAAAAAACAAATGGAATACCAATAAATATCTAATTGTATCAATAAACTAGCAAAATACAGCTACTGTAAATTTAGTAGCTAGACTGCATGTTTTTTTAAACACAAGATTTATATTTCTTTTCTTAAACAAGGAATTAGTAGCATCTATAATTGTGTCAGGGTATAGCAGCTCTTCAGTACTTGCTTTACAAACAGATGATTAATTTAGGATATCTATTTTCAAAATTTCATGTATTTAATAATTGTAGTTAATCTGCTTGTAGAGAATCTTGCCAAGTTTTACTAGGGCAATATTTTTCTCTATTATTTCAAATATATACCATAGAACCCAGGACTGTTATTAAATAAATTATTACCCTTTCATCCTTTTGAAAAGAACTATTATATATAAGTTGCAAACAATAAATTTTAACTTTGTACTATGTAAAATATTAAAACATTTTAAGTGAATTGGGAATGCTACGTGTATGAATTATAATGTATGCTTATAGTCATGACTACATTGCTACAAACATCTTAGATGCCTATTTTGAAGGGTCAGTATAAAGTTCGGGAACATCATAAAAAAAATATATGTATGCAATAATATGGGTATATTAGAGACAGAGAGAGAGAAGCAGAGAAAATGTAGTTTAATATTGCATGTTCTGAGGAGAAAGCTCAATTATCAGTGACAATGCTGGCATTGTAAAGAAATACAAATGTAAAATAAAATATTCTTTGCAGCTTCTGGGTAGCTTAGTCAATTAAGCACCCAACTCATGATTCCGCTCGGGCCATGATCACAGTTCGTGAGATGGAGCTCATGTTGTCAGCTTGAGAATTTCTCTTTCCCTCGGTCTCTGCTCCTTCCCCATGCACACATTCCTCAGTCTCTGTCTCTCTTTTTTATTTTTTAATTTTTTTAATGCTTTATTTATTTCTTAGAGAGAGATAGAGTGAGCATGGGAGGGTCAGAGAGAGGGGGAGATACAGAATCTGAAACAGGCTCCAGGCTCTGAGCTGGCTGTCAACACAGAGCCCAATGCGGGCCTTGAACCCACGAACAGTGAGATCATGACCTGAGCCGAAGTAGGACGCTTTAACAGACGGAGCCACCCAGGTGCCCTGTCTCTGTCTCTCTTTAAAAAATAAAGAAAAAATTTTAAATTATTCTTTTAAATCCTTAATTTAAATGTATAAGGAAACTGAAAATATGGTCAAAAATTAGTAGGCTTAAGTGTAATAGCTTAGAATAGCAGAAAGAAAGACTGCAATAAGGTCTAGCTTGATAGAAAGTATACAAATTGAAGCTTAGAAAAGACAAAGAATACAAAAATAATAGAAAATTGTTTAGAAGGTACATGAAGAATTAATTTGATATTTAACTTATGTACCATTGTATTCCTATAAGAAAAGTAAAAAAAGTATGTCATATGTGATATTTGGAAACAAATACTGACTGAAAATTTTTTATTAAAAATATTAGCATTGGTTCATCTATCGGTGAACATTTGGGTTGTTTTCCTATTTTGGCTATTGTAAATAATGATGCAATAAACATAAGGGCATAGTGGGACATGTACCTTTGCAAATTAGTGTTTTCATATCCTTTGGATAAATATCAAGTGGTGGAATACTGGATCATATGGTAATTCAATTCTTATTTTTTTGAAGAACCGCCATGCTGTTTTCTACAGTGGCTGTACCAGTTTGTATTCCCATCAACAATGCATGGAGGGTTCCTTTTTCTCTACAATCTCATCAGCACTAGTTTCTTGTGTTTTTGATGAATATCGCTCAGACATTAAAAAGAATGAAATCTTGCTATTTGAAAAAGCATGGTTGGATCTAGAGGGTATTATGCTAAGTGAAATAAGTCAGAGATATAAATGCCATATTATTTCACTCATGTGGAATTTAAGAAACAAAACTAATGAACAAGGTAAAAAGAAACAACAACAACAAAAGCAGACTCTTAAACATCGAGAACAAAATGGTGGTCACCAGAGGGTAGGTTGGTGGAGAGATAGATACACTTGTCATGGTGAACAATGAGTAGTGTATAGAATTGTTAAAGGTAAACAGTCTGGCTCAATCAGTACAGCATGTAACTAGTGATCTCAGAGCTGTGAGTTCGAGCCCCACATTGGGTATAGAGATTAATTAAAAATAAAATCTTTAAAAGAAAAGAATTTTTGAATCACTATATTGTACACATGACACTAACGTGACAGTTTACTAATTATATTGGAATTAAAAATTAATTAATTAAAAAATATTGGCATCAAGCCACAAACTCAAGAACTCTATTAATACACAAGCAATGTAAAATGCAAAGAAAACCATGTAATAAAATAAGCAAACACTTGAAAACTTAATATAAAACAAAGCCGAGGTGGGGGGACTTTGTGGCTCAGTTGGTTGAGCTTCTGACTTTCGCTTGGGTCATGATCTCACGTTCCTGGGTTTGAGCCCACATAGGGCCCTGTGATGACAGCTTGGAGTCTGGAGCCTGCTTTGCATTCTGTTTCCATTTCTGTCTCTGCCCCACCCCTGCTTACGCTCTGTCTCTCTCATTCTCTCAAAAATAAATAAACATTAAAAAAATTTAAAGTAAAACAAAACAAAAATATTCAAATCAGGCAGGGAGAAAAAACATTATGATATTCACTCTCATATGAGAGTCTTATCTATATCAGATGTAATTTCACTCCTGACTAAATATCCCACCAATCTTCAGTATTAATTGATATGGAAGTATATTAAATTGGAATATAACACACCACAAAAATTAACAAAGAAAAATGTATTGTAAAAACTGTATTAAGTGAAAGAAGACAAGCCAGATATAGAGGAAAAGTTACAAATGGTATAATTTTATTTATATAAAATTTTAAAGCAAGTCAAAATCTAACAAAAGGCTAGGAATGATTATTACATTCTAGATAGAGCAGAGAGATATGACCAAAAGGAACAAAAGATGGACTTTGTGGGGCCCTAACAATGTTACATTTTGTTAGCTGATTAGTAGTAACTATATCTTTAAAATTAATTATTAAATTATGCATTTATATTTTACATACTATATGTGTGTGTGTTGAATTTCAAAATGAAAACAAAAATTTTTAATCTAGAAACTCTATTAGTTTTATATTGCTGCCACAATAAATTACCATAAATTTCTCTACCTAAAATGACAGAAAAATATAATCTTACTGTTCTGTAGGGTAAAAATTTGACACAAGTCTTATTGGTCTAAAATCCAGGTGTCACGAGACTTGTGTTTTTTTCTGGAGGCTTTCAGAGAAAATTCATTTTCCTGCTTTGTCTAACTTCCATAGGCCTCTTATATTCCTCCTTTCTGAGCTCCTTCCTCCATCTTTATTTTTTTAATTTTTTTAAAACTTTATTCATTTTTGAGAGAGTCAGAGCACAAGTGGTCAAGGGGCAGAGAGAGAGGGAGACACAGAATCTGAAGCAGGCTCCAGGCTTTGAGCTGTCAGCACAAAGCCAGATGCGAGCCTCAAATACTTGAATCTTGAGAGGGTGACCTGAGCTGGAATCAGACGTTTAACTGAGTGAGCAACCCAGGTGCTTGCTCCCTTTCTCCATCTTTAAAGCTAGGTAATGTAGCATCTCTCTGACCGTTCTGCGTTCAGGTCTCCCTCTTTCACATTTTTTTTTTATGTTTTATTTATTTCTAGGAGAGAGAGAGAGAGAGAGCGAGCGAGCGTGAGCAGGGGAGGGTCAAAGAGAGAGGGAGTCACAGACCGAAACAGGCTCCAGGGCAGTCAGCACAGAGCCCAACACGGGGCTCGAACCCACGAACCGTGAGATCATGACCTAAGCGAAAGTCGGACGCTTAACCAACTAAGCCACCCAGGCGCCCCGCCCTCTTTTACATTTAAGGATCCTTGTAGTTTCATTTCTCTCACCTGGATAATTTAGGTTAATATCCTTATGTTAAGGGCTAGCGAATAGCAACGTTAATTCCATGTACAACCTTAATTCCTCTTTGCCACATAAACATATTCACAGTTTTTTGGAGATTAGATTGCTGACATCTTCGGGGAATTATTTTTCTATCTACAAGTCTAAACAACTTTGCACAGTATTTAAAAAAACAATAATTTTTCTCTATATAATGATATCCCCACCAATGGTCAATGAGCAAGACTCCTGAATTGTTTTCTCAAGTTTGGTGAAGTTTGTTACTATGAAATGATTTGTTATAGCAAAATGAGGCTCGTTATTCCCCCACTCCACTCTGGAGTCTTCTTAATTCTAATGACACTAACAAAAATTTACCAATTTATTTTTAAAATAAATTTAGAGCATTATTTCTCACAAGATGATAGCATTTAACTCATATCTCCAGAATATTTCAAAATATAATACCTTATTTTTTGTATATTAAATTAAAATATTTCATATATTTTTATAAACATGCATTACCATTCCTTTGATGTCTAAAGACATAGGATTTTCAGTAAATTAATAGTAGCTTGAGGTTTAACTTTACTTATCTGGAATAACTTTAACTTATATGGAAGAACAATAGTTTTAAAAGGTTTTGGTTTATTAATTGTTTATATTCCAATTATCCTTCTAAATACAAGTATCAGAAAATTGTTCAAACATTTTTGGGGGTTCTACCTAGAAATTCATATTGCCTTGTCAGGTATTTTTACATATTTGAAATTTATGAAATATTTGCAGATTATTCTATAATTCATAATTACTAATTTATACAGAATCACTCTTGTTTAATGTAAATTTGATATATCGTGTTTTATTTTTCTGTTGTCAGATGTATTTATCTCTCAGAATACAGTATATCTCTCTGAAATCATTGCCTTTTCTCTCATATCTTTTAATTTTTGTGTCCATTTACCATTCTATGTTTCGTAAACCTTCTATTTTTCTTTCATTATATTGTGTATATCAGGTTTTCTGCTTTTAGTCAATCCTTCTATTTTCTTTTGTTATAATCAATAAAGTACAAGAGCCCGTGGCTAGAGCCCCTTGATGCTTATCACAGTAAAACTGTGCAAATGAGTTCATACAGATCTTTCCAGAGGAGCATCCCAAATTTCTGATGTTTATGCAAATTTTAGCCTAATTATCCAAAAGTTTTTAGAACAATGACCCCAGGAGTCTGACCCTTTTCCATAAACATCTTCCTATACTAATAGTCTCTGGAAGCCCTCTTCCTCCTTTCCTCCCAAGTAAATGGAAATTGCTGAACTTATGTGCATTTTAATGTTATTAAAAGCCAGAACCAGTGGGGAGTCATAGCAGAGGCTGATGAAATATTTCCAAACTGTTGAATAAGGGAAAATGTCGAGGACATTATCATCTCCATGTTGCACTATATAGACACTTTGCCAAAAGAGAATCACCCATTTGCTTTAAGAGGTAGTATGTGTCCTTTATCTGACCCTTAAGAGATTCACAGAATAAAAACCAGTCTTTAGCATCATTTCAGAGGATTTGGTTATCTGCAAGACGCCTTTGTATTTCAAGAAAGAATTTTTACTAGAATTTACAAAGAAATATGAACATAATGAGAATATATGTGCCTAGAATATAGTTTGAAAAACCAAATTTCATTTGAGAAACTTATGCCTCTCCATTTTTTACAAGTATTATAAGCATATTTTACTGTTACTGAATATTCCACAATTATTTATGCAAAATATACTTTTGATGCATGTATCCCTTTATGACACTGAGTATTTTAAAAAGAAATATCAATAAAAACTCACAAGGGCAAGTAAGAATGCATTTTTCTTTAAGGAATTCTAAATTTTAATATTAATGAATATATTTTATCATGTTGTAAATAAAATTTTTTATGTTTATTAATTTTTATCTTAGCACTAGGCAAATTCATTTAGAGGTATAGACATGAGTTTTAAAATTTATTTAGGTTTTTCTTAAAAGAAAAACCAAAGGATGACATTGTTGGCTATAGTGGATATGCTTTGCTGACTTACTGTGTGTTGAATTGGAACAAAAACAGAAAAGAAAAAAAGTGAAATTTGACTTTGAATACCATGTATTAAAATTAGCCATGTTTATCAAAACTTTGGTCTGGATGAGACACAAATAACATACAGTTAATTGATCACTACCAAAACCAAATCTCCCATTCACTGAATTTGAGAGACATATATCCAAAAAATGTGAAAACAAGGGTTCATTTTTACTGTGAGTACAATTATTCTTTACAATGTCAAAATATAACAGCCAATCATTTGATTCCATCTTCATTGAATCCAAGCTTTATAAATTAGCATAAAACTTTGCAGGTTTCATAAAGTTGTTTCTCTAACAGTAGAGATTTTAAAACCCTCTGTGGAAGTATAAGTTGGAAATTGCCTGTTCAAAGAAATTTATGATTTTATTACAGCTGCATATTGACTATTCCTCTAGTAACCTACAGGCAGAAAGTAACAGTTTATTTATTCAAACTGCAAATGAAATTGGGCAAGAAAAGTAATTAGCAAGCAACAAAAAATAATGGAAAAGCACCCATAAAAGTAGTTCAGAATTTATGTGGGTTGTCAGTTGTTAGAAAAATAACACTTTAATTTTAAAAAGGTAGAAAACTATATATACATATATTTTTTCAACAAACTGCCTAAACATATGTATAGATTTTTCACACAAAGGCAAGGCTGAGAAATACCAGCATTGTTTCTTTAACTTTTCAAAACATTTAAAGTTCTTCTTAATATAATGTTAAGTATTATGCTTAAAATGGAAACTTAATAACGAATAATCAGTTTAGTTTTTTTTTTAATGTTTTATTTATTTCTAGGAGAGAGAGAGAGAGCGTGAGCAGGGGAGGGTCAGAGAGAGAGGGAGTCACAGACCGAAACAGGCTCCAGGCTCTGAGCTGGCAGTCAGCACAGAGCCCGACGCTGGGCTCGAACCCACGAACCGCGAGATCATGACCTAAGCGAAAGTCGGACGCTTAACCGACTAAGTCACCCAGGCGCCCCAGTTTAGTTTTTTTTTTTTTTTTTAATAAAGAGATAGGGCATGTTTGATTATCCTGTTTTCTGAAATGTCAGTGATAGATTTTTTATAATTAACAGAACTCAAGAACATAGCACAGACCACAGAGATAATACCTATATTTGGGCAAAAAAATCAACAGTAATTACATTTATATGAGTGCAAGTAACAAGATAATAGTGGTGTTATTTTCTGGATTGCAGTTATTTTGTGACATAGAAAAATTTCTGTGTCTGCCAGAAGTCATATATTATTGAAAAGTAATATTGAAAAGATAATTCTTGTTAAAGTATTACATACATTAGCCACTAAATGATCAACATAAAAACACTTAGTTAAAAGAAAACAAAAAAAATTTCTTGAAGCTTAATGCTTACTGCATGATTTACTAGGGACATCACATTTTAACAGTAAGGAATTTAAAAAATTCTCTAACCTTCTGGATTATGGGCAAAACCAGTTGAGAGCACATCTGGCTAAGTTTATTAAAAGTTACTGTATCACATTTCTCTTTCCCTCAAAATGTTCAATAACATTAGAGATTCCTAAGAAAGCCTTCAGAAAAGGGTCAAATTTCATGGCCTGAAAGTCAGATAATTTTGCAATCTCCAAGCCTAGTTCCCCTACATTATTATTATTATTATTATTATTATCATTATTGAAGTGTGGTTGACATATGCTGTTGTATTCATTTCAGGTGTATAGGACAGCGATTTGACAACTCTATACATTATTAAGTGTTCACTCTGATATGCGTAGTCACCATCTGCAGCCATACAACATTCTTACAATATTATTGACTGTATTCTCTATGCTGTAATTTGAAGTTCCTGTAAAACTTTTGAATATCTTCTAACTAAGTGTCATTTGAGAACTGGTCTAGATCCCATACTTCTGTGAAGCCTTTTGGTTGTTCTAGGGCTCACAACCATTATCTTCATTTGTTCAGTGAGCATATCGGTTACATATGGTTTTTTACACCATTGAAATGAATGAATGAAATGAGGTGTCTACCTCTACATGAGCACAGGTTAGTACAACTTGGTGGAAGAAAACAAATGTGTAAAACATAATTAAAATGCATTAATAAAAGTGATATAATAGAAGTACGTGCAAAATACTTTAGAGTCACTTGAGAGAGTATCTAATTGCATATGGGCAAATATGGGGACATTTCAAAAGAATTTGAATACCTACTAAGTTACCAGAAACCCCCTTATCTAGTCCTCAACAGATTCTCTTATTGATTTGCCAGCTGAAATCACTTCTTACTCTGCACTTTCATAGTACTTGAAATGTTTGTCGAAAGAATCACAGCTCGCAGCAGTTTATGAATTCCTGTATTTGTCTTATACACAGTGCAAAACTGTCCAAACAACTCTGCATTTCTGAAATTCTGCTCCCATTCTTTGCCTTCTGCCCCATGCTCTTTAGAAATCAGAACAAGTCTTAAAAAAAAAAAAAAAAGCAGAATATGGTACTCAATTCATTGTCCCTTTTCATACTAGTTTAAATATTTAGGATGCATGTTCAGTTTCTTGTCATAGGTAATGGATCTGAAAATGGTCTGAAGGAAAAAGTAACTGCAGAATTTGGTTCACATCTTTGAGTACCTTCCCTAAGATTCTATTCCCTACTCATCAGTTTTCCAGTGCCATTAGGTTGTTCCTTCTTTTCTTCCTCTCTCTGTTTCTTCATATTTTATTTCTTATGGGAAATTTTCATTATGTTTAAGTGTTAGTAGGAGCCTGATTTTCACTGTTCTACCAGAAATAGAATAGGAAGTCTAAGAGAGCTTTGACTTTGAGGTGAAATAGACATGGATTCACATTCTATTAACTTCTTAGTGGGAAAGTATCCTACTGTTTTAAAGACTAATATCCTTCATCTATAATGTGAAAAATTTAATTCAAAATTAAGTTATTTCCATCATATATGTGAAATATGCATTACATGTGGCTCAGAAAAAAAATCCTAATAAATATCAAGTTTTCTTTAGAATAAAATACAGAAAATATCATATAATAATATTTTTAAGTGAAACAATTTTAGGTAAGGAAAATAAGTTAAACAATCTGGCACAATTCTAAGCATAGTCCAAGATATGCAGTAATTTTTTTAACGTGGCTTTTATTAAGGCAAGTAACTCCAAGTGCCCAGCTAAAGAAGCTAATGTAGGATTTTATGTTTTCTAATACCATGCCACTATTTTCCAAATGACAGATAAAATAATAATAATAATAATAATAATAATAATAATAATAATTCAGGAAAAAGACACAAATTAGGTATACAGCCCAATTCCATTTCTCTTCAACTTTTCTGAAAATGAGCTGTAATCTTATCAGTACTAGCATCCTATTGAGACAGTATTCATTTTTCACTGAAAATAGAATAACCATGTTTGAGTTTCATTTTATTTTGGTGAAAAATGAATATGAACAGTATTGAAATATGTCATAAAAATATCTTAACATATGGATGTGCAAGGGTCTACCTTCTACTTTAGCTAAAATTAATTTGACAAAAGCATTGTCGGATAAGACATGATTTGATCTATTTCTGTTTATATGATAATGTTACCACTCACATGATACATACAAACAATATGTAGCTGACAAAAAGACAGATAAAAGAGAATTTTTTCTTTAGATTTGGGATGGAAAGGTAACATATTCCAAATCACTTCTATTTTGAACAAACATTATAAAATCAGTTAGACATTCTTGTCCTGACAAAGAAAACATAATCGTTTAAATCATTATGCAATAAATAAGTAAATTAGGGAAAGAACTTAATTCATTGAAAGCACTTGATGTCATTGAATACCTGTGGGTTTTAAATGTCTAATGCTTAATTTAATATTCTTTTTCACAATTATCCAACTGATAACCAAAGATTTCATGCCAGCAATAAGAAGCAATTTTATTAAAGTGAAATAAAGATATTTTTATACTATAATATAGATGAGGCAACTATAAAGATGGCTTTTCATTTTGTATTTTTTTCCCCTTTGTGTGTAATAGGCATTGGAGTATGAATTCGATTTAAGGCACATTATTATTTAGTTATAATGGATAGCAAATAATTATTCTTTTAATCTAGATTCCTATCTAAGCACTGTTACATCCCTCATTTAAATATTTTAAACTGCATCTTTTAAAAATATGACTGCCCTTCACATAGCTCGTAAATTAATGTATAATTGCCACAGGGAAAAAGTTTCAAAAAATAGAGGCCACTCTGACATCTCATTTTCTCTGTCCTCAGCTCTGAACCTTTTCTATTTTGGTGTGTGCTTTCCCCCAGCCATTTCTAGGTACCACTACTGAGCTAATTAGGTTGATTTTCTTGCCTTCATTCTTTGTGACATTTCCCTTTTCAACGTGGTCGTCACTCTCTGTGGAGAGGAACAACAATATCCTTATGATGTGTGTGTGTGTTTGTGTGCGTGTGTGTGTGCGCGCGCGCGGACGCCCCCTCCCCCGCCACGTTTATTTCTTTATTCATACTTAAAGAAGTAAGCACCTCGAATGGGTGGAAGTTTGAGAACTTGCAGACTGCTTAGAGTATCAAGAAAGGCAACTTGGGGCGCCTGGGTGGCTCAGTCGGTTGAAAGTCCGCCTTCTGCTCAGGTCATATTGGTTTGAGCCCCGCGTCCGGGCTCTGTGCTGACAGCCAGCTCAGAGCCTGGAGCCTGCTTTTGATTCAGTGTCCCCCTCTCTTTCTGACCCTCCTCTGCTCAACTGCCTCTCTCTCATAAATAAAACGTTAAAAAAAAAAAAAAAAGCCAGCTCATCACTGATCCCATGACCTGTGCTGATTGCCTCCTTCTGAGCTTTTCTTTATTTTCATGGAAAGGTAACTTTTAAGAAACTTCTGTCTTTATCATGACATATTTTACAATATAATTAGCTCTGTTTATAACATTAGTTTGTGGTCCTTTCTCAGCTACTTCACTGGTGAGGAAAAACTAAAGAAATAAATATATAATCATTTTGGAAATCATGTCCTTTTCTCTTCTTGTCACATATACCTCAACTTCTAATTCACTTCTAAATCCAGGCCAATCTATAGTTTAGGCTAATTTATGGACTTCTAGTTTGAAGGGAGTTACTATTCTAATGCTATAGGGATTTTAGTGACTGAAAGAAATGTTTCTGTATTTTAATTTTAATTGCAGATTTAATCAATGGTCATTCTATAGATCTAGCTATTCATGATCCCAAATACAGTAAATATTGTGCAATGGTAGTAATCCGTCCTGCAAGAGATTCTTGTCAATACATTTAATATCATTCCTATCCTATCATGATTTTGCTAGGAGTTCATAAGATTTATTGTGTTTTGATGAGCAGATAAAGCCTTTTAGGGTTTGTAGTGCCCAAGAGATTCTTCCTGCCACTACTTCTGACATTTCCTAACTTGCATTAATCATGTTCTCCTGTTCAAATCAATTCATATGTGTAAATGTAAGCTCTGAAGCCGTAGGACATTTATTCTGTTGCGAACCGCATCTTTAGGACCTAGAAGAGTACCTATTTTGTCATAGAAACTTAAGGAGTAACTCCCAGATAAATCAATAAAAGAAAAATAATTGTTGAATTTGTGAATGGAGAATGAATTCTTTTATGACAAACCTTCCAGTGAGATTTTGTCTAAAATTTAAAGTGGCATGAAATGGTGAATTAATTCACCTTCCCCACAGCTGGAACATCAGAGAGGAGTTAAAATAGTCACCCCAAATCAGCTGTAATGTGTACTATGCTTGTGTGTATTTAGTCTTAGAGACTCAGTGGGGTACACTTGGGAATTTCTGGCACCAAATTATATTCACTCCAATCATTGTAATGGGTCATTTAGTTTAGTTTATTACACAAAAATTTGAGCCTGTGGAGTTTTCAATTAGCTCAAGTTTCCATCTGCAACGTGTTGGTCTGAAAGCATATCAAGCCACATCAGCTGGAAAGTTTTCTCCAAATTATTTTAGACTTTTTAGAATTCTAAGGTCACCATTTTAAACAGTACTAGGAAAGCAAGTTGGAAAATACAAAGGAAGGAGATTTCAGTGTTTCTTTTGATTTTTGTGGTTTTGAAAAAGAAAAAGAGAATGGGTCAAAGGAAAAAAGAAATGTCATCTTGAGGTGACTCTGGTGTTTAAAATGAGATAAAACCAGCCATCCCCCAAATGACATGCTCTCTTTACACTAAAATATGGTTCAAGCAGCTGGGGTCAGAGTAGACCTTAAAAAGGCAACAGACATAAGCTTTTTCTGGTGTTGCAAGTACTTAGATTAGGTGAGGTTATAGCAGCAGAGTTTTCAGTAGTAATTTAAACTGAAATTTAAAAAGATTAAAGATCATGTGCATGTGTTTGCATGTGTGTAGAGTGTGTTTAGTATCTCTTGCAAAATATTCCAGTCTGTGCAACACCACAGAAGAATGTCTTTGCTTCTAAGACAGTTAACCCTATTTTTCAGACTGATATATTCTCTATACCACATAAAAGTCTTTGTCCCTTTAGGCAGAAAGAAAAAATGCCCACTTAACTAACTCTGTCACCTTACTTTAACAGTAATAGCCTTCCTTATTTTCTTTGGTGTTTATGTAGCCTGTATTAGATTTTCTTTCACTCCACCTCTCCTAGATTTTATAAGTATCTTTAGTCCCACCCATGCCTTCAGAATATTACTTTCTTTTCCCTTTCTTTACTCTGTCCTGTCAATTTCCTTTTTCTGTCTTTCTTTTTTTTAATTTTTAAATGTTTCTTTTATTTTTGAGAAAGAGAGAGACAGAGTGAGAGAGGGGAGGGGCAAAGAGAGAGGGAGACACAAAATCCAAAGCAGGCTGTCAGCACAGCGCCTGATGCAGAGCCCAAAGCCATGAACCATGAGAACATGACTTGAGCCAAAGTCAGAAGCTTAATCGACTGAGGCACCCAGGTGACCCTCCTTTTCCCATCTTTTCATTTTTGTTCAAAATTTCCCAGATTTCATCATAGTTATTTTTTGAAATTTCTATCTTGTTATTTTTGTCCCTCACCTAGCTAAGTAAGCACTCATAAGTATCAGATGATTAAAGGCAGAATGAGGAGGTGGGGGCTGGATGACTCAATTAGTTAAGCTTCTGACTCTTGATTTTGCCACAGGTCATGGTCTTACAGTTGGTTACATCAAGACCCCCACAAGGCTCAGCACTGACAGTGAGGAGCATGCTTGGGATTCTCTTTCTCTATCTCTGCCCCTCCCCTACTTGTGCTCTCTCTCTCTCTCAAAAATACATAAACATTAAAAAATAGAAGGAGAACATATTATGTGCATTCTGTAGAGGAGAAGCAAACTGTTGAATACAGAAGTGTTTGAATTCAGCAGTGAATGTAATGAAGGACACAAAACCTCAGGCAGACAAACACTGCATCCTCTCCTTTCCTCAGCCTCTTGGTGTCCTTGCCTTAATCAGGCCCAAGAATGATTCTGAATCCTTTTAACTTATCAAATGTCATTTGGCAATTGAATACAAATCTGAGACTTGATACATTTATATTTTCCATCCCAAGAGTATGCTCTATATGGCTGAAGGGGTGTTTATAATTTTTTTATATAGACAAATTTTGTGGTTTATTTTTACTTTATTTTTTAATGTTTATTTATGTTGTAAGGGGAGAGAGACAGAGTGAGAGCTGTGGAAGGGCAGAGAGAGAGACACACACATACACACACACAGAATCCTAAGCAGGCTCCAGGCTCTGAGCTGTCAGCACAGAGCCCAGTGCAGGGCTCAAACCTGTGTACCATGAGATCATGACCTGAGCTGAAGTCTGATGTTAATTGACTGAGCCACCCAGAAGCCCCATTCAAATTTTGTGGATTGAATGACAAAAATGAAACTTGAGTCAGATGGACCCTTATTTCTTTAGAATGTAGATTTACTTATTCAAATGCTGAACAATTCTTAAATTTTTTTCATATTTATTTATTTTGAGAGAGAGAGGGACAGAGAATGAGCAGGAGAGGGGAAGAGAGAGAATCCCAAGCAGGCTCTGCACTGTCAGTACAGATCCTGATGCAGAGCTTGAACCCATGAACCATGAGATCATGACCTGAGCCGAAATCAAGAGTCAGATGCTTAACTGACTGAGTCACCCAAGCATTCCTGCCAAAGAATTCTTTATTTCAAGAAAGCTGCTTATCCTTGGTCTTCTATCCTTCTATCCTATAATTACCCACTTCCTTCATACATGAATTATAATTATTCCTTTGCAAACACTTCTGAATGGTCTGTATTTTTTTCTTTCTCCTTTATATTCAACTAAGGAAGCAGCAGCACTGCCATCTATGGTTAGACCCACTTATCAACTTACTCTACAGACCTGCATTCATGGGGATGAACTTACTGAATGAGGAATTTATACCTTTGACAATCAGATACACTTTAATGTTATGGACACAACTTCTAAAATACACATAAAATTGACTTGAAATCTTATTACACTTTCAGAGTTTATTGGCTCTTCCACTCACTAAAATATGTTCATCTTTCTTAAATATTCATTAACTCTCCATACTCTCCTACACCTTAGCAAAAATGTTGCCTGTCTTCTTCCACCAATTAAGGTAGATTCTTCATCATCACTTGCTGCCTAGTCATAATTAATTTATAGTTTAGACCAGAAAGGATAGTCTGAAATTATCTTATTTACCTATTTGCTTAATTATAATCACCTGTGTCCTTCTCAGGTCTTCGGCACTCTGCACTAAGTGTGTGTGTGTGTGTGTGTGTGTGTGTGTGTGCACGCGTGTGCGTGTGTGTGTGTGTATGTGTGTGTGTGAGAGAGAGAAGAGAGAGAGGGAGAAAGAGAGAGAGAGAGAGAGAGAGATCTCTTTGATCTCAGAATAGCCACTTGATCATGAATTTATTGTCTCCATTTTCCAGGTGAAGATAAGGATCCATAAGATCAGAGACAGGATTTAAACCCATCACTGTCTTTACAACATTTTAATATACTGCAATTTTTCTTCCCAGATGACATAGTTAATGAATTTCAATGTCCTAAAGTTTCTATATCTGATAGACATAGAAATATCTATATCTATATCAATAATAAAATATATGACTTCTACTATTAAGTAATTTTATCATCACATGATATTATTAAAAGACAGTTAGTACATTACAGAGCATTACTTCTGTTTAAGTTATAAAACAGAAGCTAACTACAAAATGTCCTTGAAAAGCTCTGACATTGTAACAAAGCTAATTCAAAATATGATAGGCTCTTTGAAGAAAACTGATGGAAAATATTGAGGAAAAAACTTACATGTGAATACCTAAAGGAGATAGCAGACTGAGAAAGGGGGCCTGGAAAATAATTTTGAGTGGCTCCTACATATAGAAAGATAAAGGATGAATGAATAATGGAAATAACTCATCAGGACATGGTAGTTATTTTGCTTTTTATTTTCTGCAGTGAATTCAAGCCCAAAAATAAAATAAATCTTTAAACTATAGTTACAAACCTGATAACCTGATAGATTTTAATAATTTTCCAAAGTTTTTTTTTTCTTTTAGGAAATTTACTAAAATCAAAAATCATTTTATAATGCATTGCCTACGTATATGTTATTAAACGTAGGTACGGGACTGGGTGAAGTGTCTTAATATTATTTAAGAATTGTTTAAAATCTATGTAAAGAAAGATTTTTATTCTAATACATTAAAATAGACAAATACCTTTCAAATAACATATACTTAAATCAGGAATTCATTAATCTCCCTCTCAAAAAGTTGTAGCATTAAGGTATTTTGGAGGAAATTAATATTTTAATATATAATATCCCTCATATTTAATAATCTTTCAGAAATCTAATAGTTGTAGGTTCATCTAAATTCATTTAAAAATCATGACATATGAAATTTAATTTCATTTAATATCAAATGACAAGGTTTTGAAGTGGACACAATGACTAAATTCATAAATAAAGCTAAATTACCCAATCTCTCTAGACTTTCGTATCCTCATTGGTAGAGTGAAACTAATAACACCTACTTATTAATTTTTTTCCAAGTTTTTATCTAAATTCCAGCTAGTTAACATCCAGTGGAATATTAGTTTCAGGTATAGAATTTAGTGATTCAACACTTACATGCAACACCCTGTGCTCATTACCACAAGTGCCTTCCTGAATCCCCATCACCTATACAACCCATACCCCTCCCACCTCCCCTTTGGTACCATCAGTTTGTTCTCTATAGTTTAGAATTAGAACCACTGGGATTCCTGGGTGGCTCAGTCAATTGAGTGTTTGATTCTTGATTTTGGCTTATGTCGTGTTCCTACTGTTGTACGGAGCCATGTGTTAGGCTCCATGCTGAGCATGGAACCTGCTTAAGATTCTCTTCCCCTGCCCCTCCCCTGTGCTCATGTGTGCGCGTGCTCCCTCTCTCTCTTTCTCTCAAAAAAAAAAAGGAAAAGAGAAAAACAACCTGATACCTACACTATTGAGGTGAGAAAATAAGATAGTACTTTTGAGAGCAACCAGCAATGAGTCAGACTCATATAAGAAGACTAGTACCTTAATGTTCAGCTTGAAAGCTCTCTGACCAGTTTCCTGAGCTCTCTATATAGTTGCAACCTATCAACACTTTTAAAGCAGTTTTCCTTCCATTTGCGGATTGCTGCTGGGAAGATATGAAACATATTGCTAATCATTTTAAAGAATACGCAGAGCCTATTATATCTGTAATTATCTTAATAGAGCTTTGTACCTTATCAACAAGTTCTGCAGGGTCTGTTTTCTATCTGGGATCAAAGGCTGTGGCAAAACAAATTCAAAACATTAAGTGTTCAATGTGGAAGGGAGAAAAATCAAGCGTAAAGGTAGAATGTTGTGTAAATACTAAACTTAAAGTATACAGGACCGCTGGATTTAATTAAATTTTAAAGTCTCACTTTGATCTAAAGTGCCTAAAGACTGAGAAGGCTGATTGGATCAATTATGGCTTTTACTTTTGATTAAATTTAACTTCTCTACATAGATGCAAGTGAAAACAATCAATGCAGGTAAAATAGAGGGCAATTAACACATAGGTGACCAAAGTTTCATGCTTTTATACACAGATATACAATATTATTCACCTTGACAAAAAATTAAGCCTACAGCTTGAATTTATAACTTGCCTATTTTATATTGAAATAAAAGAAACACTCACAGCAGACATAAATTTTAGTAACAGCAAACCATCTTACAAACAAACTCAGAGTCCCAAACTCCACTATAATGGCCATAAATAGGATTAGCTGCCTAACAGCCATTTTTTTAAAGACCTTTTTTCCTCTTATCTGTATATTTCCTGTGGAGTCATCTGTGCTAGTACAAGTTGATTAAGCACTCTCTTCTAGGAGTGGAAAGTAGGGAGTGAGGAGTATGTTCCTGGACTCAAACTAAGCCACTCAGTATACCTTTCCCTGAAATTTTACTAAGAAACAGAGAATTTGGTCATTCTCTTTAGATTGGCTGAGCCTGGTTTTGATGGTTTAGTCAGGTTAGGCAACATTATGCTGAGAAACAAATTCCAAAGTATTATTTAACAAAATAGAGATATAATTTTCACTCACACCAAAGTCATCGTTGCTAAGTGGTTGTGGCTCAGGAAGCAGACAACTTTCATACTGCTACATGTAGCATACAGAATGTTCCTAGCCTTCCACCTTTCTTCCTTCCTAGAATCTTTCATGTGTATTTTTAAGATTGCCCTGGTGGCATCCTGCTGATAGCTGGATGTAAAGTGAGGAGGACTTTGAAGAGGATACTCCCATAATTAACTGTCTCAGCCTTGATGCCATGTCTGACTGGTGTTCAGAGCCCAATGCTGAGAACTAGGCATATGACCTTACCAAGATGTAAGAGGCTAGAAAATGTTTAATGTGAGGCAGGGAAAGGAGAAGGGTTTGCTGAATACACCATTTCTACAACAGGATATAACAATTGAATGCCCTTGGTGGATATGTTTCCCACGAGGTGTTAAATAGATAAAACTGACATATTGCAAAGTTAGGGAACAGTTCAAAAAGACTGCTCTCTCTTCTCACAGTAATTTCAAGTTTGGGGGTACCCTGGACTACCTTAGGTTTAATAATTCCCTAGAAAGACTTGAAGTACTCACCGAAAGCTGTTACACTCGTAGTAAAGGTTTATTACAGCTAAAATAGAAAGATTAAGGTCACCAAGAGAAGAGAAAGATAGGGCAGAATCCAAGAAAGTTCCAAATATGAATCTTGCCATTGTTTTCTCCCTATGGTGTCATGGACAATGTTATGTTCCTGGTATTGATGTAGGATAGTATGTACAGAGTATTGCCAACCAGGGAAGCTTACCTGAGCCTTGAGTCCAGGTCTTTATTGGGACTCCATCACATAGACTCCCCAGTTGACTGATCTCAGCCTCCTGTCCCTCAAGAGACCATGCTTTTGACATGTGACCAAAGCCCTTACCTTAAATCATATTGTTAAATTATCTAGTGTGGCAGTGCCATCCTAAATTATATTGTTAAAATACCAAGGTGATCCAAAACCCAAAGGAAACAAAAATCACAAACAGCCATGGCATCCCAAAGGCTTAACAATCACCTTTCAGAGCCTAAGTATAAAGGCCAAACTGCAATTTGGGCAAGATTAAATTCTTTACTGTGCACATATAGACATAGCCATGGTATTAGAAAGAAAGAGATTAGTAAGAGTATTTGAGACCCTGTTTCCAAATATTCCTGAAACCGAAATTTCTTTCTGCATTTCATTTCAACCTTTCTTCTCAATTGGTTAGGCCATAAATTCTTTCATTTTGCCATATTTGCACACTTTCAGCGAGATATTGCATGTGTCTTACATGAGCTCCCAATATACCAATACATTTTGTATTAATTGTGGTCATAAAAATAAGTGGTTGTTGTAACATCAGCTCTAATGATTCAAATACATGACATGCTACCAAAAACAATAACAAGTAAAAAGTAATTCTCAAGGCATGGGATGGATTGGAGGATATGAAACCAGTTGTGAGAAAGCTTTAACGCTTCATAGAAGGGAAGATGGACTTTTATAAAGCTTCCCCTCTATGTTAGAGAATTTTATGTAATTTTTTTAAATTTAGTATTCACAACACCCACAGCTTTCCAATACCATTATTTAACAGGCAAAACATTATATACTGTTATATAATATACTGGAAACTTGCATAATCCACTGAATAAATTAGTAAGGAATAGATGTATATTTAAAGAATGTTCTGATTGGCTAATAAATCCTGTTATACTGTTATGTCACATTGTTAAATTGCTACTGTCCAGCTACTGTCCAGCTTATAACTTTGTTTGGAACTTTTTAAATTCAAACTTATAAAGATGGAAAATATAGAAAAATCATGTTTTCAATCTAGGAACAATAAACAGAAATCTTTTTTTTTCCATTTTTTTAAATGTTTTATTTATTTCTAGGAGAGAGAGAGAGAGACAGCATGAGCAGGTGAGGGTCAGAGAGAGAGGGAGTTACAGACTCTGAAACAGGCTCCAGGCTCTGAGCTGGCAGTCAGCACAGAGCCCGATGCTGAGCTCGAACCCACGAACCGCGAGACCATGACCTAAGCGAAAGTCGGATGCTTAACCGACTGAGCCACCCAGGAGCCCCAACAATGAACAGAAATCTTAAATTTACACAAAAGCAAATAATAACATTGCAAATTTCATACTTTTTTTAAAATAAGGTGATATTTATCTCTTAGGACCATTACCATATTTGTATAAGGGAAGGTTAACTTTTAAGTGTTATTTGGACCATCAAATTAGTTACAATATGTAAAGCACTTATAAAAGTTCTCAGCACATAGTAAGCCTTATGTTGTGATTAATCATTATTATAACTATTATCATTATGTGATCTTTTTTTAATTTAAATCAATAAAATTTCCAGAGTATCTAAATTTTTTTCTATTTCTGATGAATATCTTAGTTTATATATCTAAATTTGTGGGTTAATTGTATTTTCTGACAAGTTATTAATCACAAAGTGTGAAAATTCACAAATAATATTTTGAGGATCGAGCTGGTATATCTCATAAATCATTAACAGTCATGTTCAAATAATGATTTAAATTCTCTATGATCAGTTTGACTTCATATTAAGACACAAAGATAAAATCGAGAGGGAGGTTTTAAAAATGTAGTAAAGTGGGGCGCCTGGGTGGCTTAGTTGGTCAAGCGTCCGACTTTCGCTTAGGTCATGATCTCACGGTTCGTGGGTTCGAGCCCCGCGTCGGGCTCTGTGCTGACTGCCAGCTCAGAGCCTGGATCCTGTTTCAGAGTCTGTGTCTCCCTCTCTCTCTGACCCTCCCCTGCTCACGCTGTCTCTCTCTCTCTCTCTCTCTCTCCTAGAAAAAAAAAAAAATTAAAAATGTAGTAAAGTATAAATGTCCATAATAATGAAAATAAATAGACCAATTAAACTGGAAAAATTCAATATTTTACCTATGTTAGGTTAACTCCTTTTTACAACACATGATGGAATTTAAGAACTAGAACATTTTTAATAAATTTGCAAAAATGAAAATAGAAGTCATGAAGATAATGTTCAAATTGTATGAAGAGGATAGACTAAAATATATTTAATCTTGTGGTTAAGATGTCAGTGGAAGCTGATAATAAAAGGCAATATCATTTTTAAATAATTTGACTATAATAAGACAGTATTAATTTGTAATAAGCTGATTGTTTTGAAGGCACCAAAAATTAAGGTAGGTTTGGAGACTATGTTTTTCTTCATGGTTGAAAGGTATAACTCCGAATTTAAAAAAAAATAATATTTTTTTATCTGGACAACCTAGAAAACTTTGTTATACTTATATTAACCACTCGTCAGTTCTAATGGAAAGGAAATAACTGCTTGTCACAATTATTGAGAATATTTTCATGCAAATTAGTTTAACTTTGCATACTTATTTTTCCAGAAATCACATATATTGAATAGAAATTGTATATAGCAAATCTATTACTGCATTTTAACTAAGCTAACAAATAGCTTCTGAGCTCAACTCACCAGGGTGTACTGGGGTAGACCCAGTGTTCAACAAAGATCACAGTTTGAGTCTTGGCATGGCTAATCAGGATAAAAATCAATCTTCAGGGAGTACTGATCTCCCAGGGATTACAAGGGCTGTTCTTAAGAAAATATTGACTCTAGGGATATGCTTAGAAATACAGAAAATGAAAATTGAAAGAAATGGATTAGGAAGAGAAAACAATAAACAAAGATTTAAAAAAAACAGTTTGCTTCAAAATAATCTTTAGAAAATGCAATTAGGCATAGTAAGATTATTTTGAATGTAGAGTTAATAAGGAGTAATTTTAAAAAATCATTGAGAAGTACAGTATTGAATAACAATAGAAAAAGAAAGTGTTAATTAAATATGTATGTATGTATATATATTTACACATACATACATTCTTCTCTCTCCTTTCATGACTTTAAAAATAGAGATAATTACAGAGAATTATTTCTGTGTTACTGGTGCTTCCATTACATTAGAATAGAATGTCAGAAACTTTGTCGGCTCTAATAAAATTTGAAGTACTAAAAGGAAAATTGTGATATTCCCTTCTGATTTCTAGCCATAATTGTTGGTCATAACAGGGTCAAACACCTGTTTAGCCAGATAATGACTTTTAAAAGACATATATTCCATAAGAAAATAAGAGATGCAAGGAAGAACCTATAGGAAGAAGGAAAAAAAAAAAAAAAAGAAATGGAAAGAATGCCCCTTATGTATTTTGTTAAAATGACAACAACAGAATCTATCATTTATAACACTCGTAAGATTTGTGAGTGAAATTTTCCATCAAGCAAGTTAAACACTCAGTGAAGATTTTGTTTAAGACTGTCACAATGTGTGGGAGAGAGATTGAACACAATTCCACTGAAACAAAATGTGAGAGAGCTTTTAAGCATGGGGGTGAACTAGTGGCAAGTACTGGAGAACATTAGGGGAGAAATTGGTCAATATGATTAGTCCTTTTGTGTTTGCTAATTGGAACTTCCTGGAGCTAGGTTCCAACTTCCCGGAGAGACTAAAAGAGACGGTCATTATCTTTCTTTTTTTATATTTTTAAAAATGTTTTATTTATTTCTGAGAGAGAGAGAGAGAGAGAGACAGACAGACAGAGTGAGCAGGGGAGGGTCAGAGAGAGAGGGAGACACAGAATCTGAAACAGGCTCCAGGCTCTCAGCTAGCTGTCAGCACAGAGCCTGACATGGGGCTCGAACCCACTAACCGTAAGATCATGACCTGAACTGAAGTCGGACCCTTAACCAACTGAGCCACCCAGGTGCCCCAGTCATTAGCTTTCTTGATTATATTTCAAAAGACTGGCTCTCAGATTCTTGGGTTGTCAAACTGGTAAGAGTCTTGGAGAAGATTTACATCTCAAAGGAGCAGAGAAAGAATTTTATAACTGTAGGCTTAAATGCTCTAAGAAGATGAGGTCAGGGGGTTGTAGTAAGAAGATAATCTGTCTAAAGTCTACTCAGGGTCAGGAGAATGTCAAGGCTGTCTTGGTAACAGTTACACTTTTTTACCTCTGTTGCTATATCTCACTAAATAATTTTTGTGTTAATATTCCTTCCTCCACTGTCATCTGGTTTTTGCTTGCTCTCAAGTTGTTCATTCCTATCATTTTTTTTAGTGTTCTTTGTTTCCTCTTCTTTTTAAATAAATTTTCTTTAACGCTTTTATTTATTTTTGAGAGAGAGAGAATGAGCAAGCATGGAGGGGCAGAGAAAGAGACGGAGATACAGAATTTGAAGCAGGTTCCAAGCTGCTAGCACAGAGCCCAACGTGGGGTTCAAACTCATGGGTGGTGAGATCATGACCTGAGCCAAAGTTGTACGCTCAACTGACTGAGCCACCCAGTCACCCCTTTTGTTTCCTCTTCTAAGTTCTTCCCTTTATACTAGTGTTCCATTATTTCTCACATAGCTCCAATGCCAATCTCTATTAATAAAGTAGCTGGCTGTTCCTCTTGCTATGAAACTTATTAATTGCTTCACTAGGAATGAGTTTCTTATTCAAGCTTTAATACAGATTAACATAATACAATCAAAGGCATTGAAACAATATTAAAAGACAAAGACCTAAAATGTAATAAAATGGCAACTGAGTCAAAACCTAAAATATACTGAATATCATCTTTTCTCTGACAGGCATCAAATATTTTACATTTGAAATATAGTTTTAGCTGCATGTTTTTCACTACAAAAATTTTTCGTAAGGATCTCACATAGAAATATTGCGGACATTAAAGTGCTTTTCAAATACAGCACATTTTAGGTCAAATTTTAAGTACATGTATTAAATAATAAGCATAAAAGTGTTTATGTACCCACACTCAATCATCAATACATTAAAAATATAAACAGCATGTATTTTGTGAAACAAACTTGTACATAACCACTAATTGGTAATATATATATATATTAGTTTGTTAACACACCTGTTCATTTATTAACATTAATGAAAATAATATAATAGAGTATATAACAATCATGATTCCATAAAAAGAAAAAAACAAAGCATAAACATCAAATTTAATCCTTCCCATATTAATGTCCAATATATTTTTATAAAAATTGATAAAGGAACATATGTATTAATGAATAGGAAAGAACAAAAATCAAAAGGCAATTTTTAAAATAATTCCAAGTTACACTGCGAAAAAAGGTAAGTTAAATAATGTCACATTTGTTCACATCTATTTACAGCATATGAGTAAGATGATAAGTATAAGCACTCTCTATTATTAAGACAGATGATATTATTCAAATAATTCCTTTGTTCCAATAATTGTGTTTATCCATTAGAGATATTCTGAAATAGTTCAAAAATTATTGTATCTCCATAATAGACTCAGTGAAAATTCTACAGACCACATTTTTACTTATTGAGCAATAGGGAGGGGACATCTTATATGTCCACGTCTCTTGAAGCATCTTAAAAAGGTTACAGTCTATTTCTGTTATTGAAGTTTTCTGAAGATAAATACCTGTGCTTCTTTCAAAGCCCTAGATAGATAAGTATGTCTGTCAAATTCTAGTCAGAATCTGGCAGAATAAAACATGACACATTCTTTCAATGTATGCCCTCTATTTTTTTTTTCCTTTGGTATTCTTTATGTGAAGTCTAGTTGTAAACCGTATAGACATTCTGAACTATTGATAGAAGTCAAATTGTCAGTAACAGAGCAATGAACCATTTTTCTCTCTGATATTTGCATACATTTAGTAAAGCAAGCTCTTCTTTCCTAATCTTCTGATTCTAGAGCAATGGATCTCAAACTAATGTCTATGACTAATTATATAATGCCCTGCTGGGATTTATATTAAAAATATAGATTCTAAGGCCCCACTAGAGTCTTGCTGAATCTTGAGGATAGGGCACAGGAATTAGAATTATTTTTTCTAGACGCATTGCAGAGTTTTGTTGCTGTTTCATTTTATTTATTTTATTTTTAGGTTTTAATTTTTATTCATTTATTGTTTTAAATGTTAATTTTTGAAAGAAAGAGCAGAGCACAAGTGGGGCAGGGGCAGAGAGAGAGGGAGACACAGAATCTGAAGCAGGCTCTAGGCTGTGAGCTCTCAGCACAGAGCCCCATTCAGGGTTCGAACTCACAGACCCTGAGATCATGATCTGAGACAAAGTAGGATGCTTAACTGACGGAGTGACCCAGGTGCCCTTATTTATTTTACTTTTAAATTGCATTTTGATTATACACTAATTTGCATATATTTCTTAAATCTGATTTCTCCAAAACAATTATTATATGTTAACCCCTTCCTGTGGCAGCTCATTACAGATCCATTACATGCAATTAGTTAATATCGATTGATACTATTTGCTGAACGAATTTTATTTCTTCAAACTAAATGGACCCTGGTTTAAGCCTTTTTATTTTCTTAAATTGCTATAGTTGAAAAATCTCATTTTGAAATCTGGCCAAAAAATGAGACTAAATATCAGTTCTTCCTATATCAGTTTCAACTTGGGCAATCCACTGAACCTCTTTTAACTTCAATATCCTTATTTTTGAGGTGGAAATTATATACTATTAATTGAACAGATTTCAGCATATTTAATGAATACCAGAGATGTTGATAAAAACACATATTAATAACTTAGTATTTTAATCACTGAGGAATGAAACTTGCTCCTGTTTTTCTAAATTTCATCATTTGCGGTAGAGCTCAAAGGAGAACATAGAAAGTTGTACACCAAGCTGTATACACAAAAAAAATTGTTCTCTGTTGCTAGAAAATTCCATGGATGGGTAGAGTGGAAGTGGAGTAATAATAATATATTTTATGTAAGTGAGTCAAATATGAGAAAACAATTAAAGTTGATATTTGATCCAGGCCTTAAGGCTTTGATAGGAACAATGGGAAGGATGAAGGTGAGAAAGAATAGTATAAGCTAAGTCACAAGGAAGGAACAAATATGTAATATTAAAGAGAAAAGCCAAATAGTTTGGTGTAACTGGAAAATAAGACCTGTTAGGGCGTGATAGAAGAAAACACTCAAAAGAATATAACATTCTAGGGATTTTTAGCTACGATATTTTTTTAATGATTTTATGCATGGAAGCTTAAATATCAGTAGTGTTTTAGACCTTCTGCTGCTGTGGTAGTAGTGGGAAAAAAAGGTATGCAGTGGGAAAGACCAAACGCAGATGTGCAGCCTGAAACTGAGTTCTGGTGGTTTACTGTGGAGGTGTGGCTATTGGTGTATGGAGAAGCTTGGGGGTGATACATGATTAATTTTATACACATAAATAATTCTAGCTGCCACAGAGTAATTATTGGAGAAGGGAAGAGTGGAAGTAGATGTATCCATTAAAATCTTTCATGGCTTCCTCTTGCTCTTTTTTGGTTTACAATAGCTGCAAATGAATTGACCCCTTCGTAACGTTTCAGCCTTATCGTCTTGTCTTCGCCAATCTGAAGAATCAGTCTCTCATTTAGGTCTTCAGTTTCCTCTTCCCTTATTCCATCATATTCTCCATGTTCTAGCTTCTCTGGCTTTTTCGTTTCCTGACTATCATCTTTTACCACAGAGCATTTATATCCATGATTGTGCTTTCTCCAAGGACTATTTCCCAACCTCTCTTAAGCTGGTTGACTTCAGTTTTATTGCTCATATCTCAGCTAAAATTTCTTATTCAGGGAAGGTCTCATTGTCTTTCTTCACTATATTAAATGCTCCATTATAAATGTTAATATCAACATATGTCTTTCCTTTTTATACTTCCTCTATTGGCTTTCCCATTCATGTATATAATCTATCACCTACACTAAACTATAATGGTTAGAACACAATTTTGACAAGATATTAGAGAAATTGTAGGATGATTGGGAGCTCAAGATGTAAGACAGGATAGGTAGGTGGTGATTGTGTCTTTCTGGAGTAAAGGAAGCCTGGACCCATCAAGTGCCTGAGGTAATACGGAGAAGATGCTATATTCATTAAAGAGGTAGAATTTATAACACTTGCTCACAAAATGAGATCTAAACCATAAATGTGAAGAAGGTAGGAATGACTTTAAATGTCAGTTATTTTCTCCCCAAAGAGAAAAACTGCTAACTGGCCTTTCTAGTGGGCCTTTCCTAATGCTATCTTTCCCTGGTCCTATGACCTCCTCTACCAGCTCTTTCTTATCTATGTCCCTTACTTGAGTCAGAATGAAGTATGCCACACCCTTCCATGGGTTCAAAACTGTTATCACCTCTGTTTGTAACATCCTCCTTATTTTTCCTTACTGCTATCCTCTCCATAAAGTTAACATATTATTTTATTGGGAAGATTTACTTGAACTTGATTTTGATATAAATTTTATTACTCTGCTTTTATAATGTCCTGTAACTACCACTGCAATAGCACGTATATCATTATCTAATCACCAAGTTAACATTTCTCTGCTGTCTTTGCAAAAGATTTGTCTTTTTAAAAAATTTATTTTGCCAATGTTTGCCACACTGTAGGCACAAAACGGATGCATACAAAATGATTTAACTGTCTGAAAATAATGCAAAGAATATAATGGGTATGTTTGAGAATGACTCTACAAGTTGAGACATAAACACAAAGAGTTAAAAATAAAGTGCCGCTAAGCAAGAAATATTTGGGACTAGAATACATCTAAGAATGAGCCAATGGAAGTAGGTGTTGATATTATGATAGCATCTGAATTATGAAAGTCTCTTTAAAAAGAAGAGGTAAAAGATTTAAAGTGACCCCTATTCCAAATGGAATTTGGAAATTGTTACAGGGAAACAAATAAACCTGGTATTTATGTTGAAAGATAAGACTGATCTTTGAACACAGAGACTTTCACATTAGATAGAAGGGAACAGATCCTTCATTTATTAATGCTTCCATTCGATAGGTATTTGTTCCATGACTGACACTCTGCTTGGTAATACTAGACTTGGGCTTTCTTCTTCAGAGTGCTTCCAGCTTAGTGAAAAGTCAGACATCAATCCAATAATCACAAAAATAAATACATAGAAATAAGAATATGATAAGTATTATACAAAATGTATAGTACTATAAGATTATGGAACAAGGGGCGCCTGGGTGGCTTAGTCGGTTAAGCGTCTGACTTTCGCTTGGGTCATGATCTCGCGGTTCGTGGGTTCGAGCCCCGCGTCGGGCTCTGTGCTGACTGCCAGCTCAGAGCCTGGAGCCTGTTTCAGAGTCTGTATCTCCCTCTCTCTCTCTGGCCCTCCCCTGCTCACGCTGTCTCTCTCTTTCCTAGAAATAAAAATTAAAAAAAAAAAAAAAAGATTATGGAACAAGATAACGTTAAGGATAGAGGATGTTTCCTGGACAGTGATTGGGTTCAGATCTTAAAGAACCGAAAAGCAGCAATAATCACACAAGAAAAGTAACAATCAGTTTTAGAGAACTAGATACAATTATAAAGAATGAAATGATGCAAATGACAGATACCCCATTTCCTTATTTCCAAATTACACTCTGACATCTTGTTATAGAAAAACAATATTATGGTACCAGAGATTATGTTCCTTTGACTTGTTTCTGACCTTTTAAAGCTGTTTAAAAATAATTTTTAGTATCTTTGATAAAAAAAAAATCATACCTCTCCAAAATCAGGTCCAAAACCAGTTGTCAGATAATGATTCAAAACTTGAATAAGCCTTACTCAGGACACTGCATGAGATTCCTTTCGTGTAAATTCTTATAATACTACTTCTTACAGGAAAGTTATCGATTTACTTTCTGTATAGTGTTTCATAAAACTACACCTCATAATAAAGGTGAAAAACAATCTCTTAAGCTCCTCAAAAACATAAAATTATGGAATTAATTTGCATCAGGAGCTTTTAAATACAGATTCATTATCTTGCTCTGTGGCATTCATAGGTTTCAAAAATAATACCAAATGCTACATTTGACATTTTACAAGCAATCACAAAACTAGAAAGAAAAAAAAAAAACTAAATAATACATTGTAGGGAATAGGATGGAGAAGAACACAATGAAATACTATTTTTTGGTTTATTATCAAAAAGCAATTTTCAAATTTTATTTATAAAATATCATGGTTGTCCAATGATGTCCCTTTTCACTGTGTATTGGATTTGATAGCATCATGCTTTGCAAAGAGGCAAAAGGGCCATTCTTGCAGCTGAAGGTGACCTTTATTACATCTTTTTATGAGTGATTTCTTGCACAATTGCTAGGCCAAAAAGAAAAAAAAAAAAAACTAGGAAGCAATAGCTGGCAGAACTGTGCTCTTTTTCTTTGCTTGCCTACAGTAAATAAAATTGATCTCTATGCATTCGCCCAATTGATTTTTTTAATGATATGCAAAGAAACGTAATTCTCAAGTGTTTGTTCTGTCATGGTGACTAATCAGATTTTCCGTGTCTTGTATTTTACAGCTTCGGGAAAATGCTACGTCAGTGATAATTTTCATTAACACATTCAGCACATGTCAAATCTTCCCCATTAATGGTCAAATAAATGTTATAAATGGAAAGAGTTCCATTGATTCACTTAATAAAAAACATTAATTGATGAAAAAAAAGTACATAAAAATATGTTTCCTTTGGAAAACAAGTCTCTCCTGTACAGAAAATGCAAATGTAAACGTTTTTGATTGCTGTAAGATGAATTTATCCAGTAAATACCTACTTAAGATCCTTTGGATTTATTTCTACAGTCACTTTAATGTGTTTAAAATATGACTTAAAATCCCAGCCTGTGAATTAACTATAATATTTTCACTGGATATGGGTAATAAGGCTTTTGTATAATACAGATATAAAAGTCAGTAAGGAGGTATTAGAGATGGTGCAGTGTGAGATTTGTACTAAAAATAACTGTATGTGTGATGAGTGTTTACATAGATCATTATTTATTTTCAAAGAAAACATTCTAGAAAGATAGGTCAGAGCTTTGGAAATTAAGCTCACTACTCCAAGTGTGATAAATCATTTTAGTAACAATTTCTTGAGCATTCTATTAATTACAGTTGGATATGTTACATTCAAATCAGCACAACTGAACTAGAAAGTTTATGAAAATTAAAAATGGAAAAATGACAGGTGAGAAGGTTTCATGTTTCAGTTACAAAGATTTGTTGTCTGCTTTATTGACTTAACCTACATCCACACACTTAATTATTTGCTTCCAATGCATGATAGATCATGAACTTCAGTCAAGTGAGTTGTGTCAGTTTGCTTTTGGCTACACCCACTTCTCCAAATACAGATCAATAATAATAAAAATGTGAAAAAAAAAAGCAACTGTTACTTAAACCCTAAAAACTATTCATGTAGATCAGAGATATAAAAACAAAAATGAGGCAAACTAAAATCATAGATTTTCATGGGTTCTAGTCCTGAATGAGGCAAGAATGGCCAAAAGATCAATGGTTCAAATAATGTCTTAAGACAGAGGAAGCAATGGCTCTTCTTCATAATCCCCGTAATAAAAGAAATTTGGAAATAAAAGCCTAGCTGCTGATAATTCTTTCAGGAAATTGGAAAATTATGCAGACATGATTTGAAATTAAAGCATTTCTGTACACTTGGTTACTAAATGCCCAATGTCATATGACAGTAATTCTAAAACACATTTATACATCTTAGTTCTGCGTTGGGGTACTAAGGACCCAGTAGAAGTGATTGTGTAAATAAGAGAGTGATTTTTCACAACAGTGAGATAAGAGAAGAACAGAGAAAGAGATTGGGAAGTTAGACTGAAACTGTAAACGATAGAGAAAACCTATAGCAAGAAGAAATAAACTAAAAAATACAAATTAAAATTCAAAAAGCAACATGATAGAATTTGCACATTATAAAGCTTGTATTCATTTTACAGGCAAGATTATATAGTCTTTTGTTTTAAACCATTGATAAAAATCACAAAGTTGTTGCATAAGATGATTTTTAAATGACAATTTTAGTCATGATCGAACATGTGACAGAAAAAACATGTACCATTTATATACCATATATACCAAATACATACCACTTAAACTGCAAAAATAATCCTAAAATGCACTTATAATAAATCTTTAAAACACATGTAAAATCTATATGAAGAACATTTTAAAGTAAATTTTAAAATGTAATAATGAAAAATGTAGATGAAAGTCAATAACTTGGACAGAGAATAACAAGAATAACATTTGTCATCCTACATAAAGCAATTGAAAAACTAGACAAAATATATTAAACAATGATTTTAAAGATATTGGATATGAGAGTCAACATGTCAAATGAAAACGACATTTGTGTAGCACCAAATGTCCAACAGTGGAATGGTAGAAAGAAGTGATAAGAAAAATTTAAGTAATTTACAACAAACTTGCAATATTCTCTACCAATTGGGTTGGGGCTTAGAATTATTTTGAGGGATTAATAGATGCAACTGTAGAGTATTATAAGTATTAGAGCTGAGTAGAATGAGGCAGATCTAATATTGTTTGTATCGCCAAAAAAGAAAAAGGAGTTTGCACAAGTAATATGGTTAATAACATTTTATACATTTTCTTTCACTTATTTATTTATTTAGTTTATTTAAAAAATTTTTTTAATGTTTTATTTATTTCTGCGAGAGGGAGAGAGACAGTGTGAGCAAGAGAGGGTCAGAAAGAGAGAGAGATACAGAATCCAAAACAGGCTCCAGGCTCTGAGCTGGCTGTCAGCTCAGAGCCGGTCACGGGGCTCGAACCCACGAACTGTGAGATCATGACCTGAGCAGAAGTCAGACGTTTAACCGTCTGAGCCACCCAGGCGCCCCAATTTTGTTTTTATTTTTGAAAGAGAGAAGGAGAGAGACAGAATGTGAGCAGGAGAAAAGTCAGAGAGAGAGGGAAACAGAACCCAAAGCAGGCTCCAGGCTCTGAGCTGGGACCTCGGATTCGGGACTCAAATTCACAAACTGAGATCATGACCTGAGCCAGAGTCGGAAGCTTAAGTGACTGAGCCTCCCAGATGCCCCCATTTTCTTTTTAAAAACTTCAATTTCTATGTGACACTTTTGTCATAAAGCTTACACAATAAAGGTATAGCAGGAATACATCTAGACTTTCTTTTAAATCTAGAACATAGAAGCAGGAAGTTTAAAAAAAAATTGTAACTCCTTCCAAACTCAGATACCTCCTACCCCCGTACACATTTTTATCTTCTTAAAGCATACGTTTTTTTTTCTATTTACCCAAAATACATTGAAATTGTTGATGCTGCACTTATTCCTTTGCAATGTTCACAATTACATATTACCATAGTCTTGTGAAAATTTTAAAATAGGCTTAAAATATAAAAAGTTATTTGCACTTAGCAAACATATTGTATATCATTTACTCAAGTAAAGATGATATATACTAAAATGCTTACATACAACTGTAAGGACATAATTTCATCTATTTCTGTAGTTAATCTTGTTCTATATTGGAACACCTGTGTATCTTCCTGTTAATGATTTTGGCTCTCCATATGTGTTGATGTATTTATGTTATATAAGTTCTACCAGGCTATAAAATCTTCTTACAATTATGAATGACATATATTAAACCTGTGGATGAGAAATAATTATCCTGACAGAACCAAGAAATCCTGAATGCAATATAGAGCACATTCCTTGGAATCAGAAAAAAATTTTGAACCTAAACTCTTTAAGCATGTTTTTCATCTGTTAAAATGGGGCTAATAATAATATATTAAAGAGCTATTGAAAAATAGAGATAAGATCATTGACATTAGTTAATTAATGATTCACTCACTCTATACAAGAGATGATATTTATATCTGTGGATGCAAAGATAAATAAGACATTAGGGTTAGAGACATTATTAAGTAATTATTAAATTGCATCAGTGATAAGTGCAATAAATAACAAATATGTGATGTCAAGAGTGTGTCCTGATGATCTAGTTTGGATATCTAGAAAGACTTGTCTGCAGAACCATTATTTTTGGGAGAATCGTAAAATTCTTAGAAGTATAAGATATAGTCTAGCACCCATAAGAGTGCCTGGCATGTAATAGTTACCCTGTAAATATTTTTTGCATAAATACGTAAATTTAAAAAATATGACCACTTATTCTATGCTAATATAAATAACTTATAGACAGTTTTAATGCCCAGATGACTGATCTAGTATAGGACAGAATTTGCTGTCATTGATAAGACTGTGGATCAAGAGGGATGGATCCTACAATATTGGCAATATTGGTACAGTTAAGAAAAAAACAGAAGAAAAAACTGCATTTACTATGTACTTCACACTAAAATCCATAAAGTAGAAGACTGAGGGACACCTGAGTGGCTCAGTCAGTTAAGCGTCCAATTTCGGCTCAGGTCATGATCTCACAGTGGGTTCAAGCCCTGCATCGGGCTCTGTGCTGACAGCTAGCTCAGAGCCTGGAGCCTATTTCAGATTCTGTATCCCCCTCTCTCTCTGACTCTCCCCTGCTCATACTGTCTCTCTCTCTCTCTCTGTCTCTCTCAGAAATAAATAAAACATAAAAATATTTTTTAAAAGATAAAACTTAAGAAAAGGTAGAAGACTGAGAGATAAGAGTTGGAGATAAATTGAAAAAACAGAGTCAGGATATCTGGAAACTAGGTTTGTTTTCCTCGAATGTCAAAACAATGTGGAACAAGCAATAGGTCCAATATTTTCCTGGAGAGATTATCTTAATCAATAAGGTCTTTTGACTAATGCCTCTCTTTTAAATCAGGGGACAGCAGTACTCATTAGGATCACATCTCACCCTGCACTCTTCATTGCCTTGAATGTCTGTCCTTATAATTTTGAGAACTAATGGTAAGAGCATATATGGAAGCAAATATACCTTTTTTCAAAACTCAAGTTAGAAATAAAGCTAAGAGTATATATGGTTTAAGATAAGAGCATATATGGTTTCTCCCCTACTTTTATAAATAAATTTCAGAGGAAAAAAAGAAAATATACATGTAAAACTCTATCTTATATATAATGGACCCACAAAGAAAACAATGTTTAGAAAAACATGTTTAGCACTACTCAGAAATGATACATTTTTATGGAAGAATTCATTGAATTCATGCTATCTATGGGAGAGATTTTTTTTTTTAATTTTTAACATTTTTAATTTATTTCTGAGAGAGAGAGAGAAGGGGAGGGTCAGAGAGAGAGGGAGATACAGAATGTGAAGCAGGCTCCAGGCTCTGAGCTAGCTGTCAGCACAGAGCCTGATGTGGGGCTTGAACCCACAAACTGTGAAATCATGACCTGAGCCGAAGTCAGATGCTTAACCGACTTAGCCACCCAGGTGCCCCAAGAGATTTGAGAATGTAATTAAATCAGCTATATGCATACCTCTGCCTTAATCCTCCGAAGCAGTTTATTTCCAATATTGGCAGCACACAACTCTGAAATCTTCCGATTTTGAGTATTTTAGGCACAACATATAGAGACTTTTTTCTGGTTGTTTAGTCATATGAAAAAATATTTAGGGTCATGTGCTGCTCTCGGAAAAACCGATTCCTAGAAACTAATGTACATATATTTTTTTAGTATACGTGTTGTTTTGGATGTTTTGTGAAATGTGTGGGCCTCCAGGGCTTGGGGCTGAGGTCACAGATTCTTTTGCCTATTCTAAGAGCATTGCTGTTGCAGCATACAAGCACACATTAGTCTTAACATAAACTGTCTTCTGAACAAAGAGGGAACAAATATTCTACTTTCAAGGATCACATGTGTTAAGAGTAACTTAAATACTAATAGGTAATGAATCTTCCATGCTAATGCTCATTAGTAACTTCCATACTAATGAATATTTGCTGAATGAGTTGGCAGAATCCTATAAGATATATAGTCCCTATAGTTACTTAATTTAGCATATAGTTTCTTAATTTCACAAAGCTAATTAATAATTCTATAGAGTATTGATATTTATCATCTCTTACCTGTGTTGTTCTTCGACATTTCCTTTACCACATTATAGTATTGGATAACTATGTATGTAACCTTGACAACTGTAACACACTCTCCACTTGTCTACTAGTGCATGTTTAACACCCACATTTATGAAAAGAAATCATTCACATTTATAGTCTTAACCAATATCTGTTGTGTAATAATCCTATCATAGACCATTTCAAATTCCCAGTGTAATGTTTCCTAAATGTCTGTTGTGTAATAATTCCATCATAGACTATTTCAAGTTCCCAATGTAATGTCCCTAAATGTCTATTGTGTCATAAAACCATCATAGACCGATTCAAATTCCCAGTGCAATGTCCCAAAATATCTGTTGTGAAATAATCCCATCATAGACCATTTCAAGTTCCCAGTATAATATCCCTAAATAAGGACTAGGGAAGAGATGCTAAAAAATGGCTCTTGACAGCTAGTACAAGTCAGCTCTAGCACACCACTACTTTATCCATCCTGTATAATATTACCAGGAAAATTCCATCATCTGTTTTACTTGGAAATATATTCTGCTTCTTATAACAGCGTGTTGGTCTCATAGTAACATTCCAGAATAACTGCTGGCCTGTAGAGCTAATGGAAAACTTTGTAGGTGGAAAGTATGATATTCTTCTACTTTGTATGTGGAAATTCTGGGATGTGGCAAGTAATTCATCTATCACATTGTAGGGTAGTGTTTTGAGGTGGAATGAACTGAGATTTTAGAGACAGAGTTAGATTGAGATACCGATTCTGTCTCTTCTTTGAATGTGTTTCTTTTTTCATCTGGAAAATAACAATAATTCTTAAATAGAAAATTAGAGTTGTGGAAAGTAAATTTAATTCTTCCTTGTATTATGAGATACAGGTGCTGAAAGGATGTCCACACTAACTGGTAAAACTCTGCCTTTAGATGTGAATGACATTGCAAGGGAATTACCATAATTGTCAAACCTGATTGGAAATAAAGGGAATTGAGGGGGTTATCTCTTCTGATAGACATGTATAACGAGGTGATTAGAAAAAGAAGAGTTAAATGACTCAGCAATATTTTCAGTCTGTAAGTCAGCATTTGAGAGAGCTGTGAGGACGTAGACCCACAGTCGCTGGGCCAGGTTTCTAGGGAAGAACTCCAGTCATAGATGTATGCATGAATATAATAAGGCAAGTAGAATACAAAGGACATGGATTAGTAGATAATTTACTAAGAGAAAAACTAATTTACATATGCTATACAACAATTCCATTATCAAAACTAAAGACATGGGGAAGCCCAAATACTAGAAAAATAGCAAAAGATCTGGGACAGAGCTACTACAAATGTGTCTATCAGCTAAACTTGAAGAGACAAAGAATGAAAGAGTAAGAGGAAAGGAAGAAAATGAGAAAAAGAATAAAAAATAAAAAAGAGACAAGTAAAGGAAGAAAGAACAAGAAAAAAGAAAAAGAACGAAAGAAATAAATACAGCAAGAAAGAAGGAAGGAAAAGTGAGAAAGAAAAAACTAAGTTCAAAAGTGTAGGCCTACATTTGCAACAACACAGATGGAGCTGTAGTGTATAATGCTAAGCAAAATAAATTAGAGAAAGGTAAATATATGATCTCATTCTTATGTGGAGTTTAACAAGTGAAACAAATGAACAAAGGGAAAAAAAACAAAAAACAGACTCTTAACTATGAAGAACAAATTGATGGGGGAATGGATTAAATAAGTGATGAGGATTGAGAATACCTTTATCATGATGAGCACTGAATACTGTACAGACTTGCTTTATCACTATACTATACACCTGAAGCTGTTATAACATGGTATGTTAACTATATGAGAATTAAAATAAAAAACCTAAAAAATATCATAGGCCTAGAACACCTGAATATCCTCCTGCTCATGTAAATTTAGGTCTGTGGGCTCAGACAAAACAAAGCTTAAAATCACTCAATCAAGTAGTTGCAGATTTAAGAAAAATAGGAAGAGTAGATCCTAAACTTTAGTATTGGCTTTCTAGAATTTGATTGTTCATTCTAACTATACCCATCCATTTCCATTTCTCTATATTGATCCAAAGATATCATTTTCCTCCTTTCCTTGGTCTACCCATTTTTTACTCCCTCCTAAGGGCCCAATCAAACATTGTCTTGTCCATGAAATAGGATATGTCACTGTACATCGATCTCTCCCTTCTCAAGATTTCTATCATATGTTTCATTTTATAGTATTAACATATTTTTCATAGGTTGGTACTCTCCCCATCTACATGATAATTTATTTAATAGTAATGGACATGTCCATTATATTCTTCTACCAAATACAGGAGGAATAAATAAATGATAAATAAATGAGTTTTGGTTTAATCTTTTCCCACCTATCCTATTAATTCCATAAGAGGGCTTATAAATGTAGTAAAAAAGAGAAGGTATGAACTTTAGAGTTCATTTCAGAATGTTACATTTTGCTCTATTACAAAAGAAACTTTTAATTTTCATATCTATAAAATTAGGTGTATTTCTATACATCTAAAATTATTTATATCATTATAATCCTTACATGCTAAAATATTTTTAAAAAAGAAAAAAGAGAAATATCTGTCTACCCAATATTGTCTTTCAAGCAAATGGCTACTTATGATAAAATATGAAAATTAGACACCCTTCAAAACAGGACTATGAAGAATATGAAACTGATCCAAATGCAATAGTAATAATAAATGCAATTAGTGACATCTACTTTTTATTGGATAACAAGTGAAATAATAAATTAATAATTAAATTAAGTGATACAGAAAATTAAATGTTTTGCTGAGAATTAAAAAATTCACTTTATTGTCTTATTTGTTTTAATACTGTATTCTGACATGATATATTTTCAAAGCCATTATGATATTTTAATAAACAACAATAAAAGGTCGACAATATGTGATGTATATGTCTTTGTTTAACCTCACACAATGAATATGAAGGCATATAAGGTTTGGACATTAACTCTGAACACTTAATCGATTTATCCTTAGCAACATCTATACTGAGGTTTCTAGGTTGTAAAATTTTTGATTTAGCTAATATTTATTTTTAACAGTAGGAGAAGAGAAAATGGATAAAGTAGTCTGATTTTTATAATTGCATCTGTAAATATTAGTACGGTCTATAGCTAAACATACTAAAAAATGGATACTGGATACTAGTCTAGAATATAAAACTCTATCCATTCAAGAAAACATTCCAAAGGAGTTCAATATTTTCTTTAAAGCCATATATCTAGTATTATAGCTAGTATTAAATGTTAAGATCAAAAAAGTCAATAAAATAAAATATACTGGCATATAACCAACAACACCTATTCTTACCAGTTACTTACCAGTTACTGTTTATCACTGGCACTAACATACAGTGCTTTTAAATATAAATCTCAAAATGTCCCCTGTAAAGGAGACCATGTATTTATGAGATCTTATAGCTATATTTCTGTTTCATTGGGTAACTATTTATCAACAGACAAAGCTCTAGCAATTTAAAATAGACTCACAGCAGTAGTAGGCTGTTACACATCCTTATACATCTGTCTTCATAATGGAAGGCATAAATATACATATATGATTACACTGTAGATTTAATACATAGAGGGTCAATATATTGTCTTTTTGACTGGATTATACAAGCAATTTAGCCCACTGAATAAAAGTTTAAATACTTTAATGTTTAGTAAAGGGAAAGGACACTATTAGCAGATTAATGTATCAACTTGATATATTAAAACATAAAGGTGAACAAGCCACATAATTTTCCTTTTGTTTAAAAGGGGAAAATAACTGATAAGTAGATTCTAACAGAAATATATATATTACAACAACAAAAGGAAAGCAAATGCTTGGAGTTAGATATAATACTTTTAGAAGAAGAAGCCAGTGGATTTGAGATGTTATAATGCATAACTAATGACACACTAACTACCCTTAAGCATCAACTTACATACTATAAGTTTTACTGCTAGGGGTCATTTGACAAATTACATTTCAAGACCCTAAGTAATATCCTGATAGCTAATGGCTTCACTTAATGAGGAATAGAACATGGATTTTAAGCATTATTCAATTTACCATAGCTGACCATTAAATGCAGCATCATCAATAAGCTTACTTTATCATCCTCTTATAGTATGTAAAAGAATAATAATGTTATGAATATGATTATTAGACAGGATCTATATCATGTATAATGTTTATTCTACATGTCTTTATATTTCCAAATTAGTCATCTAGTGTTTGCTTTCAAGAAATAAGACATTTTTGTTGACTTTTAATAAAATAAATTAGATTTTTGTTCGTTTTCATATATGTGTGACATACAAAATGCTAAGGTGCTGACGTTTACTAAAGTCCATGCAAAAATAAATATTTCAGTAGGGTGAGTGCATTGTAAATTTTGCACAGGTATGTATATTTGCTGTTATTTTTCAAGTGTGTTTAAGTGTATTATAATGATAAAATAAAATTTGTTTTTGTACTTACTAAATTCAAAGTAGCTTGCTATCACTGTATTTTTTCAAACAACTGAGATTAAAAGTACAAATATCATCAAGTGATGTTTGACAAATTAATTTAAAATTAAAGACTTCCTAAAATTCCAAAAGTTTAGGAGTCAGTCAACCATAGATTACATAAAGTCAGCACTATGAACTACTTAGTGACACCTTTAGTTTATTATCGTATGATCTGTTTTTTGAAGAAAAAAAAAACGAGATAATGAGATTTTATGTTATGGTAAAAATAGAACAAACTGGATTAAACACTTTACATAACTATCTAAAAGAAGGCTTAGGTGACAGAAAGTAAGAAGAAAATCCTGAGCCAAATGCAAAAAGTTAAAATCTAAGAAATTAATAACAATAATCATTATTGCTAAAACATGCTGGAACATGTTATATAACAGACGCTACATTAAAAATTATCCATGTACCCTTTTAACTTCCATACAATTTTGTAATTCATGTGCTATGTTTTATGGATAAGGAAATGAGGCACAGAGGGTTTGAGTAAATTGCTGAAGGCTACACAGCTGAATTTAAATTTTTATGAGTTTGGTAATTTGTGTGGGAATTTGTTAATTGCATCTTAAATTGGAGAATTTTTGACGAATGATTATCCAAAATATTCTCTATTATCCACTTCATGTCTGTAATTTCTACAGTGATGTCTCTTGTCTCATTATGATATTGGGGATTTCTGTTTCTTCTTGCCTGATTGATCTGGATAAATTTTATCAGTTTTATTGATCATATAAAATATCTGGTTAGTTTCACTGACTTTCCATACTGTTTTATTCTTTTAACATGCATTTACTTCTGCCCTATATTCCATTTTCTCTGCTTTGGGTTTGTTTATTGTTCCTTTTTCTAACTTCATAAGATAGAGACATTCATCATTGATTCAATCACTAATATTTCCTAATATGAGCATTTAATGATATAAATTCCACATTAAGAGCTTTAAACTTGCATTCTGCAAATCTTGACATATTTTAATTTTCATTGATTCCTTTTGTTTAAATTTTTTTCTCATGATATCTTCTTTAAATCCATAGCTTAATAAGAAGTGTTTAATTTAATTTCCATATATTTGGGTATTTTCAGATCCCTTTTTCTTATTGATACCTAATTTAATTCCATTTGATCCTCTTCATTCCAGGACCCATGATATGGTTAATTTTAGTAAATGTTCTATTTTATTTTTAATGCTTATGTATTCTCCTATTATTGGGTGGGCTGATTTATACATGTCTGCTAGGTCAAGCAGATGGATATCATTGTTCAAGGTTCTATAATCTTAATTATTTCATTATCACATCAATTACTAAAATCTCCAATTATAGTTTTCAATGCATCCATTTTTCCTTATACTTTTTTCACATTTTGTGTCATGCATTTTCAAGTTTTAATAATTAGATACAAAAAGGTTTAGAATCATTAGGTCCTGTTAATTAATCAACATGTTTATCTTTATGAAATAACTTATTTATTTCATGTACTAGTCCTTGCTTTGAAATCTACTTTGATTGATATTTAAAATTTTTTTAAATTTTTTATTTTCTTAGAGAGAGTGAATTAGGGAGGGCGAAAAGAGAGGGAGACACAGAATCTGAGGCAGGCACCTGGCTCTGAGTCGTCAGCACCGAGCCCAACACAGGGCTCAAACCTACGAACCATGAGATCATGACCTGAGCCTAAGTCAGAAGCTTCACTGACTGAGCCACCCAGGTGCCCCATACTTTGATTGATATTCTAAAACTGTTCCAGTGCTCTGTTTATTTATGGTAGCACAATGTATCCTTTTGTTCTTATATTAAAAGTTGACTTCTTATGAACAATATATAGTTGTTTGTTACCTTTTTATCCAAGTTGACAAGCTCTGGCTTGTAACTTAGTTTAAATTTAATGCAATTATCAAAATGTTTGGGTTTCAATCTGACATATGACTTTTTGTTTTCTAATGGTCCTGTCAATTCTTTGTTTCCTTTTTTGTCTTTTTTTGTCTTTTTTCATATTTACAAGTATTTATACTTAATTTCCCTAATTGGTTAATTAGCTATCCATCTTTATTCTGTTTTTATAAAGGTTTACAGTGGTCATCTTTTACCTACATAATATGCCTTCAAATAACACTTAACACATCAGAAAACTGTAAAATCTTTACAACAATGTATTTCCATTTGTCTCTTTCAGTTTGTGGTTGTGTTGTCATATACTTTAATTCTACATATGTTACCATACATTGTCAGTCATCTTTTGCAATACGTTGCCAGTTATCTTTACAGACATTTAAAAAATAAGAAGCAAGTCTTTATAATTATCCCAATACTTACCATTTCCATCATACTATTCTCTATTCTAAATCCAAATTTTCATCTAGTATCATTTTCCTTCACCCAGAAATGTTCCCGTGTCATGTCCTTTAATGCTGTTTTGCTAGCAATAAATTCTCTCAGCTTTTGTATGTCTAAAAAATGTACTTTTGCTTTTATTTTTCTAATGTTTATTTATTTTTTTTAGAGAGACAGAGAAGGAACGTGTGTGCAAGCAGGGGAGGGCAGAAAGAGAGGGAGAAAGAATGGGAGACAGAAAATCCCAAGCAGCCTCATGTGGGGCTCGATCTTATGACCATGAGACCATGACCTCAGGCTAGATCAAGAGTGGGAGCTTGATAAACTGAGCTACCCAAGTGCCCCTGCCTTTATTTTTGAAATAATTTTTAATGGATATAGAATCCTTGTTTGCTTTTGTTTTTCCTTTCAGCAATTTTAGATATTTTCTAATATTCTGTAGCTTGTAGTGTTTCTGAGAAAACATTTGTAAATTTCCTATTTCTGTCTCTGTCTATAATGTGTATTTTTTCTCCAGAGGCTTAGAAGTTTTTCCTCTATCAAATATTTTTAGTAATTTAATAAGATATTGCTTTTATTTCCTTGGCATACTTTTCCTTTCCTCTACTTTCTTGTATATACAGGTGTATTTGTAACAGTTTCTGTTTTGTTTTGTTTTGTTTTTATGTTCTTGTCAATTAATTCTTCCATCTATGAATCTGGGTATATTTGTATTGATTGATTTTTCTCCAGAATATGGGCTATGGTATTTTTGGGTTTTGGTATGCTAGCTTTTTTTTTTTTTTTTTTTTTTTTTTTTTGTTTTTTGGCAGGCTGAGAGAAGCTCTCAATATAGGGGTAATGTAATCCCTCTTGAGGTAGTATCTTTTAGATGGCTTTATTTCATATCCTGTGTACTAAGATGGTTTTTTTGTTTTTTTGTTTTTTACTCTCTGAAGAAAACACACTTTTTGGTCCTGTTTGGCTTCAGAGATTGCCCTTACTTCTGTCTTTCTGGTATTTCCGTCGCCCCCTCCCCCTTGCCTTAATAATTTTCTCCTATGCAGACACAAAAATACTGAGCAAAAGATAAATGGAGGCCAATATCAAGTGGGTTTTTTTTGTGGGGTTTTTTGGTTGTTTTTAGCTTTCTCTCTGCACTTCTCTCCACTTTGGTGTTCTACTCCACAAATATTAACAACTTAGTCTTCCCAGAACTCTAAACTGTCCTCAAATCAACAAAACTTCCACGGTTGGGAAGAGTTGCAGCTTTGTGTTGTGGGCTGGAAACTGCAGTGGGTGAGATCGGACTCACTGTGTCCAGTGCATTTGTTGCCCTTCCGCACTGTCATCCCCTAACTCTGGACTACTGGATGCAAACCTTGGTTTCCTCTATTTGTTCCCATTTTATAACTGTGCAAAGAGGGAAGATAAATGTGGTTTCTATTATTTAAGCATTGCCATAGTAGAATTTTAAATAGAAATCAACAAGAAAATAATATGATAAATGAAGAGTTTATTAGAAAGAGAGAAAAAGGACAAGTAGGCTAGGGTTTGTGCCAGAAAGATTATCTGAAATGCAGCACAGGATAATAAAGATGAAAAACATCAAAGAAAAAATGAGAACCACCCAACACAGTAGTAAGCATATATTAACTTTTTCTTTCTTTCTTTCTTTTTTTTTTGATTGTGGTAAAATATACATTGCATAATATCCTAGAAGTATTTTAAGTGTACAGTTCAGTAATATCAAGTATGGTCATAGTGTTGGGCAACTGACACCTACCATTCTACTTTATGTCTCTGTGATGATGACTAATCTAAGTACCTCATATAAGTGGAATAATACAATATTTATCTTTTAGCAGTTGACTTATTTCACTTGGCGTAATGTCATCAAGGTTCATCCATGATGTAGCACATGTTATAATTTTCTTCTTTGAAAGGATGAACAGTGTTCTATTGTAAGTATATACTACTATTGCCTATCCATTCTTCCGTCTTCGGTTAGTTGTATGGCTCCCACATGTAAGCTGTTTGAATAATACTGCTATGGACATAGGTGTAGAAATATTTCTTTAAGACCCTGTGTTCAGTTTTGTGGAGTATATACTCAGTGGTGGAATTGCTGGATCACATGGTAATTTTACTTTAAGTTCTTAGAGAAACCTCCATGCTATTTTCCATAGTGGCCCTACCAGTGTCTATTTGCAACACTGGTGCAAAAAGGTTCCAATTTCTTCACATTTTTGCCAACAATATTTTTTTAGTTTAGTTTAGTTTAGTTGTTTAGTTTAGTTTGGTTCAGTTTAGTTTTGTTAGGGGTCATCCTAATGGGTATGAGGTGGTCTCATTGTAGTTTAGAATTGCATTTTCATAATGATTAGTGATGTTGAGCATATATTCATGTGCTTACTGGGTATGTCCTTAGAGACATATTACTTTTGTTCTATGCTTTCTTCTAAGAATTTTGTGGTTTACATTTAGGTCACAGATACATTCTAGGTTAATTTTTGCATATGGTTTTAGGTAAGTGTTCAACTTTACTTTTTTTGTTTGTTTGTTTGTTTGTTTGTTTGCATGTTGAATTCCAGTTTTCCAGCATTGTGTATTGAAAAGACTGTCTCTTCTCCATTGGTCTTGGCAGTCCTATTGAAAATTCATTACATCATATAGTCAAGAGTTTATTTCTAGATTCTAGATTGATAGTGTTGGTCTATATGTATGCCTTTATGCCAATACCACATTGTTTTGATAACTATAGCTTTATAGTAAGTTTGGGAATGTTTGAGATTCCATATGAATTTTAGGATGATTCTTTAAATTATTTATGCAATAAACAGTTATTGAAGTTTTGATAGGGATTGCATTAAATCTGTAGATCACTTTGGCTAGTTTTGGTTTCTTAACAATGTTAAGTTTTTCAATCCATTAACACAGGATGTTTTTCAATTTATTGGTGTTTTCTTTAAATTCTTTCAGTAATGTTTTTTAGCTTTATTATTGAAATCTCTCACTTCCTTGGTTAAATTCATTCCTAAGAATTTTTTTCTTTTTGATGATATTATAATTGGAATCATTTTAAAAATTTCCTTTTCAGATTATTTATTTTTTCTTGTATATAAAAATGCAAATGATTTTTGTGTGTTGACTTTTTTTTTTAATGTTTTATTTTTATTTCTAGGAGAGAGAGAGAGAGACAGCGTGAGCAGGGGAGGGTCAGAGAGAGAGGGAGTCACAGACTGAAACATGCTCCAGGCTCTGAGCTGGCAGCACAGAGCCCGACGCGGGGCTCGAACCCACGAACCGCGAGATCATGACCTAAGCGAAAGTCGGACGCTTAACCGACTAAGCCACCCAGGCACCCCTTGTGTGTTGACTTTTTGAGTGTACTCTTTTGTTGATTTATAGTTCAAACACCATTTTCTGTGAATTCTTTAAGATTTTCTACATTATAAGATGATGTCATCTATACGTAGAAAGAATTTTTCTTATTCCCATTTAATTTGAGCTATGACTTTCAGTACAATGCTGGATAGAAGTTGCAAAAGCAGACATCCTTGCCTTGTTCCTGATCTTAGGGGAAAAACTTTCAGTCTTTCATGATAGACTAAAATGTTTACTGCTGCTTTTATTATGTTGAGGCATTTCCCCTCTATTGCTAATTTTTCTGTGTTCTTATTATAAAAGATGTTGAATTCTGTCAAATAATTTTTCTGCATCAGTTCAGATAAGTATATGTTTTTTATTCATTTATTCTTTAACCTTGTGTATTACATTGATCTCTTTTCCTATGTTGGACTATCTTTTCAATTCAGGATTAATTCTCATGCTGTATACTCCTTTTAATATGCTGCTGAATTTAGTTTGTTAGTATTTTGTAAAGGGTTTTTACATCAATTTTCATAAAAGACACTTATCTGTAGATTCTTTTCTTTTGGTATCTTTGTCTTAAGTATCAGAGTAACACTGGCCTTCTAGAATAAGTTAAGGAGTCTTTCCTTCATTACCATTTTTGTTAAAGTTTGATGAAGATGGATGGTAATTCTTTAAATATTAAGTAGAATTCTCCAGTGAAACCATCTGGTTCAGGTGTTTTGTTGTTTTGTTTTATTGTTGTTGTTGTTGTTGCTGTCAGATGTTGGACTACTATTTAAATCTCCTTACTACTTGTAGATCTATTCATATTTTCTTTAAGTTTTTATTTAAATTCCAGTTAGTTCATATACAGTGTAATATTTCTATTCACACTTTCTATTTCTTTGTGGTTTCATATTGGTAGGATTTGTACCTCTAGGAATTTGTGTATTTTATCTGGCTTATACAATTTGTTGGCATTCATTTTCTGCAGTGGTCATTTACAATCCTTTATATTTCTGTAGAACCAGTAGTAATGTCTCCACTTTCATTTCTGATTTTAGTAATGTGAACCTTTTCTCTTTTTTCTTAGTCTATATATTTAAAAGTTTTTCAGCTTTGTTGATCTTTTAGGAGAATCAATTTTTGGTTCCATTGATTTTTCTTTACTATTTTTTAATTCTCTATTCCATTTATCTCTGCCTTAATCTTCCTTATTTCCTTCCTTCTGCTAGCTGTGGGTCTAATTCCTTTTTATCACTTTCCTTAAGTTCTGAAGTCAGGTTTCCAATTTGAAGTATTTCTTAATTTTTTAATATACTTGTTCATAGGTCAAAATTTCACTCTTAGCCCTGCCTTCACTTATCTCATAAATTTTCGTAGGTTGTGTTTGCATTTTCAGTTTACTCTGTAGTGTTTTCTAATTTCCCTTGTTATTTCTTATTTTATCCATTGGTTGCTTAAGAGTGTGTTGTTTAACTTCCATAAGATTGTGAATTTTTCAGATATATGTGTGTACAGAAATATATATGTAGTGATATATATCATTTTATGTTATATCACATATGGAGATATACCTTTAAGTTTGGTTATCAGCATTTGTTTAGTTGGAAGTACTCTCTAACCTCTAGATCACAGCATAGTCACTCCCTCTTTGTAACAATTATTCTCTATTACTCTTCCCCTCACATGGTTAACTCTCTAACATTATTCAGACATTAATAAACACATTAAGAAGCCTTGTAAATGTGTAGATACCCATTTTCCCCATAAATAACACTTTTAGTACTATATTGTAACTCCAATATAATTATTTCTATTTTTTATACAAAAACCTCAATGAGAAAAATAAACTCTCTTTTGATTAGCTTTATCCATAGAAGTCAGTATACTCTAAAATGATATAAATATTCATTATTCACTTTTTATCTTATTTATTATTATATTTTGAGAAACAGAGAGAGAGAGAGAGAGAGAGTGGAGGGAGGGGCAGCTGGAGAGGGAGAGAGAACCCTAAGCAGGCTCCAGGTTCAGCATGTAGCTGGACATAGGGCTTAATCTCACAACCCTGACATCATGACACCTAACCAACTGAGCCACCCAGGCACTTCATCATTATTTACTTCTGAAGTTAGTAAGAAAAAAACTGTATTTATCCTACCTTGCTTCTCACCAGTTTCCAGTGAAGGAATGTTGCTTCTGATTGTCAAATTAGAAAGCTAGCAAAGGCAGTAACCCTTCCAATTCTAATATACTTAGTCATGTTTCCAATTTCATTCCCTGTGTAGATGAAAGCTATAATATCAAGCAGAGTAGAAAAACTGAAAAATAATTTAGGTCTTAGGAGCTCATAATGAAAATAAAGCTCTATATTTTTATATCACTTGATGAAAAAAACCATTGCCTCACCATACATTAGCTTCTTTAATATGCTCTACACAGTATAGTGCTTTGTTAGGTGCTGGTCACCATTTGATTTATAAATAGAAATTTTGAATAATTGATGAGTAATTCAGACATTAGTATTCTTCTTTGAGGCATCTTGAAAACTCTAAGTACATTTTTTGGTATCAAAATAACAGTAATATTACTAATAGCACCTTGAGGGTCAGAGCTGCTGTATGGCCTTCCGGTTTATTTCAGAACAAAGGTGTTCCCTGTCTTAAAAACCAATAAAAAGTATCCTATTTCAGAAACCCTGAGAGAAAAAGAGAGTAGGAATTTCACTTAATATCCACTCTCTTTATGAAGCTTTGGATATTAAGAGATTTTCATTATTAAGTTATTATGGAAGTCACATTCAGTATTCAATAAACTAATTTAGTTTAATAACACTAAAGAAAGTAAAATATTAATTTTTAAAATTATAGAATTCTCAAAATAGATTTTTAAAGCAACCTCTATTTCTACACGTGGGTATATCTTTAATTTACTGCTATTTTAATTTACTTCTACTTTAAGTTCACTGAATTCTGGGCAATTAATACCAGTTCATAAAAAATTATTCCATTACTACAATCAACTCTATACCAGGAAATCCCTATTATAAAACTATCCATTACAGATTCTATTTTTTTCAAAGCTGTCTCACTAAGAGAGAAGATAAAATAATTCTTTATCAGATGTACACACAACTACAGGTTATGTGTATATTTGAATACTAGCATCAACAGAATTTGCTGTATACTGGACATAAAGTGTGAGAAATAGAGAATGATTCTGACAAAATAGAAATGCAAAATTAAATTCAATGGTGGAATACTGTAGAACAAATTACTGGAATAACAGAGAAATTAATGTTTTTATTTTGAACAAATTAATTGGATATTCCCATGAAGGGATTTGTTAAGGAGATAGTTGAATTTAAGGAGCTGTAGCTCAAGGAGACATTGGGCTAGAGGTAAAAGATTAGGAGTCTTCAGCTTTCATGTTTAAAGCCGGTGTACTAGATTAAAATATTAAGGGGATGCAAGTAAACAAAGAAGAAAATATATCCTGGGAGAAAAACAGACAATGGTACTCTGGAGGCCAGATGAAGACAGTTACTCCATTTCCAGCTTCTGAGATATAAGGTACAGGAGAATAAACTATGTTAAGAATGTTCTCAGGGCACTATGAAATTCTAATTAGAACAAACCGGAGAATGGACAATTCAGAGAAATATTAGATGTGGGAGATTTTGTTAGTAACTGTGCACAGCACAGAGAAAGTGTTTCAATAGTAGGATGGAGTATATGATTCAATCAGAATAGGGGAATCACATGCCATACAGAAATGAGAAGCCCGGGAATAAAGCATGAGAGCCGAGTCTTGTGCTTCTTTTGACGCCTAGATGTAAGTAGGAATAACTAGTATGTTAAGAATATTCTTGATGATTTCTTTGGGGCAAGGTTCTGAGACTTCTGTAGAGTGGAGACGAAGGAGGTTTTATCACTTAGAGACAGTGATTGTACAGGGCCTCCTCTGTAGTCGCAGCACTGAAAGGAACGTAAGAATACGGAAGGCTTGGGGCGCCTGGGTGGCTTAGTCGGTTAAGCGTTCGACTTTCGCTTAGGTCATGATCTCACGGTTCGTGGATTCGAGCCCCGCGTCGGGCTCTGTGCTGACTGCTAGCTCAGAGCCTGGAGCCTGTTTCAGTCTGTGACTCTCTCTCTCTCTGACCCTCCCCTGCTCACGCTGTCTCTCCCTCTCTCTCTCTCCTAGAAATAAATAAAACATTAAAAAAAAAAAAAAGAATATGGAAGGGTTGGTAAGCAAGTCATGTTTTCTCCACTGATGATGGTGTGGGGAATAGAGAGAGGAGTGATGGAGCCAGGGCTGTGTGAATTTCTCTTGATTATTTTTGGTCAACTATCTTATAATCCAGTCATGGTCCACAGTAAATTATTCTTATAAAAAGGCTAAGCTCTGAAGGTTCCAAATTAAGTCATACTGGTATTATAATTATTTTTTAAATTTGCTCCACACTTTATATGATTTTCTTAGGAGAGCTTTGAGGAACATATAATTTAAAATTACAGTATGCTCTGTTTCATGAAGTGATTGCGTGAACAGTGTGGACTAAATAAATAGCATGGTCAGGACATTGTAAACTTGAATATTCTGTAGTGCATTCCATTGTTTTTCTTGGGGGTATGAATATTTAATTGGAAATCTAACTCATAGCTTCATGAAAAAATTGTCATTTTTTTTTACTTCTTTTGATGTTTTAAATAGGATATGAAATTAAACTGCACTTCCATATATATGCAACATTTATCTTAAAACAGTATTTATGTTCATATATTTTTAGGTAGTATTTCAAGATCAAGATTCGAGGGAAAATAAGTTGTATGTTTATTAGGCTTCCTGATGACCCTGGGCCTGTAAGGGTCATAATGCCTTCTCTTTGTAAGATAATTCATGTCTATATTATTTTCAAAAGCAAGTTCAAAGCCACATAGTACTCTTATGTAAGTACACTTGTTTTCAATTTACCTTCTCTTTTAGAAAGCAAAATTCAAAAAAAGAAATATGAAGCACAAAGAGTGAGGTGATAATGCAGTCAAAACCAAAGTGAGTTGAGGGAAACAGAAATCAATAAAGTTATCAATGCTTACTATTAAAATTAAGTGTAATTTAAGATTTTAAACTCAAGTTATGGCTTAAATCCAATATATATGAACTAGTGACATGCCATTAATTGATCTATCTTTCATACAGTCATAACAATCTCAAGACGATATTAACACAACCAAGCAAGTTAAATCACAAACATGTGATGCTACATTTGATGGTGATAAGGTTTGTGAGTGCATGTGTGAAGATAAGTGAAAATCTATTGCTAATAAAGAAAAACTAAAAATCATTGCATTATAATTTTTACTTATAAGACACAGAAGATTAAAGCAATAATAATCTCTGACAAAATATTTATCTCACCTAGTAAAAATTTCACTGCAAATATGTTCTAACAAATGCAGCTTCAGAAACGCATGTTATAATTCATTATGGTGCTCATCTTTTGTTTCATTTACAGACATATATATTTAAAGTACTCTTTACTATTGAATGTTATCTGCAAACACCAAACGTCTTCTGTAAGTAATAGTAACATATGGTAAGGGTCTTGATAAGATTCAAAATATACTACTGAACTTTTATTTCTTTGAGCATTATGTTCAAATCACAAGTTTTGGGATACCGTAACTCTAATATAGAGAGAAAAATATATACAAAATATAATAATTTCCAATGAAAATATTTTCCCATTTACTACTAATTTGTGCTCTGTAGATAATACTAGAGTTGCTTCAAGAGCAGAACTTTTGTACTTACATTTGATTTTAATAATACCAGGTAAAAAGCAATTTTTTAATGTTTATTTATTTTTGAGAGAGAGAAAGAGAGACAGAGAGAGACAGAGCATGAGCAGGGGATGGGCAGAGTGAGAGGGAGACATGGAATCTAAAACAGGCTCCAGGCTCTGAGCTGTCAGAACAGAGCCCAATGCAGGGTTTGATCTCATGAACTGAGAGATCATGACCTGAGCCAAATTTGGATGCTTCAGGGACTGAGTCACCAGGTGCCCCAAAAGCAAATATTTATTGAGAAATATATTTCTATACAATGCAGTTTATTTCTTACAGAACCCCCATATCTTTTGCTATGATATAAGGCATGGTATGCTACTGGTGGTCACATACCTAAAATTTAGTATTCTACATATCAATGTTCAAAAAGAGTCTTTATTTGACTTGATACTGTTGTCCAAAAGGTTAAAAGCATTTTAATGACAGGCCAAGTTTTCTGAATGCATTGGAGAAACTACAGCTGAGGAAATTGACTATTATTCTAAGCAGGCAAAATCTTTAACTCCTCAGCAGCATGTTTCCTCCTGCGTTAATAACTGTTCCCCACACAGGCATACCTTGGGGATATTGTAGGTTCAGTTCCAAACCACTGTGAGAAAATGAATATTGCAATAAAGCTATTCAAAACGAATGTTTTTCTTCCTAGTGCATATAAAAATTTGTACTATAGCCAAGTAAGTGTACAATAGCATTATGTCTAAAAAAAACAAAAACAATATAGATACCTTAATTTAAAAATACTTTATTGCTGGGGCACCTGGATGGCTTAGTTGATTGAGCATCTGACTTCAGCTCAGGTTGTGATCTCGTGATTTGTGAGTTTGAGCCCTGCATTGGGCTCTGTGCTGTCAGCACAAAGCCTGCTTGGAATCCTCTGTCGCCCTCTCTCTGTCCCTCTCCCACTTGCTCTCTCTCTCAAAAATAAATAAGTATTAAAAAAGTACTCTATTGCAAAAAAAAAAAATCTAACGATAATCTGAGCTTTCAGTGAGTAGTAATCTTTTTTTTTTTTTTTGGTTTTATTTATTTTTAAGACAGAGAGATACAGAGCATGAGTGTGGGGGGGGGCGGAGCAGAGAGAGAGGGAGACACAGAATCTGAAGCAGGCTCCAGGCTCCGAGCTGTCAGCACAGAGCCCGATGCAGGGCCTGAACCCACAAACCGTGTGATCATGACCTGAGCCGAAGCCGGATACTTAACCGACTGAGACACCCAGGTGCCCCAGTAGTAATCTTTTTGAGGATGGAGAATTTTGCCTCGATGTTCATGGCTGCTGACTGACCAGGGGGGTGGTTGCTGAAGGCTGGGGTGGCCTGTGGCAATTTCTTAAAATAAGGCAACAGTGAATTCTGCTGCATCAATGGACGATTTCTTTCACAAATTTTTTCATTGTAGCATGAGATGCTGTTTGATAGCATTTTACCCACAGTAGATATTCTTTCAAAATTGGTCATTTCTCTCATCCCTGTGACTCCTTTATTACCTAGGTTTATGCAATAGCCCAAATACTTTGTTATCATTTTAACAATTTTCACAGCATCTTCACCAGAGTAGATTCTATCTCAAGAAACTCTTTTCTTTGATCATCAGTAAGAAGCAGCTCCTCATCCATTAAAGTTTTATCATGAGATTGCAGACATTCAGTCCCATCTTCAGGCTACATCTCTAATTCTCGTGCTATTTCCACCACACCTGGAGTTACTTCCTCCACTGACTTTTTAAACCCCCAAAGTCATCTATGAAGATAATAGTCATAGATCCCCTGTTAATGTTGATGTTTTGACTTCTTCCCTTGAACCATGAATGTTTTCATTGGCATCTACAATGGTGAATGCTTTCCACAAGGTTTTCAATTTATTTTGCTCAGATCCATCAGAAGAATCTCTATGGAAGCTACAGCTTTATAAAATGTATTTCTTAAATAATAAGATTTGAAAGTCAAAATGACTCAATGATCCATGGACTGAAAAATGGATGTTGTATTAGCAGGCATGAAAACAACATGAACCTTGCTGTACATCTCTATCAGAATTCTTGGGTGGCCAGGTACATTATCAACTAATAGTAATATTTTGAAAATAATCTTTTTTTTTTTTTTCTGAGCAGTACATCTCAATAGTAGGCTTAAAATATTTGATAAACTGTGTTGTAAACAGATGTGCTGCCCAGCGCTTTGTTGTCCATTTACAGAGCACAGGCAAAGTAGATTTAGCATAATAGTGAAGGCCCCTAGGGTTTTCACTATTGTAAATGAGCGTTGGCTTCAACTTCAAATCATCTGCTGCCTTACTTCCCAACAAGAATTAGCCTACGCTTTGAAGCTTTAGACCAGGCATTTACTTCTCCTCCATAGCAATGAAAGTCCTAGATAACATCTTCTCCCAGTAGAAGGCAGTTTTGTCTACATTGAAAATTTATTGTTTATTGTATAGCCACCTTAATTAAATATCTTGGCTAGATCTTCTGGATAACTTGCCTCACCTCTTACATCAGCATTCACTGCTTCATCTTGCACTTTGATATTATGGAGATGGCTCTTAAATCTCACAAACTAATCTCTGCTAGTTTCCAGCTTTTATTCTGCAGCTTCCCCACCTCTCAGCCTTCATAGAATCTAAGAGTTAGGACCTTACTCTGGATTCAGCTTTGACTTAAGGAAATGTTATGGCTGATTTCATTTTCTACCTAGACCACTAAAACTTTTCTTCAAATCAGCAGTAAGTTTGTTTCACTTTCTTATTACTCATGTGTTCAACACAGTAGTACTTTTAATTTCCTTCAAGAAATTTTCCTTTGCTTTCACAACTTGGCTAACTGGTTGGCAAAAGAGGCCCAAGGTTTGGCCTGTCTCAGCTTTGACATGCCTTCCTCTCCATGCTTAATAATTTCTAGCTTTTGATTTCAAGTGAGAGACTTGCAACTCTTCCTTTCACTTGGACACTTAGAGAGCATTGTAGGTTTCTTAATTGGTCTAATTTCAATATCTCTGTGTCTCAGGGGAAGAGGAGGCCCAAGGAGACAGAGAAGATAAGCAAACAGTCAGTTGGTGGAGTACTCACAACACACTCAACATCTGTCAATTGTCTGCCATCTTACACAGGCATGGTTTGTGGCACCCCAAAACTATTACAATATTGACATCAAAAATTACTAATACAGATCCCAATAGCAAATCTAATAATAATGAAAAAGTTTGACGTATTCTAGGGATTATAAAAATGTGGCACAGAGTCACAAAGTGAGAAAATGCTGTTGGAAAAATTATGTCTGTCAATTGATTTGTTCGAATGAGAATTATCACAAACCTTCAATTTGTAAAAAAACATAGTATCTTCAAAGTGCAATGAAACAAGGTATAATAAAAGAAAGTATGCCTGTATATTAGAAAAATACTTGAAACCCCTCCTAGTTATGGAATGAAAGAAAGACATAATGTATGAAGAAAGTACAATAGGTCAACCTAAAATATGAAGCAAAACAAAACCAGATAATTATGAAATTCAAAGTTATTCATAAAAAGTGGATATGAGAAAATCTAATCAGAGTAGGTATAAATATTTGATAAATATGAAAATACCTAGTCTTTAGGAAGTAAAGATATTTTGTAGCGAAACAAAAATATGAGAGAAAATAAATTATTTAAAGTCATAATTGGAAAATAAAGAGATAATTTGTATAATTAATGTGATACCTTATTGACACAATTAACATTCAATTAGTTTGATCATAACTGTTTTGTAAAGAGGTTCTTATAAAAAAACTAAATATTAATATATAAGTAACATTGTACTATTTAGTAGAAAAACATATATGAAAGATTTGAACTGAATATTGTTGCAATTAGACAATATATATACTAAGATTCAATTTATGTTCTCATTTGTGATATCTTTCTCTTTCTGATATTACTAATCATACATCTCTTGAACAAACCTGATTAGTGAGGTTGCATATTACCTATTTAAATCACCACAGTATCTCTAACTCAGAGTAAATAATAGCTTTGGGCAACAATAAAATGTGACTAATGGCCTTGTTCATTTGAACACTGTAAGAAGAGGCAGAATCACTCATGGGAAATTGTGATTGGTGGAATAAATAAGTGGTAATTGCTTCACATTAAATAAACAAAGGACACTATCATATATTAATACATTCACAGTTTATTACAGTTTAGACATATTCTAATCAACACTGACAGCAATTGAATAGATTGGTTGCACCCAAAGGTGCTGTTTATTAATTTATCTTAACAAATAATGATGTTGTGTCAAGGTAAATTATGTTTCTTCATATGTTGCAGGATTTTCTATTGAAACTTGAATTGAACAGAATTCTTATTCATTTGTCCTTTTTTAAATGTAAAATTATTTTAGATCAAAATGTTATTGGAGTTTTAAGGGAAAGTGTTTTTGTTTTTGAATGACTTTTAAAAAGTAATAAAGGGTGCTATTTCAGCTATTAGTCAAACTGTCAAGAGATTTGTGAATTTTCTATTTACTTTTATTTTCCTTGAATGTAAACAAGGAGTAATAATCTGTTCCACTTAACTTTTAACGCTCTTGAACACTTAAAATGTGATAGAATAGGGGAATAATACAAAGCTTAAGAAACATCACTGCAATGATTATGACACAAGTAGTTTAAAAATAAATATTTTAAAAGTAGAGGTTTATTTGTGTCCACTCATTCTACACAAACAATTACATAATAAATAAGACCCTGCCAAACAATTTGGTAAGCCCCAAGCATATTTGCCTTTCCTTTCTTTTTTTTGTTTACACATGGTGCTCAGAATAATTCTTTCATATTTTTAACATGATCAACCCTTATTTATTTATTTTCTTATTTATGTAATTAGTTATTTCATGATGGTAAGAATACTTAATATGAAATCTACCCTCTTAGCAGATCTTTAAGTGTACAATATAGTGTTATTAATTAAAGGCATAATATTGAATAGTAGATCTCTAGAATTTATATAACTAAAACCTTATATGCATTCAACAGCAACTCCCCATTTCCCTTCCTTCCCCCTGCCCTCACACTTTCTAGCAACTTCTCTGGTTCTATGAGTTTCACCAGTTTAGTACCTCCTATATGTGAAATCATGCAGTGTTTGTCCTTCTGTGACTGGCTTATTTCACTTAATGTAATATTCTCCAGGCTCTTCCATTTTGTCACGAATGGCAGGATTTCCTTCTTTTTTGAATATATTATTTTTTTCTTGATTATTCATCCACTGATGACAGATTTTTGAGTTATTTCTATATCTTGTCTGTTTTATAAATATACTGCAATGAATATGAGAGTAAAGATATGTTTTTAAGAACTTGATTTCAATTTTTTTACATATATACATAGAAACAGGATTTCTGGATCCTATGGGAGTTACATTTTTAATTTTTGAGGACTCTCCATTCTGTTCTCCATAGAAGCTCTACCAATTTATATTCCCATCAACATTGTGTGATGGTTCCAATTTCTCCACTTCCTTACCAACACACCACACGAACACACACACACACACACACACACACACACACACACTGACATTCTAAAAGATGCGATGTAATATTTCACTGTCGTTTTGTTTGAATTCCCCTGATGATTAGTGATGTTGAGCATCTTTCCATATACCTGTTCTTCATTTGTATATATTCTTTGGAGAGATGTCTATTCTGGTCCTTGCCCATTGTTTTATTTTTTTTAACGTTTATTTATTTTTGAGAGAAGGCAAGACAGAGCATGAGTGGAAAAGGGGCAGAGAGAGAGAGAGACCAGAATCTGATGCAGGCTCCAGGCTCTGAGCTGTCAGTACAGAGCTCAATGTGGAGTTAGAACTCACCAACCATGAAATCATGACCTGAGCTGAAGTCAGACGCTTAACTGACTGAGCCACCCAGGCACCTCTGCCCATTGTTAAATCAGGTTATATGTTGCTGTTGTTGCTGCTATTTATATGGAGAGGTATGAGTTCTTTATATAGTTTGGATATTAACTGAGTGTTATATATATGGTCTGCAAATATTTCCCTCCATTCCTTAGATTTTCTTTTCACTCTGTTTATTTTATTCGGCACTCTGTGGAAATGCTTTCTTTTACTTGATGTCTCACTTCCATAGTTTTGCTTTTGTTGTTCATGCTTTTGGTGTCCTATCCAAGAAATCAAGAGAGTCATAAGGTCTTCTCTTAAACTTTCTCCCAGAGATTTTACAGTTTTAGTCTTAGGTTTAAATCTTTATTCCTTTTGAGTTTACTTGTGTGAATGGTGTAAGATAAGGGTCTAATTTTACTCCTTCGCACATGACTCTCTAGTTTTCCTAGCAATATCTTTTGAAGACATTGTCCTTCCCCCATTGGCACACATCCCCAAGAGCAGTTTACCATGTATGCATGAGTTTACTTCTGGATTTTAGTCTGTGCTCTTTGTCAATATGTCTATCCTTATGCCAGTGTCATATGGTTTTAATTACTTTAGCTCTGTAATATATTTTGAAATCAGAAAGGGCGATGTGTCCATCTTTGTTCTTCTTTCTCAATATTGTTCTAGCTACTGCCTTTAATGGTTACAGTTGAAATTTAATGTTGTTTCTCTTTTACATAAAAAATGCCATGGGGATTTTGATAGGAATTTCATTGAGTCTGTAAATGACTTTAGCGAGAATGAACATTTTAACAATATTACATCTTCCAACCCATGACCGACCCCTATTTATATCTTAGGGTACAGCTACAGTTTTTTCTCAGATAGTCTTTCCTGATAGTCTTTTCTTTTGTATTCCCTCGAAATCACTAGTATAGCATTTGTTATATTAGAATATAAATGTTTTACTTGTGTGTCTCCCCTACACAAGGCATATCAAAAGGAACACACATATCATTTGGCTATATGTATATTTGTTTTTATGACAAATTATATATTCTTATTTTAATATTATTAAATCTTTTTATATTATTAAATTAATGCTATGAATATATTAAAATTGAGCTTTAGAATATACCTTCAACCACTATCTGCAAATATATACAAAATATCTGCACATATGTAAATGAAGTCTAAATCTTTTTTTCCTCTGTATCTCTCTTTCTTTCTCCTTATATATCATTACATGTCTATAACATACACATTAATAGAAAACTTAAATACGTATATCCTGTTATTTAAGAAACAGCACAATTTTTCAGGATAGTTTCCTTCTTTGTAGATTTTAAAACTATTGAAAATGCTGAGTGGGTCTGTTATTTAACAAGTTTTTGAAGCGTCTATATATACTTATTTACACTATGATCAAACAACTAAAACAAGAGTAATAATAATTCATAGACACACACACACACAATAAGGAAGTTTAATCAAGAAATCCCATTCATTCATTCATTTCATTTATTTAATAAATGACATCATATCTGTATGCACCAGGCATTTTACTTAGCACTCAAAATGAAATTATAAGTGCAGCAAGCAAGATACCCAGTCTCACAGAGTTTAAAATCTAGATAGAGACTCAAAGAAAGCAAATAATTAAAATCAAATTGAATGAGTATTAATATTGTGAAGAACCCGGCATAAGGATAAAGATAGGATGATAAAAAAAAAGTCTCTATTAAGAGGTAATATTTGCATCTATATAAATGTTGAAAAAGAGCAATATGAACAAAAACTAGGAAGAATTATTTGGTTTATTTCTGGGTAAAGGGAATGATATGTGCAAAGATGCTCAGTCCAATAATGCTTAATATCAGAACTAAAAGATGAATAATTTGGAAGGTGTACACCAAATGGCAAGGAGAATGGCACAAGGTGGGTGTAGGGAGCTAAAAATATGGAAAATTATGAAGGTCTAGTTGCAAATCAACTCGGGTTGATTTGAAAATTATGAGGGTCATAGCAAATCATTGGGATTTGATTCTAATTTCAAGAGAAAGATGATGGAACAGAAACAATGTGACCTGATTTACATTTTGAAAGCTTAAATTTGCCACTGTATGGAGGACAGATAGGATTCAGTCACAAATTGAAATGGAGACATGAGTTCAGTAACTGTACTGTTTTCCAGATAGTAGATTTATCTATGCATCACAGATTTTTTTTGGCAATAGCTATATAGTGATAGGGAAAAAATACCAAAGAAAAAGCAGATGTGATTCTTTTTAAAAAATAACAAAATTACAATTTAGCCATCAAATGTATTCGAAGATGGTAATTTCTGTAGAGAACTATTATTTAATTACAACACAGAATTCTATATGGGCTATTTACATTGTGACTAAATGTCTTAAAATTGGAATTTAACACCATTAAAAAAAAAATCTGTTGCAAGACAATGGATATGTGAAAACACATCCGGACAAATAATTTAAACTTTAAAATCTGACTTCAAAATTATTGTCTGGCCTATTAAAGCTGAAAGTTAGTAATTCTCAAGCCAGAAAATAGCAAAATCTTTTGACTCATAAGGCAAGTGCAATATAAATAATTCATAACATTTTATTAATGTGAATTTACTGGGTAATAACTTGGCATACACTACTCTGCATTTTGCTTATGTCTGCTCTGCCTATAAACAGTTATAGGTGACTATTTGTCACATTGAGAGGACAGCTATTATTGCTACTTTGAGAGAACAGTATCTTTTGTGTTTAAATAGACAAGGAAAAAACTTGGAAGCCATTATTAAGATATTTCCTCTGACTTTTTACTACAGTTTATAATTTTAAAATCTTGGATGACATCACATTAGCAAATTTAACAATCATCAGTAATTGCCATGCAGAATGGAATATTTATTTCTATTTGACAAACAAATTCTCTTTTTGTAGGCTGATGAATTAGAGAAGATAAATGCAATCAGAGGTTTCTCTAGTATTACAGTTAGTTGTATGAGCTACCTTGAAAGTAGATTTGTATCATTTTTTTATTTTCCAATCATCTAAGCCTTCTGAAGTTTATCTTATGTAACTTTATTTTTTTTTAAATTTTTTTTTTTAATGTTTTATTTCTAAGAGAGAGAGAGACAGCGTGAGCAGGGGAGGGTCAGAGAGAGAGGGAGTCACAGATTGAAACAGGCTCCAGGCTCTGAGCCGGCAGTCAGCACAGAGCCCGATGCGGGGCTCGAACCCATGAACTGCGAGATCATGACCTAAGTGAAAGTCGGACGCTTAACCGACTAAGCCACCCAGGCGCCCCTATCTTATGTAACTTTAAAGTGGCATAGGATTCTTGACATCTTGTATTTTCAATATACAAATGGAAACACGAGATAATTCATTTAATCAGTTACCTTGGCATTCAGAAAAGGGCTATAGGGCTAAGGCACACCTAATCAGACACTTAAAAATGAAAAAGAAAAGAAAAGAAAAACACAAAACAAAAAAAACAAGGAGATTTTGAATCTGGCATTAGTGGTGAAATCCCCAAAGTAGGAACAGTAAAGAATTCAAGCTCTTTATATGATTAGCGGTGAGTGGCCCTACTGACAGCCAAGCTTTAGGAAACCAATTAAGGGTTTCAGATTGCAGAAGGCGGAGGACTTCTCTATTTGTCAGGTAACACCAACAGCAGTTCTGTTAGGTTGTTATTAGTGTCATCCTTACTTAACAAGTGAAGATAAAGAGGCATAGAGTGTTTACTCAATTTGCCACACTAATAGATAGTGAGTATGAAACAGGCCGTTATGATTCAGAGTTTGTCCTCTTAATCAATATACTACAGAGCTTTCTTTACCCATATAAAAATATTTTCCAAAGCTATGAAAATAGTTTTTAAAGATGCTGACACATTACTTACTAATGAATTTCTCAAGGTTTTGGTGAAGTAGATGATGTTAAGTGTCCTATAAGAAGATATAGATGCAAAATGGATGATTTACAAATCATAAATCCACTCTAACTTCTTCTCCCTGCACCTGTACCTGGATATTATCCCGCTGCCATCCCACCCCCACCCCCGGTTGGTTTCTGGGCAATTATCAGAATAAAATACCAATTGTTTGCTTGGTTGATTGTCTGAGACTGGATCTCAGTAGTGGCCAGTGATAAATGCATATGCCATAAATCCCTTAATATAATGATACTCTTGAAATCCACTTCAGTTGAAAATGGTTCATTGATTTTAGTAGGCATGGCAGAATCCTGTGAGGGGCAAAGTGACCAGGAGCAAAGTGAGTATTTTAAACAGCGGGGCCCACGTATTTATGAGATCCATTTCACATGCAGGAGTCTTTCATAGCAGCTGATAAGATCACGTGATTGGCAACTTGCTAATATTCCACTTATTAATACTTTTCAAACTAAAATGAAATTAAGCTGAGGTAATGGAGGTTTAACTTAAAATAAAAGAATCATGACTGCTGAATTAATTTCTAATTTAGTTCACAGACTCAGAAAGACCTAAAATAATAAGCTACATTCTCAGAATCTTCTTTCTAGCCTTCTCCGAAGACAAAGAAATAACTGCACACTCAGAAAGTGAAACACTTAGATCTTTTTAGTATTTGTCAACAGTGGCTATAAATTTTCATTAGTCTGGGGACTAAGACATGTTTTTCTTTCGTTAATTACAGTGGAAGCTAAAGCACCAAATAATAAATGAAGTCTTGAACTAAATTCACCTCATGGTAAGCTTACTTTGATTCTAAACCTAATCCATTATCCTTTCACAAATTACTAGATTTATAGTTGAGGAATAAGTATGATCTCCAATTATATGCATTCTCCGAGGGCCTCCTGGCTGGCTCAGTCAGTAGAGCACATGGCTTTTGACCCCGGGGTTGTAAGTTTGAGCCCCACTTTGGGTGGAGAGGTTACTAAAAAGTAATAATAATTTTCCTTTTGTCATTTGACCAAAAAAGTAGGGTCTACTATGAGAAAGTCCAAATGGAAATTTCTACAAGCATGTTTTTACTTTCCAAAATAGTAGTAGTTAAGAACAAAACCTCTAGAATCAAGTCACACAGGTTAAAATCACAGTTCTACCACTTAAATGCTTTGTGACCTTACACAAATATCTTAAATCATGTTAGATTTTAATTTTGATATGTGTAATTATTTATTATAATATTTACATTATAGAATGCTATATATTTAATAGAGCACTTATACTAATGTCAGGCACACAGTAATTATATACTAGTGTTTGATTAATCAATCAGTCAATCAAAAAGAATACCAAATTTTGGGGAAAGGTCAAAGAAATGTATTCAACTATCTAAAATTTTAAACTGAAGAAATAATTCCTTTCACATCTTCTTTTAGTTATCAATTATTTCTGGAGAATGAAACAGATGGGTCTTAGAAAATAAGAGGGGATCATCATGTTTTTAATCTTAATTGACTTTAATTGTCATTGCTATTTCAGATATGTTTTTTTAAATGGGTAAATAAGTAAAAGCCTTGGTGCTTCATATATTATTGATTATTTTGTGATTTAAAAAAAAATAAGTCCTATCCCAGATGTCAGAAAAACTGAAAGTGGTTCTCTTTCCCCCCGCAAGAACAGCAACACTCTACCTATAATATCTTCTCTCCTTGTTAAATTAGCCTGTGACTGTGTACAGCTACTTAGTCTTGAAGGAACTTGATCATATCACTATCTCAAAAGACACCCTCTAATGACATTGATCTTCTCATCATAATAGCACTTGATGAAGAGAAGGCATTTAGATGATCTGGCAAGTTCTTTGCATGCCACTGGACAGGAGATCCTTCTCATGAAAACTCTGGTGTCTGTCATATTAGTGGAGTAACTGAGCATCTAGCAATTTTGAAAGGCCCACTCCACAGAATATGACAAGTTTCTGCACATTGTTTCTTGAACCATTAAACCATGTTGTCAAATGTTTGTAGACTTTTCAGAAATTTGAAGGCAACACATATATGTTGTACTTCTATGACCCATTTAGAGTCACGGAAGGCCAGCTTTGAAGTAGCATAGAAAGACTTCTGGGTGATATAGGCTGCAGTGTATACAGCTTTACTATAGTGTCCTCCATTATAATCCTATTGGGCTAGTATTGTTTATAAAGCCCTTTTGGGTTTAGTATTGCTTATAAATATAGTTTGGCCTTACCTCTATGGTAAAGGCCATATATATATATATATATACATATACTTTTTCCATTCATCTATCAATGGACACTTAAGTTGCTTCCATATCTTGGCTATTGTAAGTAATGCTGCAATAAACATAGAGGTGCATATATCTCTTTGAATTAGTGTTTTCCTTTTCTTTAGGTAAATATCCGGTAATGGACTTATGAGATCATGTGGTATTTTGATTTTTAAATTTTGGAGGAATCTCCATCCTATTTACTACAATGGCTATACTATTTACATGCCCACCAGCAGCTCACAAGAGTTCCTTTTTCTCCACATCTTTGTCAACACTTGCTATTTCTTGGCTTTTGGATTCTAGCCATCTGACAGGTATAAGGTGATAGCTCATTTTGGTTTATATTTTCATTTCCCTAATTAGTAATGAGTATTTTTCATGTGTCTGTTGGCTATCTGTATAACTTCTTTTGAAAAATGTGTGCCCATTTTTTAATCAGACTGTTTTTTAGTGTTGAGTTGTATAAATTCTTTATGTATTTTGGATATTAACACCTTCCTTATCAGATATATCACTTACAAATATGTTCTCCCATTTAGTAGGTTGCTTTTTCATTTTGCTGATAGAAAAAAACAAGAGAGTATTATGCAGCCATAAAAAAGAATGAGATCTTGCTATGTGTGACATGGATGGACCTATAGCGTATTATGCTAAATGAAATAGGTCATACAGAAAAATACAAATAACATAGAATTTCACTCATGTGTAGAATCTAAAGAATACAACAACTGATTAGACAAACAAAAAAGTAGAATCAGACCCATAAATACAGTGAACAAACTGATTTTTGCCAGAGAGAAGGGTAGGAATGGGAAAAAATGGGTGAAGGGGAATGGGAGATACAGGTTTCCAGGTATGGAGTGAGTAAGTCACAGGAATACAAGGCACAACATAGGGAATATAATCAATGATATTGTAATAGCCTTGTATGGTAACAAATGGTACCTACACATGTGAAGAGCACAGCATAGTATAGAAATGTTGAATCACTATGCTGTTTGTACACCTGAAATTAACGTAACACTGTGTTCAACTATACTCAATAAAGAAAACAAAAGACTCATAGTTATCTCTTCCAAGGACTGGAGAGAAAATATGTGCACCTTAAATATTTTTCCTTTGAGAAATTATAGCATTATACAGGAACAGGAAAGAAACAAACTAAAATTCTTAACATGGGATGAGATGATTGTCCAACCTGAATTCCACATGGTGACTTAGGAGTTTTTACAATCCCATAAGCACTAAATTTAGACATTCCCCCATCAATGTTCTATCGTGAATAAAGTTGGTCCATATGCGATTATGTCAAGCATATCCAGACAGGTACAAGCAATTTGTGTTAGTAGTTGATTTACACTCACAGCTTTACCAGGCTGCCCCTTGATGTCTCATCTCAAAATACATGTATGACTCATCAGTAATTTCTATGACCTCTACTCAGATGAAAAAAACCCCCAAATCTGGTTTATAGATAACACTATATTATTTACGTATACCAGCAAAAAGTATACTATAACAGCATTAAAATCACACTTCTGCATAATTCTAAATTGTGATGAAGAAAGTAACACCTCTCAGTAGCCAGACCGTCAATTGGCACAATCACATTTTCAATTTGACCTGAAAGAAGGCTTGGTTTGATATCCATGAATAATGCTTTGATAGGATACCAGAGGTTTGGAAGAAATATAATGAATGAATGAGTTTAAAACATCTGGGAAGATTTATATTAATGAACCTCCTTATTTGTGAGCAGAATATAAGCGTATTTGTGTCTTGGGTGGTGGGTCAGCAAAAGCTCTCAGAATAGAGGAGACTTGTAAAAAGACAGAATGGGCAAAATTATTCACTTTGTGATGTAGGTCAGCGTTCTTCCCAGGTTAACAAAAAGAGATCCTGGTTGCAGGGCTGGAGACCAGATAGAGTTTCAACAACATAGCCCTCCTCTTACTATGGCTGACCTGGGTAGTTCCACCACTCATTCCCCGGTACCATAAACCTGAGGACCAGTTATCCACCCGGTGGAAAATGATTATATAGGAATCTTCACATCCTTTTCATCAATGTGGGAAGAGGTTTATTTGCACCAATGCAGACAGTTGTTCTGGATTGTACTACCTTCTATGCCCCGCAAACTTACGTTTAGTAAGCACTGCTCTGGCAGTCCATCAACATTGCTTCTGGGCAAGGAACTTAATTTACTACATTGGAAGGGAAAAAAAAGACAATTAATTTGTCTTATATATTTTATGACTCTGATAGGTAGACTTTATTAAAACCTTTTAAATTTTTTATATTACAATCCAGAATGTTCAACATGGCAACAAAAAACTTTATTATCTAGCTTCTGCCTTTCTCAAAGCCTAATATCCAACTACATTTTCCTCATTTCAGAGATACAGCCACACAGACTATTTGTGCTATTTTCACACTATTTCATCTAATCTCAAAGCCCTTATATGAGATGTTCCTGTGCCTGTAACTCTCTCTTCCTCATTTCCATGTCTTAGCTCAAATTTAATCATTATTTAGATGTCAGATTGAGTGATCTTACCACAAAGAAACCTCCCCTTACTTCACGCACTATCTTGGGGCTCTTTTGTAATGCTGTCACAGCTTTCTGTACTTTTCATTTCTTTCTCATCACAGTGTTATTAATTATTTAATAACTATTTCTTGTGTCTCCCCCTTTGGAATTAAGCCCGTAAGGCATGGATCATTTTTAACTTATCCATTTCTGTATTCATGTGATCTATCACTGTGTTTATATATAAATAGGTAGAAAAATATTTCTTTTTTTTTAATTTCTTAAAAATATTTTTATTTATTTCTAGGAGAGAGAGAGAGACAGCGTGAGCAGGGGAGGGTCAGAGAGAGAGGGAGATACAGACTCTGAAATAGGTATCAGGCTCTGAGCTGGCAGTCAGCACAGAGCGCGACGCGGGGCTCGAACCCACGAACCGCGAGATCATGACCTAAGCGAAAGTCGGACGCTTAACCGACTAAGCCACCCAGGCTCCCCGAAAAATATTTCTTGAAGGAATGAACAAATGAGCCAATTATTTCATTGAAACTTAATTCCTTACCTTACAGGGAACATAGAGTTATAATATTAATGAATAAGAGGAAGGGCCTTCTTTCAGTCACATCCTCATCCCTATGATCCTTTTATGATAGCAGGGAGGTGGGTTGGAAGGTGAGAGCACTTATTTTAGCTTATCTGTCCAATGTCACTTCAACGAACATTAACCAATATACTAGCAGTAGTCTCACCCAAGGGGAGTATCTATGCATTTTAAAAATACTGTATATTCAGTTTTGAGTCCACATCATCAAATTATTTTGGAATTTCTTTGATTTTATGAGAGCATCTTTCATTATAAGCACATAGGATATTTGTAGTAGGCAAATAATCTGATAAAGAGACAAACATGTTCCTAGCTATTGAAAAACAGTTGCACATCCACACCTGATGCTCAGATTGTGATGACACACTTGTCAAAACACAGTACAATTATGTTATGAAGAGGAAGTTGATTTCACATTTAAATCTTAATGGAGATTAGATATTTGAATTCTGTAGACATGTGTCTGAGTTTAATAACCATCAAATGCATGTTCAGACCGAATGACCGAGTCAATTATTTTTCCAAAAGTAGTTATTAACAGAGTTTTAAATACATAAGAATAGTAATGGAACAGCTCATGAATATTCTATGTTTCCAAAATTAATAACAAGTCAACTTCATAGTTTATATTTGTGGATTCATTATTATATGATTTGGAGATGCTGATGAGTCACAAAGTAATGGAATACTAATAACTTTTGGAAAGGGTAAAACAACCAAAGGGTGTTAATAAGCCATGTAGCATTTAGTATTGTGATCTCTTCTGCTACTATTGTGGGTCTGGACTTCCATTTTTCTGAGAGAGGTCAATCCCTAACCAAAGATTTCATAGTTTGTGGGACGGATCCTGAAACACTAAAATAGCATAAATAAAATTTTGTATTATGTACTTTTAAAGAAGTAAATTAATGGTTAAATGGTGCTTATTTTTTTCTACAGTATAAAATTCTGTATTATTTGATGAAGTGTAGTTTCAAGTTATTTGGGGGTATTTCAAAGATATGAAATGATATTTAAAAAGGTTAAATTGAAAAATGTTTGCCTGCCCAGCTTCCTCACTAGCACCATGTCCCCTCGGCATTCAGATGCCACTGAATGTAGGTGTGTTAAGGGAAAAAGTGGGGAAAATGGAAAAGAGGAGGGAAAAATAATTGTTATAATGTAGCACAATTATATATTGATATCATTATGTATTGATACCAATTATATAATGATAATATATAATCAATATAATGATTATAATTGTAATCATTATATTTGTTAAAGAAACAAAGTGTTTGGCGTCTGAGAGCAGATTGTACTTTAGGAGACATGGTAACTAGGATGGGCCACTTTCTTGATAAGATCTGTAGGGGTTTAAAACTGCCTCCAAGAGGGAACACAGAATAGGCTATTGTTTGTGGAGCCATAGAAAAATTTGGTGATAAAGTAAATGGAAAGATATTTCTGATTGAAATTCAGAATATTTAACAAATGAAGTTATGATTTAAGTAACTTTAATAAGGGTACTGCCTAAGAGAAAATTCTAACTAAGCAAAAATAGAACATGGGAGCCATGATCTAATATGATAAAGTATAGTGTTAACTTACTCCATCCTTGAATGATGGATTTCTTTTATCCATTCATAAACCACTTTTCCATGCCTCCATTATTCCATGAATTCAGCAAAAATTCAATAATTTTTAACTATTAACTATGTGCCAAAAGCTATAAAGAATAAAACAAAACAAAAAGACTACTAGGATAAATTTTCTTTTTTTCCCTTTCTTATCCTATGTTCATCTGCTTTGTTTCTTAACTTCCACATATAAGTGAAATCATATGGTATTTGTCTTTCTCTGACTGACTTATTCACTTAGCATAATACACTCCAGCTCCATCCAAGTCCTTGAAAATGGCAAGATTTCATTCTTCTTTATGGCTGAGTAAAAGAGAGAGAGGGAGGCAAACCCTAAGAGACTATGGATAACAAACTGAAGGTTGCTGGAGGGGAGCTGGGCAGGGGAAGGGTTAAATGGGTGATGGGCATTAAGGAAGGCATTGTGATGAGCACTGGGTGTTATATGTGAGTGATGAGTCACTAAATTCTACTCCTGTAACTAATATTACACCATACATTAACTAATGAATTTAAATAAAAACGAAGAAAAAAAAAGAACAATGCCCTGTACCTAATAAGAAAAAAAAAAGGATAAAATTTCTGCTTTCAAGAAAATTTCATTTTCCTGTAGGGAGCAGGAAGAGCAAACAGTAATACAGTAGAGAACATTTCAAATAAGAGTGAGCTGGATGTCCAGGGAAAGGTTACAAGAGAGAGCAGAGCAAATTTGGAGCATAGCAAATACTTTCATATTGCCAAATGATATAGGTGAGGCAGGGCAATGACTGAGGTCCAAAAAATAGTTAGGAGAGATTGATCGTGAATGTCCTAACATGTAGTACCAGTAAATATATACCTTATTTAATGATCAATGAGAAGAGATTGGAGGATTTTAGAAAGGTGATTATTACTGGTGATGGGGACAATGATAGGAGCCAAGAAGTGAGTGCAGTCAGAGAGCTGGTGCAGAGTCCAGGTGAAAACTAGTCTGACTTCCTAATATTGTGTGATTGGAGAATATAGAAAAAGAGTCTAAAATTTGTTCATAAAAAGGGAAATCAAGAGCTTAATGTCTGATTTGGAGGACATGGATATTGGCATAGGGGCGAGATGAAAAAGAAATAGTTCAAGATAAATCCAAAATGCAAGTGACTAGGTAAATAGAGATATTTTTACTAAGACAAGGAATCAAAGAGTAGATATTTTGAATCGTTTGGGTGGTGGTTTTCGTTTATTTGGGGGCTAGAGGAGCTGGATGATGGAGAAATACAGATGATATGTTTAGAGACGGATATACATTTAAATGAAGTTGTAAAGATAAATGTGGACTTCAAACATACCTATTTGCTGAAATATTAAGCCTTTATTGATTTCATTATTTAAATTTTTTCACAATTGAAATTTTCTCTCTATCCTTGTTTTGGAAGTGTCTGCCAGATAGAAGGGTAAACACTTCTGGTTTCATGTAGAATTTTTTTCTCAAAAGTTGCGAGGGAGAAACAGCATTCATAGACGGGTTTCCTAACACTCGCAAGAAAACTATAGATGTATGTCGTTTAAACAAGGAATATTTGGAAAATTAAAATTTTATTCTTTGCAGCCACCATTTGAAAATCCTGCTGAAGGCACAGCTGTGGTTTTTCTCCTTCACATCCGTCTTGTTTTAAATAAGACAGAAATATAAGGGGAAATTTGGGGAGAAGGGGTACTAGACAACTGTAACCAGCTATTTTTGAAAAAAGATTAATGCAACAAAATTTCTTCTAATATTAATTTATGTGTAATTTGGAAGGCATTCTTGTGTTGCACCATCCATCATAAGTGTGGAGTATAGAAAAATAGATAAGTAATTAAAAACATGTTTATTTTATGTAACTTCTTGCTCCATTAAATTAATCTAGGGGAGTTGCTAAAAGGGGGACAGGATTTGTTTTTCAATTTTGAATACAAAAGTAGAAGAGTATATTATAATGAAAGTTCTTACAGCCATTTCCTTAAGCAATTTAAATTCAATTCATTGAAAAATTAAGACACATTTTTCACTTCTGTATACTATTAGAAGGAGAACAAGCATTTGCTTATCACCTTTCATTTTGCCACAGACTCTACTAAATATTTTTGTGTTGTCTATTTAATTATCATAGGAACTATTTAAGACAGAAATTGTAGTTTCAATCTGTCAAATGAGAGAACCAGTTTTCATAGACATTTTTTGTTCTAGGTCACTTTCCTAGTAAGTAGTAGCTAGAACTTGAATTTAGATGATTCTTAATTCTATGTCATGTCCAATGGGCAAATAGAACACGTAAAAAATAACTTTAAAAGGTAATTCATGTTGTCTCTATAGCTTTAAATCTGTCAACTTTGCCACTCTAATCTACTTGCAAGAGTCTGTTCTTTACCCCGGGTCCTGATTTGATCACTTCCATGTACTCCAGAATTTTGTGCAATTATTTCTTTCTCTTCTCTTTTGTATTAGCAATCTCTCCCTCTTCACCGGGTTCTTTGTTGCATGATAGAAAACCTACTGATATTTGAAATATACTTAAAACTAAAAATAAATACCCAAAGTACAACACATTACTTGACCATGATCTTTTCTAGCTACTCCCCAATCACCTTCCCTTTTTAGCCAGTTTTTCAATGGTATAAATTACCATCTGTGTTCACTTTCTTACTTCGAATGTACCCTAAACATTGGGTATCTGTTTACTTGCAACATTTAAATAAAATGATGGTCTCCTCCTTGATATAAAATATGCACTGAATCGCTCAGTCTTATTATTTGACCAATATAAAGCATTTGAGACTGCCAACTACTTATTTCTTATAATTATTTTCTCTTTGGCCTCTCTAAAGCTGATCTTCCTTGATCTTTGCTCCTCTCTCTGAATCCGGTACATTAAATATTCTCTTTTTCAGACCACATTTTAGCAAATGCTGCTCATAAATCTTAGTTCAATTTTAAGCTTTAATAATTTTAGAGTTATAAATGCTATAAACTGAAAAGAAAAATTACTTGAGAATTTAATTATTTACACTTCTTTTACACTGATTGAGTTTTATGAATTTTAAATAATAAAATTTTAGCTTTTGTCAGTTACTCTGAATGAAGATGTCAGATATTCACTGAAACAAAAAAACCACATATAATTACAAATGTGTTTTTCCAAGGGCCAACTCATTTCAAGTGGCCAATTTATTTATTTTTTCTCACGGTATCTTTTATTTAATTTTTCAAGTTGTTCTTTAAGTTCCAGTTAGTTAGCATACAATGTAATATTAGTTTCAGGTATACACTACAGAGATTCAACACTTCCATTACATCACCTGGCGCTCATCGCAAGTGTACTCCTTAATTTCCAAAACCTGTTTAACTCATCTCCACACCCATCTCCTCTCTGTTCTCTAGAGTTAGGAGCCCATATAATTACAAATTTATTATTTGAAATTCACACAACTAATATTTGTTCCCTCTGACTGAAGATTAAAATACTGACCAAGTATCTTTACATGAGCTCCATTCCCATGTCCCCATTGGGCTACTTAAAATCTTCTGTTAGAAGTCATCCAGACATATAATAACATGCCCCACATCTTACATGTTGGTTTCTTCTTCAAACAAGTTTCTTCAAATCTGTTTTCCTTATTTTAAGTGATAGAGTCTAAATATCCAAGCCAAAAACCTTCTTCTCCTTCAACTCTAACATCCATAAGCCACAAGTCCTGACTATTCTTCTCTTTACACTATTGTACAAACCCTGTCCTTTCCGTTAATAATACTGATGACTTAAATTAGATACTCATAATACAATGCCAATATTATTCAATAGGTTTTAAATTAGTTTTCCTATATCTTGTCTTATAACTTCCAAATGTCACGTTATACAGTGTGGGCAGAAAGATATGGAATATACATACATACACACATAAACACACACACAACTTATGGACTTTCAATTTCAGGTAAGTCCTAGTAGGTCAGAGAGCAATGATACTTCAGCAGGAAACCACTAGACAAGAAGGATACATTTTAAAAATCACATTTTTATAAGGATTAGTTACAATAACCAAGTGCTCATTAGGGACTCCAAGGTGCTCTGGAAGAGCTTCTATGACAGCAGCTATAATGATACCATTTTGTACATGGAATGTTTACCTTACTCTACTCACCAAAGTCTAAATTCCTTTAGAGAAAATCCCATCTTATATTTATTTCCTTATCCCCACCACCTATACAATGCTGACTGTTCTATAGTTACTTGGGAAATAATTGTTCAAAAAATGAACAGGATAACAAATAAATCATTGTAAATATTAATGAGGGAACAAACAAATGACTACCAAACTGTGATTAGAAAGTACTTTTCAAGGTCATCTCAGCCACTGTGGTTCAAAAGATGGTGTACGTGGTTGGTACTTTTCACTGTTTTCAATATGGCACATTTTGGGGTGCCTGGGTGGCTCAGTCGGTTAAGTGTCTGACTTCGGCTCAGGTTATGATCTCATGGTTGGTAGGTTCGAGCCCCACGTTGGACTCTGTGCTGACAGCTAGCTCAGAGCCTGAAGCCTGCTTCAGTTTCTGTGTCTCCCTCTCTCTCTGACCCTCCATTGCTCATGCTGTCTCTCTGTCTCTCAAAATTAAAAAAAAAAAAAAGCATTAAAAATTTCAATATGGCACATTTCATTTATACCATCCATGACTGTAAGATGCTTTGGGTAATTTTTTAATTCATAAAAGTAAAATAGTTTATTCCCAGTGGATTTTAAAAAAGAATACAGAAATATGTTAGCTAAGATAGAGGGAGTTTTATTTCTTTTCTTCTGTTAAGGAGCATGAGATACTTCAATATTTAAGTGAACTTTAAAACAAAATTAGAGTTAAATCATTCAAAAAAGAAATGGGATGTTAATATGATCCACATAGTCCACAGAATCCATGCTGAACATCTTATCAGAATGCTTTGCTGTAGCCCTACAACTGAGGGGTAGTCTGACCTATTCTTCTGTGCTACATACACCTCGGAGTATTCAACCTAGTCATACAACTAGAGATAAACTCAGGAATCTAGTAGGTTCTATGACCTTCATTGGTAATGAATCCTGTAAGCTCATTAGTTGCCATTTGAAGAATTTTAAAATTAACTGCCTTTAGTTTAATGAAGTTATTGCTTACTTGAAAATCAGACCAATAGTAAATACCTCAACCAACTCCCATAACAATTTTTTATTATAGGCTAGCTGTGACCTTGAAGAGACCCTATTTTCCCATTGTAATGGCATGCATTTTATAGAATGCAGAGAGAGGGTTTAATTTTAATTTTTCATACCATTCTTTATGTATTAGGAACCTTATTATACTTGCACTCTTGTATAATTCTCTAAAATATATTAAAATCTCTTCTAAAATTGCTCTTGCTCAGACTCACCCATGGTTTTAATTTCTTGTTTGTTCAGCCTATTTGGCCATCTGATTGTCAGATTGCTCCAGGCACAAAAGCAACCACCCTGACACTAATTTTTTTTTAAAGAGTATTACATTATAATTTATACATATGCTTAACTGGAATGTGAATCGATGCCAACATCACAAAAGAAAAAAACTCATGAAATGTAATCTTACGTAGAGAAATAATTTACTGCAGAAGAAACTAGAGTTATTAATTTCCATATTTTGAATTTCAATTTTTACCTGTATACAAAAATGAGTTGAAATATTTATTCATTGGATCAATTGTATAGTGTTGTATTTATAAATAAAAATAGTCACATAATTTTTCAGTTAGTTTTCATGTCTTCCTGTACTGGCTAATCTATTACTGCTAGGTTATTCTGTTTTATAATTATGTTGCAATGTATTTTCCTATGCTGTTTAATTGCAGAAGACATTCACTTCATTTTTTGTATGTATTTGGGCTGTGTTCAGAAGGGCAGGATGAATTTTCATGGCAACATTCACACACTCGAGGGACCAAGGACAAGTATAAAGAGCACTGAAGTGAAATAGCCAAATCTTGGGATTAGATTGGCTTTTAACTATGTTGCCCAGGGAAGTTATTCAAGTTGTATGGTTTTCAGTTTACTCATTGATAATAATGTAGATATGGATTAGATAATCAGAAAAAAAGTTATTCTAGCCCTTATAACAATTGGGATTACACAGTGACAGAGATTATAAACTAAGATTATTAAAATCAAAACTACAATGTAAGTGATGAATCACTGAATTTTACTCCTGAAACCAATATTGTGATGTATGTTAACTAAAATTTAAATTAAAAAATTTTTAAATGCAATCTACAAATGCTAATCTTACTTGAAGTCCCATAGAAAAGTTTCTTTCAGTCCAAAGATCAAACATTGCGTTTCTCACTAACTCTTCAGCATTCTTGGCACAACATAAATATGCCCTTACTTGAACACATCCTTAACATTCTTAAATCTACATTTTAATTTGATGACTTTACTGCTATCATGAAAGTAAATAAGTATTTGCATAAAAATTGATATGAGATCATTTCTATAGATGCAAAGAAAATGAAAATGGACTCTGTCTTTGCCTATTTGGGATAGATTATTGCATACTGCATATGACTATGAAAATATACTGGCAAATCTGTTTTTATTAGTGTTTATTTTATTTACTTTTGAGAGAGAGAGAGCACAAACAAGAAAGGGGTGGGGTGGGGGCAGAGGATTCAAGCAAGCTCTTTGCTGACAGCAAGAGACCTTGATGTAGGCCTCGAATCCATGAACCAGAGATCATGAACTGAGCTGAAGTCAGATGCTTAACCAATTGTCAGGCACCCTGACAAAGCTATTTTTTAACCTAACCTTGATATATCTATGTGAGTAAAAGTTATTTGAAACATTTGTTGGAAAAAACATGTTTCATACTCTTTAAAAGAAATATATTTCCTACAAGAGTGCTACTCAGGAGGAAAATGCATTTGAAGCTTTGTAAGATAAAGATTTTAACATTTTAAAATATTTGATGTTTTGAAAATACATTTTTTAGAGCAGACAAGTGAATATAAACCCTAAAATGAATTTTAAACTTCTGTGTATGAAAAACTATCTGTATCTCACAGAGCCATTAGAAGAATTAAGTGAGATAATGCCTGTGAATTAATTAAGACAATGCTGGGACATATCAGGAAGTAAGCATGTTAGGAAATTCAATAAAAATAAACTATGAGCATGGTTAAATAGCATTGATATAATAAGCCCCTTTGTCTGAGTAAACAAAAAATATAATTTTTATATAAGTGTTTCGTTAAATTGAAATGAATTTGAAAACAAGGATGAAAGCATCAAAATAAGTGGACATTGATAAACTGGTAAATTTACAAGTTGAATTCCACCCACCTGGTTGACTCAACACGGCCAAAGTTCTTTATGGAGTCATGATTTTTCTTCAAATGGTTTTACATATTTTTTACCTATTTACTTCATACATCTGATCAAATACTATCACTTTCAATTCCCAGTCTCACCACCAAAGCATTGGTATTTTAAAAAGAGAATATTTCCCCAAACTGTTAGGATATTTAAGCTGGAGGGGACTTGAGTACTCCAGTCTTTCTCAATTTAGCATGAAGAAACAGGCTGAGCGGCGTATGTGATATATCTAAAGTCTCTAGCTCATTCAGATTTTAGGTCACTGTGCTTTAGAACGAGAAACTCTTGCCTGAGTAAATAGTAAGAAAGGAAGGAAATGAGGGAAGAGAAAAAAAGTAGAAGACAATTAAAGTGGGAAAGGAAGAAGAAATAGAAAAGGATGCACAAAGTTTGAAAGTGTGTAAGACGAGAAAAGGAAGAAGAGATACATGTGTCTCATTAGCCCCCAAAACATGATTACCCAGGAAGCTCAGGATATCATGACTTTCAGGCTGAAATATATATGTTAAGGCTGACTGTGAGTTTAAAAAATTTCAAATAATAATGTGCTCTCATATAGGTATAGATGCTTAATCAAAACAAACCAATAGGATCGTCTGGGGGCTCAGCCTGTTAAGCGTCCAACTCTCAGTTTAGGCTTGGGTCATGATCTCCTGGTTTCATGAGTTCAAGCCCTGAGTCAAGCTCTGTGCTGATGGTGAAGAGCCTGACTGGGATTCTCTCTCTTCTTCCTCTCTCTCTGCCCCTCTCCCACTCATGCTGTCTCTGTCTCTCTCTTAAAAAAAAGAAAAAGCAAATTTTCAGTGAGCTCTGTGTGAAAGGATCTCTAATTATTTAAAATAGAGCTAGTTATAATCCATATCAGTATTTGATTGTTTACAATTTTTATTTTAATAATTGAAAATATTTACCTTATTAAAGCATTAGTAAACAGTCCTTGAAATATTAAAATGGTTAATTTTTCGATAAGGTTTTTCTTCAACAGAGTATTGTAATCACTTTGCCTTATCTATTCATTGACCCTATTGCACCTCTCAAGACTGTGCTTTGCAATATCATTACTAAGCTTTCTAGAATGTGAATCCTTTCTATGTCTTGTGAAATTGTTACATTCTCTTTTATAGTGTTCTATTGTGATGACATTGGTCCTAAGCTTTTACAGTGTATGTGGAGAGAATGGAGTTAGAGCAACTAGCCAGCAATCTGACTCCCTTCTGTGACTGATGGTGATACACATCTGGTCTAATCTTTTGACATGAGAAGTAGTCTTGACTAAATATATCAATGATATGTGCCAGGAGTCTGATGTAAGGACTATTTATTATAAGTGAATCCTGAATCTATGTGTTTACAATAAATGCTTCCTTATAGAGTCATGGAAGTCAGTGTCCTGGAGTGTAAAAGAGGAATATTTCATAGTATAACTATTACTGCCCTTTGGTAAAATAACAGTGCATTTAGAGAACTCATCTCTTTGGGACAAAGAATAATAGACTAATCCAAGAAAGTGACTTCAAGGTTCTCCAGATCCTTCAGTACTCTGTCTGAGCTTTATAATTGCTTTAATCCTTTAAATCATAACTACACCTTGAGGGAAGGTAAGATTTCTAGTTTTATAAATCTGATTAGAAAATCTGATTTTTTGTATGCTCAGTATTTACATAAATTTTTAAATATTAAATATGTCTTTATTAAAAACAAACAACAAATTAAAATATAATCTTTTCGTGTGAGATTGAAATAAAATAATGGCCCCCTTAAAACGGCAAGCTATCATTATAGGCCCTTTTGAGAAATTTTGTTTCATGCGACCACATTTTATGAATACTGTATAGCTATTTAAAATAAAAATTCATAACTAAGTTGTATAAAATAAATACTCCCAAATAGATATTTAGTGAAATGTATGTGTCCCAGAAAACCTATAGCCAGAGTAAATGCTGCAATAGAGAATGTACTTTAATAGCTGTTCTTCTTCAGTGAAAGCAATGGTAAAAAAACAATCACCTCTTATATTCAAAATAATAAGTAAAGGAGGACATGCAATTTTTATATTAAAAGTTATCTAAATAAAGTTTGGTTAGTTACCATTTTATGCTAAAATAGCACTTGTTTGCTTTAGTCATACATTGGACATGAAATATATGACCTAAATTAGATTATACAAATTTGAAGGCGGTGAGCTCTTAACTACGCTGAGGTAATTGAACACATCAAGCTCATTTCAATCTCTAGGTCTTTAGACCTGCTTTTCTTCTGCCAGAAATATTCCCTCATTTATCCTTATATAGTACCTTCCTTTCATTGTTGTGATTAATTTAAGTGTAATTTCTGACCATCTTAGCTAAAATATCTTTCTTCCCTCATTTTCTATGATGATATAATCTAACTTCTTCCATTCTATCTTCTTCCATTTATTGGACTATAATTAACATATTTATTCAGTTGTTCATAAAATTATTTTCTCTCTGCCTCCACTAAAATGTCAGCTTCTGGAAGTTAGAGTTTGTCTACTTTGTTCTCAGCTAATTCCCTAATACCTAAAATAGGATTAAGCATACAATAACTAAAAGTATATACATACATACAACAGAAAAGTACGTGGACTACTTAATGGGATTTTCTGTAATTCCATGTATCCTTTATTGTAAGGTGTTCTTAATATAGTGATATAATGTGCACAAATTTCACAAAGTAGTTTTACTGAGGTTGAATTCAGTCTGTTTCCAGTGAAAGGAAGCTGCGTAGGTATCTGCAGATACACACGTGTTCACTTTGGTAATTGCTGAGGCACCTAAACAAGTGTTCATTCAAGCACCCTATTTTTTACTATCAGTCAGAAATGCCCTTTCATACTACTATTATATCATTCACAATCCACTGAGTATTTGTTTGCTTCAGTTGCTAGGCATTGTCGTCCCTTGGTAGATGTTAACATTAGCTGTGAACGTGTTCAGAAAATGTAAACATGCAGCCCCTCCCCTAGAGATTTTGGTTCAATATGTCTCTGAGTGTCTATATTTTAAAATTCACACGTGATTATTGAAGACAGTCTTACAGGCGGAGGTTACTATACTAGGCATCATGAGCACCTTGTCAAAAACACCTTGCTTTATTTGTTTCTATAGAGTGAGGGGTAATAGTGAATGAAACTGGAGAGAAAAAGAAAATGTAAATAAAGGTAAAGGCCTATAAATTTAGCAGTTCCCATGCTGGTTAATTATCTTTTGAACAAATAGCTACTTTTAATCTCCTATGATTCTGCATGGCTACTGCATTCCTAACCCTTTGTACTAGGTAGAAAATACTAGGACTCAGTACCACAGAAGAGAGAACAGGAAAAAAAAGAAGAAGAAGAAGAAGAAAAGAAATGAAGGAACATATGATAGAACTAATGAATGCTTCTCTTTGATAGTCAAATATATTTCTCACTCTGCCTTCCAGTAAACTCACAGTTTCCAAAATTGTGTTTTAAAAGATGTTAAACTAATTTCTTCCTTAATAATAAAATCCTGCTGTGTTCCCAGTTAATTTACTCAGTTCTTTTATAATGAAGGCCAAGAGGCCCTGTCTTTTAAATTTATTTCTATCTGCAAATTCTATAATTTCAGAAAAGTAGTTAAGACATCGAGAAAACTTGCTTATTTATTTATTTACTTCAACTTAGCCTAAAGGAGTAATCTTAATATTCTTATTTATCTGCAGTTTAATTAATATTAAATATCCTGAAACAGATATTGAGAATTTGGCTCCATTTCCCCATATTTTCACCCCTCAAAAATCTCACTTGGTTAAATTCACTTGTGTAAATTCACTAAATAGTTTTCCATTGCCAAGCTGATCTATTATGCTCTAGCTGCAAGCCAATATTTTATTCCCACTGTAATGCATGCCTAGAAACCTTGAAATTGTATCTAGTTAAATCTCCAAACACTGGAAATCTTGGCTTTACCCAATTCTTCTGTTTTTAATCCTAATTCACTAGGAATTGGAAAAGATGAATATGACATTAGAGAGAACAAAATAACCAAGGTGAAAAGCATTTAAGTAAATTTCATTATGAATCAAAACAATTCTGCCCATTCAGGTTCATCTGTTCTCATCCCATGTATGCGCAAAACCACATAATTCCTATATTTTTCCTCTTTTGTCTCCCAAAATATTTTTAGCTTTTTAAAATTTATTTTGGAAATAATTCATCCCTTTCCTATTGAGAATTTTAAAATGTTGATTTCTTGGCTCTCTGGATTACCCCTACTGATAGTTCAGTTTACTTCCACAAGATTTTATCATCGCTTTCCATGTACCTGACAACATGCTAAGTGATTCAGATATAACAATGACTATAATGAAGTCCCTGCCCCCCAAAAAACCATGCATTCTAGTGGCAAATACAGCCATGTAAACATTAACTCAGTAAAGAAAGATAAATGCTCATATTTCTATGGAAGCACAGAGACAGAAAAGTAAGTTACTGAAATAATAAGAAAAGAAAGCAATACGCCAAAGGTAGATTTCTGAAAACCACATTTTAGTGAGCAAGAGGAAAGCAAGAGTTCACAGTCATAGAATAAAAAAAATCATATAGAAAGGACGACATGAGAGAAAAAAAGACATTATAGGAGTGAAAGAGGAAAGAGTTTTAACAAAGGGGGGCGATAGCTAGATAGTGTCAAATATTATGGGGAATTCTGGACAGAAAGGGCTGTAACTGTTCATAAGTTGTGGCGATGTGAATGCTATTAATAACTCTATACTAAAGAACTGTCCCCAAATGGTGGAGACATCACACTGCCTCAAGCTGGGAGAAAAATATAAGACAACAGGCATAAAATGTGTGATCAGTGGCTAATCTTTCAAAAAGCTGAGTCAGGAACGGACAATAAAACAAGTAGAAATCTATGGACAATATTCTCTGTCTCTTAAGACTGAAGTTCAGAATCCAAAATCTATCAAATATTTCAGGAGATATTATCTTGTAATTCCCTCCTGAAATGGTCTCCAAACCTGTATGAAAGCATTTATGTATATAAATAGACTGTCTGATAACCTCTGGGGAAGAGGTGTAAGGAGAAAGAGGAAGAGAGGTCTACTGGTACTTGAGCTCTTTACTGCCTCACACTGAGAGAGGGCATCCTTCTACCACATTAAATGATGCTCCAGGTTCTAATGATATAATACATATCAGAGTCAGGCTGTGGGAGAGAACACCTGAGCCAGCAAAAATGCTTCTGAGAGGAAAAGTTCAAGACAAGCAGCAAACAAACCCTGATGTTTGATAATGCTGACATGGGGAAGAAAAGTACTCAGACTACATTATAGTTCTCTTTAACGTCTTTGTCTTTCCCACTATTTGTTGAATTACTGACAGTCAAGGATCTTTTCTGATTTCTCCCTGTATTTGCAGTGTTTTTATGTGACAAGAAAGTGAATATAAATTAATACTTATTTTTCCTTACAGCTAGAATTTAAAATGCTTATGTCTGTGGTATAAGGCATTACCCTTAAAAATAAATCAATCTAGGGGCACCTGGGTGGCTTAGTCGGTTAAGTGTCCGACTTTCGCTTAGGTCATGATCTCGCGGTTCGTGGGTTCGAGCCCCACGTCGGGCTCTGTGCTAACTGCCAGCTCAGAGCCTGGAGCCTATTTCAGAGTCTGTATCTCCCTCTCTCTCTGACCCTCCCTTGCTCACGCTGTCTCTCTCTCTCCTAGAAATAAATAAAAATATTTAAAAAAAATAAATCAATCTAACTTGCATATTGTCATTAATATAATTACTTCTTATGATAGAATATGGGAAAGATAAATCAAAGTAATAATTATTGTAAAGGATAAAAAAAGAAAAAAAAATCCTTGAAGAATAAACCTTACTGAAGTGGTCTGATGTAATGAGAATGGGGGATTTTAACAATCATTGACCAAAGAAAACAAAGGAACATCTAGTGAAAAAAGAGTTACATAATGCCTATGGTTTGAGGAAATAATAATAAATAGACAATAATGATTGAGTGCTTATTTTGTGCCAACTACTTTTTAAATGAATGTTATACTTAATAATTCTCACAATAATCTTCACAATAGCCTTAGAGAGACACTAATTTACCCATATTTACAAAAAAAGTAAAGAAAACACACACTAAAAACCCACATTCAAGTACCTGAGACTAAAGGCAGAGAAGCAAAAATCAAACTGAGTAATTTATCTCCAAAGCCTACAAAATGAAGCAATACACCAATAATAGCTAAATACATAGATATTAAAAATAAAATTAATTTGGGGGCATATACTGGCAATTTTTAATCACACATTATATGCAATTGTGTATATCAGACACCATTTTAAAAATAGTGTGTTAGTCAGTATTCTCCAGTTAAACAGCTAATATGGGATTTGTGTGTTTGTGTATGTATGTGAGAGAGAGAGGGAGAGAAAGAAAAAGAGAGAAAGATTTATTATAAAGAATACCTTATATGATTATAGGGGCTAAGAAGTCATAAGATCTGTAGTCGACAAGCTGAAGACCCAGAACACTGATAGATAGATCTAGTACAAGTCCAAAGGCCTGAGAACCAGGAGAGCTGATGGTATAAATTCTAGTTTGGAAGCTGTCAGGCTTGAGACTGAAGAATAGCTGATATTTCAGTCTGAAACTGAAGGCCAAAGAAGACCAATGTCCTAATTCAGCAGCCAGATACCAGGAGTTTCCTCTTAGCCTTTTTGTTCTATTTGGATCCTCTACTGATGGATGAAATTCACCCACATTAAGGAAGACAATCTGCTTTACTCTATTGATTCAAGTGTTAATCTTGTGCAGAAACACCCTCAAAAACATACTCAGAATGTTGGCCAATGTCTGGAGATCTGTGGCTAGTGGACTTGACACATAAATTAGCCATCACAAATTTAACCCATGTCCTCTTAAACCATACTAATCACTAAGTAAAGATAATAATAATAAAGCCAAAATTCTGCCTAACATGATACAACAAGAAAATATACTAATCCCTTTCCCAGAGAAGAAAAAACCTTGAATGATGTTACTCTTCTCCTTGGTATCACATAACTTAAATATTGTGATGTAAAGTCAATACACACTTTGTCACATGATAAAAGATTAAGGGGGAAAACAAAGATATATATATATAAACAAAGATCATATATATATGTATATATATATATGTATATATAAATATACATACATTTATATATATATACATATACATATATACATATGTATACATATGTATAATATACATATATATATGATCTTTATGTATGTATATGTATATGTATGTATATATATGTATGTATATATAAAGCTAGCATTGTTCTTAACATGGTGGGGTAACCAAAACATTCATCCTTATGGGCCTAAGCAATTAGTAGTCCTTCTGGATTGAGTGGTTGTAGTTTTCCTTGTACTTTAATTATAGGACATGATAAAAGGTGCTCTTAAAGAAGCTCTAAGGGATCTCCTATATTTTAAATACACTCTTGTTTACTTCCATTATTGCGCAGTAGTCCAAATTCCCCTTGGTAGTCAGGATTAATTACCCAGCCAGCACCCAGCCAGTAACTCCCTTCTTTGCCTCTTGATTCAGAACCAGGAGGAGTCAAAAGTGGGTGGTCCAACGTCTTAAGGTCTAGTTCAATAGAATGATTGCTGTGTCCCATGGGAGAATCCTTGCTCTCTTTGGAGAAAGACCTATGAGCTGGTAAGTAGAGCTTATTGTTATAGAAACAGGAATAAAAACATCTTACTAGTGGGTCAGTAGGGGGAATAATGAGTGATGTCACTCCATTTTTTATATATAATAAAAAGAAATTATTGTATTAGAAATGATGCATATCATATAGAACACAGAAAAAATAAAGCATGCAGAGTGTTTTTACAATCTAGATTAGAAAGTTTGGGCAATAACTTGACTGGAAAGAAAAGGGTGGGGAACCATAATCACTTGAAAAACCAGGTGGTAGTAATTCCGAGGTACTTTAAATGAATCTCATCATTCATGTTGCAGGAAATTCCTTTAAATAAGTAAGGCCCATTAATTAAGATGTCATTGAGCACAAGAGAGTAAAATAAATTAAAAGCAGTAGGGGCAATGAATAAAAGGTAAGCTAGGCTAGAAAAGGAGCACATGCACACATGCAAAAATATATATTCATATATATATGAAAATATGAAAAAGACCTATCAAAAAGAAATAATAATTGATATGCATATAGTTTAGAGTGAACATTAATAAGAACACTTTTAGACAAAGTATTGGTGCAATTATCCTTAATCTTTAATTATGACTGGTTGATATTTGACCCACCATGTATTGATTTAAACAGAAAGCTATATACTGTGGGGAACTAAAAGATGTAGAATTTGTTATTTTTGGACCTCATCACTTTTTTATTCCAGAAAGTGAAGATTTTCTATAGGTATGTATGTATGTATGTATCTATCTATCTATCATCTGTCTAACTATCTATCTTCTATCTGTCTATCTTCACAAGTGTAATTAGAAGGCAAATATAATTAGGTTATTGGTAGTAGTTATGAGTAGTGAAAATATTAATTTGAGAGGGAGTTAATTTGTGAAATGGAAATTATTTAAGTTTGGGAGAATTATAGAATAAAGTAATCTAATAGGAGAGAGGAGAAATTATAACATAGAACTATAAATCTGATTATAAAACTGAGTCAGCTAAATATGTGAGACAATTATCATTAACATATTCCTTTGTCTAGCATCTACATTAGGCTACACTCTTAGGAAGAAAGGTTCCCTTGGGGCTTTCAAAATAAATTGGGCTTTAGGATAAAGTAGAAGAGTAATTGCTTTCCTAATCCTCACCACCTGAATGTTGGAATTCCTCCACTTATTAGTGTCACCAAATGTAGCTAAAAAGAAAAATAATAATTAAATAAAATTATGGCCCAGTGGTTGGGCTTAATAGCAGTATAGATACAGTGGAAGAGAAAATTTATACACTGGCTTTGGGGTCAGATTAAAATGTTTACAATGAAGTATGATGAATATTTTTTAAAGTGGAATATATAGAAAATAGATGGTATAAGTTATAAATATAGGAAATATGCATGTTCTTTTTAAAAATGTTTTATTTATTTCTGAGAGAGAGAGACATAGCATGAGAGGGGAAGGGTCAGAGAGAGAGGGAGATACAGAATCTGAAGTAGGTTCCAGGATCTGAGCTGTCAGCACAGAGCCCGACGTGGGGCTGGAACCCACGAACTATCAGATCATGACCTGAGCTGAAGTCGGACACTCAAACGACTGAGCCACCCAGGCGCCCCAGGAAATATGCCTCTTCTAATCAGTATAACTGAAGTCTTGAAAGGAGAAATAAAGCGGGAAGATATAGAGAAAGAGAGAGACATGGGGAACCAGAGAAAACCAGATTGAGGAAAATAATATTTGAGAAAAAAATGCCTGAAACTTTAATAAAACTGAAAAAAAATCAAACCGTATATTCAATAAGCACTAAGAAACATAAGCAGAAACAATACAAAGAAAACCATCTGCATGACCTCATATTATTACAGCTAACACCCAAAAACAAAACAAAACAAAAATCTTTAAAATATCATAGGAAGATTCACTCCATTGGAAATGATGTAGTAAAAGGGACTGCATTTACATCCCTGTCTGAAACAATAACAGAAACAAAACAGAAAGATTAAAAAGAACAATGATTTTGGGTTCACCAGACATCAAGCCATGAAAAACAGTGATCACTAAGAAATGGGAAACAAATGTGAGCTTAACAGTTGCCCAGTGGCATCCAAAGAGTTTGTAGACCATGACAAAGGGAAACAGAAACTGGAAAAGAGCTCAGCAGACTTCCCCAAGTTAAGGAGGTGGAGCTGAGCCTGGGGAAACTTAGGAAGCTAGAATTCCTAGGAGTAAATAACAGAAAAGAGCTGTGCACAGAGAGATGACCAGAGACCTGCGGAAGGTCTTCTTGACTATTCAGTAGAGTACTGATCAGTATGTGCAAGTGAGGAAACAACCTCAGGCCAGGAAACGAACCACTAACAAGGAAAAGAGGGAACAGTCCCTGTTCCCTGACACCAGCCAAGGACATCTTCTAATCCACAAAATGTTATAAAGAATTCAAGAGAGTCTTGTCTCAGGAAGTAGTGAAGAGTAATCATCCCTACACTAAGCACTGTCCTGAAACCAGCTAACAAAATTTACACCATATGTATACATTTCCAAAAGATTTAACTGTATCATTAAAGTTAGTGAAGATGTTTAAGAATAAAAAATATCTAGAAACCAACAAAGTAAAGGGACAATGTTTAACATCTAATCCAAGATTACCCGGTATGAAAAGAGGTGGGATAAACGAGAGGGAGACAGGCTTCCAGTTATGGAATGAGTAAGTCACGGGAATAAAAGACGCAACATAAAGAATACACTCAATATTGTAATAGTGACGTAATGAGACAGATGATAGCTATTCTTGTGATGTAGCATAATATAAAAACTTGTCAAATCACTAAGTTGTGCTCCTGGAACTAATGTAACATTGTGTGTTAACTATACTAAGAAAAAAAAACCCAAAAAATTTAATTAATTAATAAGTCCCATATGAGGAAAAAATTATTCATAATCAACTTCAAATTGACACAGATATTCTGATTAACAGAGAAGGAGGTTAAAATAGTTATTACAACTCTAGTCTCTACATTCAAAAAAGTTAAGAGGAGGCTTGTGATATATATTAAAAATCTGAATCAAACTTTTAGAGATAAAAAGTATAATGCAAGATGGGGCACCTGAGTGGCTCCGTCAAGTAAGCTTTCAACTTCAGCTCAGGTCATGATCTCATAGTTTGCAGGTCAGAGCCCCACATTGGGCTCTGTGCTGACAGCTCAGAGCCTGGAACCTCCTTCGGACTTGTCTCTCCCTCTCTCTCTGCTCATTCCCCAACAGCACTCTATCTCTCCCTCTGCCTCTCGGAAAAATAAGTAAACATCAAACTATATAGTGCAAGAGATATAAATTATATAAGATGGGATTAATATTAGATTAGACATTGCAGAAGAAGAGATTAGTGACCTTAAAAGCATAGAAGTAGAAACTATCACACATGACATATAGAGCTGGAAAAATGCATAATGCATAATAAATTCACAACTTATCCATGACTTGTGAAATGATTTCAAGAGGCCTAATTCATATGTAATACAGTCCCTCCAGGACAAGAGAGAGAACAGAAGCAGAAATAATATTTGAATGTTATTTTTCCAAATTTGATAAAAATTCAAGAAACCCAGTGCACCCCCAGTGTCAGAAACATGAAGAAACACCATAAAGACACATCACAACCATAAAGCTCAGAACCAGTAATAAAAAACTTTAATAGAGCCAGGGAAAAAAAAGGGCATTTTATTTGCAAAGAAACCAGTAAGGATGACTAGAGATTCCTTCCTGGAAACAGAACAAGCTGAAAGGTAATAGAGTAACATCTTTTAAAAGTCAAATAAAAATTCTTCATCCAGGGAAGTGTCTTCTAAGTGCAAAGACGAAATAAAGACATCTTCAGACATTCAAAAAATGTAAAGAATCCATCTCCAGAAGACTTTCCTTGCAAGAAAATTTAACATTTTCCAGGCAAAAGAAATAGGCTACCAGATAGAAATATGGATCCACACAAAAATAAGAAGAACAAATGGTAGCCATATTTGTAAATATATGATATTTTCCTCAATATTTATTTTTTAAAGATAACTGACTTTTTATGCAAAAACAACAGTGTGTTAGAATTTGGGTCACATGTGTAAGCAAAAAGTTGCATAAAGTTCAGGAGGGAGAAATGAAAACTAATGTGTGGTTCTTAACATTATATTACACTATATGTGAAGTGGCATCATATCTTTGGAAAATAGATTGTGATTAATCAAAACCGTATACTATGCACTTTAAAGCGACCTGAAAAAACAGCAGAACACAAAGCGAGGTGGGTCTTTTTGAATTTTGGAGACAGCAGAAAACATAGTTCATGACACTTCTCCAACTCCTTTACTGGATGACTAGGAAGGCTGCAACATCGAGGGAACCCAGAATACAAAAATTTTACATCAGCTCTGGACTGGGATTTAAGAGTCCCTGCTGCTCCCACTCAGGGTTATGACTTAGAATATCCAATGTTGCTGGACGAATCCATAGTAGCTAAAGAAACTACTGTTTAAATAGCAGTTTCTGGGCACCTGTGTGGATCATTCCGTTAAGCATCCCCGACTCTTGAATTAGGCTCAGGTCGTGATTTCAGCGTTTGTTGGACTGAGACCAATGTCAAGCTCCGTGCTGGCATTGTGAAGTTTCTCGCTCTCTCTGCCCCTCCTCCTTCTCCTTCACCTCCCTCTCTGTCTCTGTCTCCTCTGTCTCTCTCCCTCTAAATAAATAAGTAAATAAACAAATAAATAAATAGCAGTTCCTGGTATGCTTCTGGACCCATAAGAAACTAGCACCTTGCTAGAGAATATTTATTAACTATGAAATTGAATGGCTTTCTTAAGTTGGGTATTTTCATTTTCTTTTTAATGTTTCTTAAAATTTATTTCAGAGAGAGAGAGAGAGCGTGAGCAGAGGAGGGTCAGAGAGAGAGGGAGACACAGAATCTGAAATAATCTCCAGGCTCTGAGCTAGCTGTCAGCACAGAGCCTGCCACGGGGCTGACCCCACAAACCGTGAGATCCTGAACCCACGAACCATGAGATCATGACCTGAGCAGAAGTCAGATGCTTAATGGACTGAGCCACCCAGGCACCCCTTAGGTTGTGTATTTTCAGAACCAATAAACCAAAAGATTTAATAGATGCAGAAAAATACCCCTTCACAAGGGTGAGTATATTTGGCACTGGTCCCAAGCAATACCAGATAGCACAATTAAATGGCACAAAGATGTGGAACCAGAGACCCATTTTACTTACTTCTTTCTACCAATGTCTCTTCTTCAACTCAATGCTTCCAGCCTGGTGGAAGGTTTTATATGACCAGTTTGCAGGAAGGGAAAAGAAAACACAGTTCTGGTTCAGAGATACCTTTGCTTGAAATGTAGGTGTGTGCTAAAAATAAAATATCACCACACTACAATTTAACTCCTAAAGGACAGTGATCATTGGACATTATTCAAATGGACAGAAGTCAAGCAGTACATGTGGTACTTCCACTTTGTCTGGAGTTGGAAGTTGCCTGAGATAAAAGAATAAACAAATTCCAGGGCAATTAATAAAGAGCTAGACTGGTTGATCAGGCATCTAAAAGCACATCATCAGAAGATCATATATAAAGGGTTCTGGGTGAAAAACAAGTAAATGGATCTTTAGAAGTGAGTAAAATGTGTGTGGAATGTTTTGTCTCACTATCAAACCCCTCAGGGAGCAACCACTGCAGAAGCACTCAGCAATCAGGTGGATAAGATCGATTTCTCAGGGGCCCTCAGTAAACCTCTGCTCTTGAGTATGATGACATTTTGCAAAGGGCCACAAATGGAGTAGCAGATAGCAAGAATAGAGGCCATGTAAACGTTCAACAGAACGGCTTCACTGACACCAAGACTGATTTAACTACTGCTGTTGTTGAGTGTTCACCTTGTCAGTAGCAATGAATAATGCCAATTTCTTCATACGATACTATCTCGTGAAAAGACCAGACTGTGATTTAGTGGAAAGTTAATTACATTTGTCTCCTTCAACCCTGGAGGAGTCAGTGATTCATCGTTATGATATTGACACTTCCTCTAGATATGATCCTCTGCCTGTAATTTTTCTGCCCAAATCACTAAGGCTTACTGAATGCCTGACTTAATTCATGGGATTCCATATGATAATATCACAACTAAGGGGACACATTTTAATGTTTATTTATTTTTGAGAGAGAGAGAGAGAGAGAGAGAGAGGAAGGGAGCATGAGCAGGGGACAGCCAAGAGAGCCAGAGACACAAAATCCAAAGCAGGCTCCAGGTTCCGAGCTGTCATCACAGGGCCCAACGCAGGGCTCAAACTCACGAACTATGAGATCATGACCTGAGCCAAAGTCAGATGCTTACCCAACTGAGCCACCCAGGTGCCCCAATGATATACTTTTTAAAATGGAGATGCATAACTGTGCTTGACCACAGCATCCATTGACTCTATACATCCTAACAGAGAGAATCAAAATAGCCTAAAGCCTCAGCTAAAGTTCCAGTTTAAGTATGCCACCCTGTAAGATTAGGGCACTGCTCTCAGAATGCAATTTACACATGGAAGAAACAGCAAATACATGAGGCTGTGTTTCTAATGCGTAGAATACACAAATTTGGGAGAAATGGGCTGACCTAGGATTACCCCCTCCCATCATCACTCCCAGTGATGATTATTTAAGGTCCTGAGACAGACTACATTCTTCAGGTGGTCTTAAGGACACAGTATGTTCCAGTGGACCTGAAGTTATTAACTAACTAATTAACTAACTAATGGGCCAACAAACCAGGAGAAGAATTATTCTGCTAAAATTATTCTAAGATACAGCTAAGGCTGCTGCTACATAATGGGGACTAGGATGAGTAGGTCTACAACTTGTTTCTAGGTACGTAATGGCATAATGCTGATAAGTTTCCAGAAACAACGCAAGATAATAAAGTAACATTTTTAAAATAGGAAAGGAAAGGAAAGGAAAGGAAAGGAAAGGAAAGGAAAGGAAAGGAAAGGAAAGGAAAGGAAAGGAAAGGAAAGGAAAGGAAAGGAAAAGAGAAAGGAAAAGAAAAGAGAAAGGAAAAGAAAAGAAAAGAAAAAAGAAAAGAAAAGAAAGGAAAAAAAAAAAAAAGAGGTGTCTCCACTCCTCTTTGCCTGGTGATAATAATGACCGGGACAAGGTAACAAAGAGTTTGGACCATACAGTTTAATCTAGCTGAAGTACTAGAACAATTCCAAGAAAGAGATGATGAGTATTTATTAGGACTTTGAGACAAGTCGCAATAACAATTATAGTTTGTTCTAATAAACATGGTAAATAAATTTGTCTTTGAGAGATTCCTGCATCTTGAAGGCCAAATGACAGACATTTGTTCATGGAAGGGTGCGCTGAGGCAGGTGTGCCTAGCACATCAGCTTACCATTGACTTTAGCTGCAGTTGCAGCTGATCCTATAATCCTGGGTTCTTCCAAACTAAAATAAACACTGTGAACTTTTCCAACTTTTTCCTCAGCGCCTTCTCCAAAACCACAGGATACCATTCAGCTATTACCCAAGAGAAGCCCAGAATTGATGGGGGAAGATAACACGGCTGGGGGTAACCCTCAATCAATGGGCAAAAGTGCCTGGTGGATGAATGTCCCAGCCTCTTGTGTTTGGGAAACACAATGTTGGAAATGATTCTGTACACATCTTTAAGATCCCAGGAAACTTTAACTCTAACTATTCAGAACAGATATTTCAATAGTGCACCATTATTTTTGCTTTTCTCTGTATCACTTTGCCCACTTCCTACTCTATCTTTGGAATTATCTTGCAGATAAATCACCTGAATCTCAGCCATTGTGTTAAGTTCTAGTAAGGGGGAAATCCAAATCAAAAAAAGGAGAGAATGTCTTATTTACCATTGTATTTACTATTTTTATCTCAATTTCTGGTATATGATAATACCTAACGGTTTTTCATTTCCAAATACTCAAGATTATTGACCACAGGGAAAACAAATATTTAAGAGATCATTTAGTCTGACTAGAGTGGAAACAACAACAAAAACATTGTCTATATGTCCTTAAATTTTTTTTTCTGTACAGAGCACAAATTAGAAGAGTATAAAAAACAAATATAAATAAGTAGATAAGCAGATAGATAGAGATAGGTAGATGATAGAGATAGATAGATAGATAGATAGATAGATAGATAGATAATTAGATGATATATCATGGATACATGATAGAAAATGTACCAAGTAGAAGTAAAAACATAATAATAATAATAATAATAATAATAATAATAATGTTACTTTCTCTTTCTCTTCCTCTTTCTTTGTCTCTCCTCTTAGCACTGTTCTCTAATTTCTGTTTGATTCATATGCCTGTATCATTCTTCTATTCCTCTGCAGATGCTATTATAGATTTTGTTTTTCCTTGCAATAGCCCAATGTAACTTTCATTAGATCAAGCTGTATATCAATTTCTGCTTCGAGCTCACAACTTGAGATCCTGAGCTACAAATCCTAACTCACAAGACAGCAAGTCTTGGCCCAAATGTAACTATAGCAATGGAGTCCAATATCCTGATTCTCCTCAGCACTGCTGAGAAGTGTAGAATCCTAGAAGACTTGGGCATTTCTCTAAAAAGAAAGTAAGAGAATAGGAGGAAAATCATTGCCAAAGATATAGCAAAATAATATTTTGAAATTATCCTTATTTCTATAACTTTAAGTGTTAAATAATATAGCACTTTCTTTTTATAAATAAGTGAATCTTTAAAGTAATTAGCTGAAAATAATTGAATACAATTGTTTAAGAAAATTTTATTTGGGTTATTATGAGGTAGCTATATAGTGTTTTATTGAATATTATAATTAACATCAATATAAGCCATCATCTTAGATTTTGGAATTTTAGAAGAATCCAGAAAATGGTGTTTGTATGTTCAAGTAAATTTAATGCTTAAGAACACATCAATAATTATGAATTCTTTGAGCTTTTCCTCACTAAAATGGATTCTGTTAAAGTAAAATTGTATATGCCTATGATGATTGGCTGAGAAATTCAAAATTTCTCTGTTGAATAACTGGCTCATCATTGCTTACAACTACAAATTTTCCTGTTTATGTCAGGCCATTAGAGTCCATATTTAATTTTTCATTTTTGCTAAGCAAGTTTGACTGATTAAGGGTGCTAGAAAGAAAATGTTTTCCTTCTGGGATTTAATTAGTTTGACTTTAACTCAAGAAAAGAGATTCTGCTAGTGTCAGCTACCTCTTGGATCTCTAGCTAATTAAGACTTGGAGGGAGTCTCTTAAAATTGTTCAAAAGCCAACCCCCCTTTAAAACATCTCCAGTGTCACCACATAAGGAGCGATGGTAATATTATTGCTCATGTGTCTTGTTTATTGCATTTGTGTTGAAAATAAGCCCAGATGTGCCATCTATTTAGTTTTGACTTTTTAAAAATGCTTTGAAGTGCATCAACACTTGAAATATAGTACTTTTATCAGACTCATCTGTATCTTGATAAAACAGATGTAAGAACAACATAGTTGCTGAGATATTCCATTTTTGTGTGCGCTTTCAGAGCACTAGTTATTACACATAAAAAATTCCTGTGAAAATAGAAAATGGAAATTATTTACCTAAGTTTTCTGATTAAAGGAACTATCAATTTAACAATTTGGATTTACTAGGATCAGCCAGATGGAAATATCTACAGTGGGATTTTTAAACTTGAGACTTGTTAAGAAAATAAAAGGATTTGTTGTCTACAATTAAACTTACACTCTGTAATAAAATCTAGCAAAATAAGGCTTTTTCACTCTCCATTTGTACATTTTAGAGTATGGAGTTTGTTCTCTGATGGAAGTCTCTGGTTTCCCCCATGATAAATATGTGACAATTTCCATAGTAAAGATAAAAACATAGCTCTAAGTGATTTCAAACACACATGCACACACATGCTTGTTTGCAAACACACATATACACACACATACCTTTCCTGTCCCCCCCCCCCACCATTTCTACTAGTTCTCCTTAATGCCATGGTATCTGCTTTTCACATTTAGATACATTGATAATGAGTCTTAATCTTTGGACATGCACATGCTAAACATTGATGTGTGCATACCAAGGCTATAAATTGATTTAGATGAGAAGCTTTCTTTTTCCCAATATTCTCTGCAGGATAGTAGCTATGGCTTTGAGATATTGCAACTCTCTTTCTCTCTAAACTTCCCACATGGGCTGCAGTGTCTGTGAAAAGAAAACCGTCTCCAAATTCATAAACTAACACACTGCCAGGATTCTGGCAGTTTCTAGTTAGAGTGACACCTGGAAACTAGGGTTTAGTGTTTCATCAATGAAAATGCCAATATAATTTCTGGAAAAAAACACCCAAACTGTTCCTGAGAATGCTAGCCAAAGTTTTACTTATTTATAACTCCGTATAAATCATTGTGTCATTCCTAGCGTAGTAACAAGTACAAAGTAGCAGCTTAATAAACATTATTTAATGAAGGGGTCGAGCCTCTATGGCATCACCAAATGCATGCATCATATTTTATTTTAGGATTGGTATGAAGGATAGGTTTTATTTAAGCAGGATTAATTTGAAAGGCAGTGGCTGCAACATTATATAACAATATTCATAGATATGCATAGAGAATTGTTTCAGAAGAGAAGCAGATTCTCAAGCTTTATTATTTAGGACTTTTTATTGTTTTAGAGCATTACTCCATTCCATGAAAAAAAAATCCTATTCACAACTGTTTCATTGCAAAGATATAACATTTTACTCATCAAACTAAAAGTGAGAGAAGACAGTTAATGGCCCAAGGAAGTACTGGAACCAGAGATTTAAACATTCTCTCTCTCCCCTTTCACCTCAGCCTCTCACTCTGAGTTAGCTTGTATGAAAAGCACTGAGCTCAAGTTTTTTTCTGGACTTTCATTCAATAAATGAAAAACAATTTTTTTTTCCTTCCCATATCCAGTTTTTTAAAATCTGGCAAAGATTTCTCTTAGCTCATTTATTCGCCCCTTGGTAAGATTACTTGGGGAGTTCGATACGTGGAGAAAGAGACGGGTCAAGCAAAATCATAAATGTTTCATACACAGTCCAATACCTACATGAAATTAATTAACTATTTGAAACAATAAATTTAAGAAAAGACTTACTGTGGTGGAAGACTCAAATTGCTATGATTAGTATAAGTTCAAATGCTCTGAAATAGTAAGTATAAGATGATGGTGAAACACACAGACATAGTTATCTATAAAGAGTTGGCAGTTCAGAGCTGGAAGTTGGAATACAGTAATCAGCATAAGGCTTATGTATAGTAACATGAATAGGAGTGACATTTGAAAGAATATGTGGGCTGAAAATGGGAGAACTTACAGCAAAATGAAGATTAGCAAAAGAAAACACAGTGGTTTAAAAAAAAAAGAAGAAGAAGAATGAGGAGAGTGTACAGTCAACAAAAGTCAAGTGTCACATCCTAATCAGAGCAATCAGGCAAGAAAAAGAAATAAAAGGCATCTAAATCAGAAAGAAAGCGGTAAAGCTGTCTCTATTTTCAGATGACATGATATTATATATAGAAAATTTAAAACTCTACCAAAAAAACTGTTAGAACTAATAAATTTAGTAAAGTTGCAAGAAACAAAATCAATATACAAAAAATCAGTTGACTGTCTATACACTAATAACAATTGGATTCATGTTTTCATTGGAGAATATGGAGCACTGAAAATGTCATTCCAACTATTTGAAAGAAAAGAACTGCCAGTTCATGAGTTTCTTTGATCATTATGGAGAGCTGAGCTAGTACTGGAGAAGTTCTTCAATTCAACCATTTCCTTTGTTCACTCACCATTTTGGGTTCCATTTCTTCCCTCAGTTTTCATCCAGTCCTTCCTTATTCTACTGACAATTTTTTTTTGCATTTGAGTTTTCAAATTTTGTTTTACATAATTACATAATACATAAATACATGTATTTGCTTACATAAATTCAAATCATCTAATCCATCATGGCCAAAATAAAAACTTTATCCTGAAACTTGATACCAACCTGATCAATTTGAAAGGCTGATTCTATTTGTTACATGTTGATTAAGTTTAAATCTAGAAGCTTGAAGATTATAAAGTGATATTAGGTTTAGGATGTTTGAAGATGGTAGGTATTGAGCTGATAAATGCATGTATTTTCTTCATTTTCTTTTTCCCCTCATAAATCTGAACAATAAAAAAATGATTCCTATCCTTTCAGCATTCAAAAGTGTTATCTGAGGACAAAATTGTTTCTATTAAAAATTACAAAAAGTAGTAAAACTTATTGGGGGCACTTGGGTGGCTCAGTCAGTTGAGCATCTGGCTTTTGATTTCAGCTCAGGTCATGATCTCACAGTTTTTGGAATTGAGCCCCACATTGGGCTCTGCTAACAGCCTAGAGACTGCTTAGGATTCTCCTTCTCCCTCTCTCTTTTCCCTTCCCCTGATCTCTCTCTCCCTTCTTCTCAAAATAAATGAATTTAAAATTAAAATAGAAATAATTATTAAAAGGAATTAAATAATAAGTCAGTAAATTCAAAACATTTAATAAAATGAATGCAAAAGAAACAAATAGATACATAAATGTAAGATACCTTTAAAGGTGGAAACATCACAAAAAAAATCTGTAATCCAGCACTTTCAGCTTAGGCTATTGTGAAATACTTTCACAACTTGGAAAACGTGCCAATAATTTCTTTCTCTGATCTAAAAAGCACTTTATAGAAGTGTAAATATATAATTGAATTAACATTAATATTTCTGAACATTTTCTCAATTAAACAATGATATATCATCAAGGATCCAAATATTATGTTCAAATATTCAAAACTGAACAAAATATAGCATCCTGATAGAGCCCTACACATATTGCCTTTAGCCAGGCACTGCACTCAGTACCAGCTTCTATTTGTGCTGGACTCTTAATAGTTTACAGATGCTCCCTTCTCTGAAAAGTTACCATTAACTGAATGGTAGCTCCCTCAATCAGGAGGTAAATAAAACATATCACCCAGGCAAAGACTACAGCCAATGACTGACTGACACAGGTGTGGAAGGGACAGTCCTCTTGTCCATGAGTACAATTTTTTGTTCAGAATTTACTATGGGATCCTAATGAAGCTAGACTTACTGCAACTGAAATTATAAATTTGTTTAATTCCCTTACCCCCTTTTCCTGTGATTACGCTCCGAATAAATTATGTGCATGTAAATCTCTGTCTCTTCTACAGAACCTGACCTAAGATAGTAACTCGATCTATCTCTTAAATTTCCAAATACCCAGGAGAGAAAACTGATTTAATCAAACGTGATCATTCATCCTGTTTGGTCCATAGAGCATTGGTCAGAGATGTTAATGGCAGTACAGTAAAGCAAGACTAGAGGCAAAGAAGGGAAGAGATATTTTGAAATTCTCCAGATAAAATTATATCACTTCTCTCCTTTAGAGAGATAAGTCAACTTGATCCCAGTACAAGTTATGCTCTCTATTCACTGGTCAATTATTAATTTTATTGCTAACACACTTCAATGTAATAGCTCTGATATGATACAAGCAAAGCCTCTGGATATAGAAACTCAACTTGAACACTTTTTGAAATAAAGAATTTCTTCTCTTAAATTTTATTTTCAAACAGGATAAACTGATAACAAGACAAACACCTTTCTTGTCCCCAGTGTAACAACAACAAAAACAACAAAAATTAGTACTAGGCTAATACCCCTAAGTTCTATTTCTGTTCCTACTTAAACCACAAATCAATCGAATGTCTCTGGAATTTGGCTTTTTATCTACAAAACAAGAGAAGAGTATTGGTTTGGTTTAATTCCAACAAATATTTATTCAGTGCCTACTGTATGTTACTGTTGTCTTTTGACTTCAGTATTAAATATGGTAAGGAAAACAGGCTACTGAAACATGATCAGTGCAAATTCTGGGATAGAGGTATCTTTAAAAATTCAGGAGAAATTGAGTCAAATGGGAAAATGAATATCGTTTAGAAGTCAATGGAAACTTCAGATGGGGTTGATATCTTTGGTGATCATTGAAAAATGTATTGATTCTCAATGGAAAGAGAAGGAGGAAAAATTAATATAGGATTCAGTCACAGTAGAGCAGATGCATGTGGACTTCGAAGGACATTGGACATTCAAGTACATTTCGGAAGACAACTGTAATAAATAATATATATGAATTTGTGTGTGTAATTATTTGAAAAGATGCTAAATTATATAAAACATAATATTTCCTACATTTAAATTTTTTTGTTTAACCTAAAATATATAGCATGATTCCCATTGCCATAAAGAAAAATACTAGAAATAAAATGAAGCATCATCTGATTCTCATGCTCATTTTATCACACTTTCCAATACTTTATGAGCTGGCCTATTTTTATATAAACTGTCATTCTTAAAATTTCTTCTTTAAGAGAAAACGAAACAAATAAACGGTGAACTAGTTACTGAAAAGCTTTCTAGATCATTCTCTTCAGATATGGGCGTGGACTACAGAAGGTTTTTCAGAAATAGTAGGCTAGACATGCTAAATTAAAATGCATATTATGGTATTGTCTGTGATTGAAAATGATTTAATGATATTTTGAAACATTTAAAGCATTTGAAAAATAAAGATTCTATTGTAAAAGGAAGCCTATAGTCAGAATCATTTTGTTTGGACTGCTCTATAAATTTCTAATGCTTTTCATTAAAGGCTTTATTTAGTTTAATGGAATGTTCCAGCTTTCACCAGGATTTTTTGGAAAAGTTAAAGCTAATAATAAAACAAACATTATAATATAATATGGTCAATGAATATGTCCCAGTCTAAACAACAGTAAAGGAGAGATTTATTCAATATGTTCAAAGGCAATATGGAGAAAAATGCTATCTTATTAATTCAGAATTTACTGTAATGCATTATGAGCTCAAGTGTTAACCACTTTGCCCAGAATTATACATTTAACAATGAGGACAAATTATATCACATTAGAATATATAATTTGGTATTAACTTTTTGATACATTGAACATAATACTGAATACTTAATCCAATGTCATTCAGCTTATGTTTTATTCTATATAAAATATTAAGTTTCATATGTTAATCAGTGAACAATTTTGGTATTGTGTGACTATTTACTTGAGGTGCATGGTTATAATATACATAACTATGAATAAAAGCTAAGGAATATAACTTATTTTATAAACTCTGCCTTAGCTTTTTCTGTTAAAATTTTAAAACTCATAGGTAGCTGTCGTTTCTGAAATAAAACTAATAACATACAGGTAAACAAAGTTATTTAACACAGAATGCAGCAAATTTAACTTACTGATTGTAGACTTAATTTCATTTCTCTGTGGTGAAAATGTATACATTAAAACACTAAATTTGTGGGGTAGCTGGGTGGCTCCGTCAACTGTCTGACTTGATTTCGGCTCAGGTCATGATCTCTTGGTCTAAAGACTGAGCCCTGCTTCTGGCTCCATAGTGAAAGCCCCAAGCCTGCTTGGGAACCTCTCCCTCTCATTCTGCTGCCCCTCTGCTAGTGCTCTCTCTCTCTCTCAAAATAAATAAACATTAAAAAGAACAGAAAATTTGCATTTTTTCAATACAATCTTCATTTTCTCTAATTGCATTTTATTTTTTTTGCATTTTAATGTATCTGAAACGAAGATATAGTTTAAAAGAAGAGAAAACACTCAAAAACTCTGCCAGTAACTGGGAAGAATTTCCCCATAGCTTGTGCAAAGTATGCCATAAATACATTGTATAGCCTTTTATTATTTTAATATATTTTATGCATTGTTATAACTCGACATGTGTATCTTCTTCAGTACAATTATCAGCACCTCAAAGGGAGGACCAGTGAACCATCTACCCGTAATCCAAACACTCAGCAAAATGCTGATTCTTAGAAGGTATATAAAATGTCCATATCCTTCCTTGCAAATTTCTGTATTGTTATGTTGGCAAGGATATTAACTCCTTGACATCTTCTTTGCTGTCACATCACAGCCAACTGTTATGTATTGAACAATTAACAAACACATTGACATTGCTATTTTGAGTAGTTTTTAAAATGTCTTTTTTAGTAGTTCAAATAATTAAAACAATGTGATTCATGTTTCACAGTTGCATTTATTATATTAGGGTGCCAAAGGAGTTCAGAATAGAGGATGCAATAAAAAGGAATATATGAAAGTATTTTATTTATTTATTTATTTATTAATGTTTATTTTTGAGAGACAGAAAGAAAGAGCATGAGTGGGAGATGAGCAGAGGGAGAGGGAACAGAATCCCAAGCAGAATGCCAATCCAGGCCCAGAGCTGTCTTCACAGAGCCCAATGTGGGGCTCAAACTCATCAACTGTGATCTCATTACCTGAACCAAAGTCCAATGCTCAACCAACTCAGCCACCCAGGCACCCTAAAGTATTTTAAATAAAAGAGTAATATAATTGCAAGCTATAACCTACATGACTCAAAATTTATCAGATTTTACCAAAATTTTAATCAAAATTTATCAGATAAAATGTTCTTTTCATGGAAATCAGTAAAATAAGAAAAGTATCTAGAAATATTATTAGAACAGATACTTGTTTCTTATTTCTATGACCTAGATACTCATCAAAATGAGAAATTATTGTTTCATTAAAGTAATCTTTTATTTCATTTTTTGTTTGCTTCATGATTTCTTTGTAGAACCATAATTTGTTTTAATCATATTGGAAAGATCTCTAGCACCAGTGACTCTGTGCTTAGCAAAAGCTACAAGAAGCCTTTAATTCTTTTAGTTATTTTTAAAGCAAGTTCCAGAAGAATTGGAAATCTATGTCAAAGCCTACTTCACATTAAAAGTATCCCAATGAGTTAAAAATGCAGAGACTTATCAATTATATAGTCCTTACTGGTAAAACAGAACAGGCAGCATTCATATAAATTTCTATGAGAAAATCACCCTAGGCCTATATCTATTGACAGTATGCTACAATGGCGCAACTTCTTGTAAATCAACAAGTCAATAGAATAAAAGAGTGTTGGCAGATCTAGCTGGTATATTTATGAATGAAAACCATCACCATAGCAGTAATTGTACTCACGTTGTCAACATTTTTTTCAGTTCTGGTGAACAAGAATAAGCATTAATACTGATGTAAATGACAAAGATGGTGGAATCTGTTATCTCTAAAATGGTGATTGCGTAGACTATTTTAGGTACTAAGGTAATAATCAATTTTTTATTTTATCTTGAAAATTGTTAAGTGCCTAAGAGAGCTTTTTGGCCTTTGCTTAGGATTGGGAGACTTCCCTTAGTCCTGTAAGCATATGTGACATATTGAAAAAGTAGTCAAAAGTAGTGAGAAGGAAGAGCAGAGAGTTAGAATAACATTCATTTGATTTAATGACATTTTTACCAAAAAATGCATAAATAGTGAAATACTTAATATCATATGCACATTAAGAGAGAAAAAGTCAAAATTTATCATCTATCAATTCAAGATATAGCGCCACAAGTTGGAGCCCTTTGAGTTAAAGATAAAATACAGAAAAAAATTTCACATCTTAACTGAAAGTTCTAACTGATAAAATAAAAGCAAGCTTTGTCATTTCCAGCTTATTTTTTAAAAATAAGACTGTCGAGGGGTACCTGGGAGATTCAGCTGGTTAAACATCCAACTCTTGATTTGAGCTCAGGTCATGATCTCAGTCTTTTTTTTTTTTTTTTTTTTTTTTAATGTTTTTATTTTTTATTTTTGAGAGAGAGAGAGACAATGTGAACAGGGGAGAGTCAGAGACACAGAATCCGAAGACAGGCCTCAGGCTCTGAGCTAGCTGTCAGCACAGAGCCCGACGTGGGGCTCAAATCCACAAACTGTGATATCATGACCTGAGCTGAAGTCAGACGTTTAACAGACTGAGCCACCCAGGTGCCGCATGATCTCACAGTCTTGCAATCTCTATCTTAAAATAAATACACTTAAAAAAATGACTATTAAAATATTTTTTAGCTTCAATATTATTTAACTAGTATTTTAAAAAGTCAAGATGAATGATATAGGGCTGCCTGGGTGACTCAATCGGTTAAGCATGATTTTGGCTCAGGTCATGATCTCACAGTTGGTGAGCTCAAGCCCCTTGTCAGGCTTCACACTGACAATGTGGAGCCTGCTTGGGATTTTCTCTCTCTTCTCTCTGCCCCTCCCCTGATTGCTCTCTTTCTCTCTCTCCCAAAAGAAATAAATAAACTTAAAAAAATTTCAAGATTACAGGAATTAAAATTAAATTTTTAATTAAATTAAATTTTAATTAAAATTAAAAAATTACAGGAACTCTATTTCTCAGCCCAAAAGTAAGGGAGACTAGCAAATAATAGTAAAAAGGATTCACAGATGGAGAAGGAAAATGCAGACTCTGGCAGACCAACATCAGAGTTAGGATGTTTTGGAACCCCTTGCTGGTCCCCAATAAATGGCTACAGGTATTTAAGTGTGGACTGCAAATGTCTTATCATTTCCTTAATTTTGTCTCTCCTGTCTTAGATTCTGACCTTTGCTCAAAAAATGTTCCTACAAACTGTCCAATTTAGTTTTCTGCTCTTGACCTAAACTTGGCCTTTTTGTTTGTTTGTTTTAAATGAGAAACCTCTGCTCACAAGTTAACCATAAATTTTAACCCTCCAGTGGTTATGATGTTCAGATCCCTCCCTGACTTCAAGTTAAACCTAGCTCCACACATGTAACTGCATTTCACTATCTTTAGTATTGGTTGTCCTTGCAAGATAGCTCCTAAATTCCGCTCTTAGATTTCAGGCTCCTAAGTCAGACCCACAGTCTCTAAGACTAAATACGGCAAAACTTCTTGCCACTGTGTAAGCAACTTCTGAACTCATAGACATTTCTCTGCTGGCTTCCCACAGTTTTTCTGCTTCTTTCTTTGTGACAACAAAATAAATTTCTCCTACATTCTATATCCAAAAACTTCTACTGATGGAGGCAAAACAGGAATTGCTGAAAGATTAGAATACTACAGTTCTTTTTTCAGAATTTAAAGAACTATTATGGGAAGAAATTCAGAAGTGTCAATTTCTTATAAAATTAGCTCATGATTCTAGGTTTTATGCCAATTGTACTTCAGGGCCAGAAATTGGAGGGGAAAAGCCATAAAAACTTGTGTTGCTTCATATGCCAAAAGTCTAAAAGAACCTACAGTGTAACAAATTAAATTAAATGCAAAATATGGATATCATGACTATACAAAAATATATCATGCTCCCAGAACAGAGTTTTTAGAAAAAAAAAAAAATTCTTCATGCTCATAGTTATCACTGTAACTTCTCATCTCTGGTGTATTGTCTTCTGTTAGTGAAATGATAGCTCTTTCAGCATCCATTAGCTGGAATTTTTAAAAATATTATTATCCCCCTGTGTATCTATTATATATTCCCTTTCATTTAAACAACCATAATATCTGTCCATCAAGGCTCCTATGGGACCTCAGTTTTGTATTGTCTGCTATCTCTGTTATCAGCAGAAATGGTTATATGTCAGTATTTAGACGTATATTGTCATACTTCAGTATTAAGTCATTATAAATCTACACTCTTGGATAGTGAAAATCAGCTTCTTACTTCTATTATTTCCCATACAGGATTTTGATAATATTACACATTCAACATTTAACGGAGGTTTATTTAAACATTGTCATGTACCTAAAATTTCAATGTATTTTTGTAAACAAAATAGCTAATATGGATCATTTTTATATATGGTTTATTGTTCAGAATACAAAATAGGTCATCATATTCTCTTAGATTCAGCTGGAAAGAAAAATAAGCCCATGATTTAAAAAGTATACTTTTTGTTAGATAATTAAAACTCTGTAGTACGCTGTATTTTATTCTTGTGTTTGGCTGCTGAAAAATTAGAGTTAAATTCTTTTTTAAGAGCATAAGTGCTCAAGTAAATTTACATTTTTATTCTCCTCTCTCTTCATTTTGATATTTAGTTCACAAATTTTATTTTTTACTGTGACTTTTTGGCTTGTCGTATCTATAACTTTTACAATTATATAGACACTTTTGTAAAATGGGCTACAAACTACATGGGCTATATGGGCTTCAGAGTTTATTAAAATAACACAATGATTCCTATTTCTGTGTTCACAATGCATTGTAGTTAAGTGCGTAGGGAGACACGAAACTGGAGGTACAAAACATGTCTTGCGTTTTATACCAAGTAGACTTTTTTGGTTTAATCTATTATTTAAAATAAGTAAAGGACAGAAGTTATGTGCATAGTTATGAGCGGAAGACTGTTAATTGTTAATAACAAGTGAAAACTACTACAAATTCAGGAAAGTTATATTTGGTGTCATGAAATCAATTTGGGATAGTATCATAATATCAATTCCCTGAGATGAACACCTGTCAGTTAGGTAGTCAAAGAGAAAGAACATGAATAACTCTCTCAGTGCTACCTTTCTTTAAAGCATCAAAAACAACTTACTATCATTGAGAATGCTAGAATGGCCGGGGGCGACTGTTTGAGGAAAAAGAAACAGAGGAAATGACAGAAATCAATGCCATGGTCAAAAATTTTCATCATAATAGAAATTAGTCACATAAAACCATATGCTAACAGGGTATTTACACTCATTTTGTGATTTAATATGTAGACATTAGCCAAGGCAAAATATCTAGTTTGTTCTCAAAATGATGCACACCAGCATCAGAACAGTGGGGAAAAGAGCTCTGAGATGTTAGAAGCCCACTCTGACTTTTGTAATAGTGATTGTACTGTCATTCACATGTCATTGTCATCATTTACATTGGCTAAAAACTAGAGAGGAGATGATATTCTTCAGGATATATTGTTGCAAACCTACTGGCTTAAATTATACAGTTCTCAAAAAATATAAAAAGATGTCATATGCCAACATTTACATTAAGGAAACCTAACTTCCTTCATTTTTTGAACACTTTGATTAGATATTTTTGTAACTTTATAGAACTATTATTTCCAGGAGAAATTTATAAGAAGGGATCATTGTTGCTTTGAAAATCAGATGATAAATGTCCTAGAAAAATAAAAATGTCCAAGTTACAAAAAAAGTGAGGTGAATTGTTAGAGTTACATCCAAATCCTCTAAAAATATTTTTGTGCTGTTCAACAATAGTGGTGTCCTAGTTCTTACATAACTTCCACATTAACAATATGGGCTTTGTCAGTGAAGCTTACCGACAGTTGGAGACTGTAGGCATTTGTACACCTCAAAGCCTGATAACATGTCAAACACATTTTTTCTCCATTGATATTTAGGTTGTATAACTTTCTGTCTTTAAAATTCATTATTTTTACTACATTTTATAATTTTACCCACAACCATTTTGCATATTATTTTATTTATGTATAGTTTTTACTGAATAAAACTGTTAGGCACACGGCTTGTGCAAATTATTACAGAATTTCTGCTCCTGGCAATGAAAGAATAGCTTATCTGAGATCATCTGTCCCAGTAAGGAGGACTAGAAAGTTTATATTTGAAATATATATATATATATATATATATATATATATATATAAATCACTTGATTGAATCTCAGAAGACAGCAAAGATATGAGGTAATGAGATCTCAGAAAGAATGGAAGTCTGGACAGGTTCTGTCTTTTCCCTTGGGGTACTTGTCAAATCTAAAATCAGCAAAAATAAGAGGTAAAAATGTGCCAGAGCGTTTTAAAGTCTCGTGGGCTGGACCCAAGGAACTGGAGTTCTGTGTGTGACAAAGAGGAAAGGGTGAGAATTAAGGCTCTGGAAGAAACAAGCATTAGTGGTGAAGAACTGGCAATAATATAGTGATCCAAAGACTAAAGCAGATCTCCAATCATCTCGATCTCCAGTTGGTTGAAGGTTTTCTTTGCCTCATCTACCTCCAAAAAGCAACATGAGTATGTTATTTCTGAAGGATGGTAATATAATTAAGAGACTCAAATCATCATGATAATAATACCTGTAAAAATAGCAAGAATTGATGAGAAATGGGAAAAAATGATAGTGATGGAAGCAAGGATTATCCAGATATTGAAGATGCCATTATTGACTTTCAAATAAGTGTAGTTGACAGGTTTAAGATACTTAAGTGACAAGATGGGGGATTTCAGGAAAAAAAAAGAAGGGGAAGAACAAGGAGTTGTTGGAAATATAAATGGAAAACACAAGCTACCATAAAATACAAAATAGACTTAAGTGTCAGATTAGACAAATTAGAAGAGAAAATATGTAAAAAGAAAAAAATGCATAATAAAGCATGGAAAGAAAAGAACATGATATAATATGAAACAATATGACAAAAGAGACTTCTCTTTTCAACTCTGACTTGTAAAGACCCCAGAAGTCTTCCCTCTTATTGTTACAAAAATAAAAATTTGAACAAACAAACAAAAAAAATCAATTACCTTTTGGACCACGAGAAAACTGAGGTTGCAGAGGCAAACTGTCACCATAGAATTTGGAAGAGACAGACAAATTCAGAGTCACAGCCAAGATTTGATTACCTAGAGAAAGGCAGACTTTCTCTAAGAAGGAGTTCTTAGGGAAAAACAAAGTCAAAAGATGAGACAAAATCAAGGATGGCAGGGGAAACTGAAGCCCCTGGAAGCTACAGCTTTGGCAGACATTAAACATAGCTCAAATCCTAGTCAGACTTCACAATAACGGTATATTTGCACCAGCTTCTATTACTCAAGACAATACTTATATTTTCAAAAAAAATTACATGGAATGCTAAAAAGCAAGAAAAAAAATACCATCTGAAGAAACAGAGCAATCATCAGAAAGAAACGCAGATACAATATAATCTGGAACCCCGTCTTAGGGGGACCACTACATTTTTGTTGGCTTTACCACCAGGAGCCCCACCAGGTCTTCATAGGGAAGATATGAGAAAATTCTTTCATATTTCGGGCAAGGTGAGAGAAATGTAACTATTTTAAAATATGCCCAGTATGATCGTCATAACAAAAGCCTGCACTCCAAAGGAAAAGGTTTTACTAGAACCATCTCAGATCTGAAGGAAGGACTGTTGGCTGATTCCAAATATTCCAGACTTCCTTTCTCATCTGAAGGGAAGAAAAATGTTATGAAATACTTGTGAATGTCACAGCCCAAGGACAAAGCCCCACTAAAACACTAAGCTTTAATCATAAGATTATGGAGTGCTTTCCTTCTCCAACACTTTGCCACCACACCAAAAGTTCTATAGTATAATAATTGCGGATTAGAGCTGAAAAAGCTGTAAGGTATAGACTGTATTAAAGAAGGAGCTCTTAGATAAAACCAAAATTCACAGGGGAGACATAAACAAGGACACCAGAGGAAACAAGTCTCTGCCATCTACAGCTACAGCAAACATTAATCACAGTCCAAGTTTTACCCAATTACGACCCAATTAGACAGTAAAATCCTGCTTGCCTCAGTTTCCATTATCAAATGCATCATTCCCAGCTTTTAACAATAACAAAATTACAAAAAATTACATGCTGAAAAGCAAAGAAATATACAGTCTGAAAGGAAAACACAAGAATCAGAAACTGACTCAGATAGGACACTGACATTTCAGGCATGAAGTATGGAATTACCACACAAAGACTTTTAAATATCTGTGGTTTATATGTAGAGTTCTACCCAAAAAAGTAGACAACATGTACAAATAAATGAGCAATATAAACAGAGAAATAGAAACTCTAAGGAAGGACCTAAAGAAAATACTAGAAATAATAATAAAACTGTAGCAGAAATGAAGAATATATTTGATTGGCTTATCAGTAGCCTCGGCACACTTGAGGATAGAATCCGAATCAATGAACTTCTAGGTAAGTCACAGCAAAGGCAAAGAGAGAAAAACAAAGAAAGGAACAGAACAGACTGTCCAAGAAATGCAGAACAACAGTAAAGGTGAAATACATTTCTAAATGAACCAGAAGAAGAAAGAACACAGCAAAAGGAATATTTGAAACAATTATTGCTAAGAAGCTTCTAATATTAATGATGAACAGGAAACTACAGACCTTAAAACTCAGAAAACATAAAACGGGAAAAATACCTAATATCAATAAACATCAAAAAAAAGTAAATCTAGGTACATTACCTTCAAAGTAAAAACTAAAAATAAAGAGAAAAATCTTAAAACAGAAGGGGAAAAATAAGAAAATAAACACCTTACTATAAAGACATGAGAATGGGAATTACATTGGACTTCTTATAAGAAACCACGCAAGCAAAGAGAGAGTGGAGTAATGTGAAAAAATAACTTTTAAAATATGAATTGTTTTGCTGTACATCAGCAATGAAAATTTGGAATTTGACATTAAAAACATAAGATTATTTCCAAGAGGACCAAAAAGTGAAATGCTTAGGTATAATTTTAACACAGTATGTACAGAATCTGATGACATAAGCCAAAGATCCAATAACTAAAGAATTGTTTTGTGTTCATTGAGTGGAACTCATTATTGCTAAGATGTCAATTATTTCCAATTTGACATATAGATCAATACAATCCAATAAAGTCACAGCAACCTATTTTGTGGATATTGATAATCTAATTCTAAAGTTCATATAGAATGACATATAATTCAGGGTAACCAACACAATGCCTATGAACAAACTTGGATGACAAGTACTTCCTGATGTCAACACTTTCTATAAAACACAATAATTGAGACAGTGTGGTATTGGCCTAAGAATAGATAAATATATCTGTGGGAAAAAAATAGAGATCCCAGAAGTAGATCCACACACTTCTAGTCAACCTCCCTCAGGACAAAAAAATAAAAGTAATTCAATGGAGATAGGAATGTCATTTCAATAAAAAGTGCTAGAAAACTGAACATCCATATGCAACACACACACATACACATGCACACGAAATAAATTTAGACACAGACATAGATGTATCTGTCACTGAAATTAACTTAAAATGGATAATAGACTTGAATCTAAAATTCAAAATTATAAAAATTCCAGAGGAAAACATAGAAGAATCTATGTGACTGTGACTTTGGCAGTGAACTTTTCAATCCAACACAAAAAGATGACACATAAAAAAACATTAAGTTAGAATTTATTAAAATTTAACTTCTGATCTCTGTGAAAGACACTGTTAAGAAAATAAATAAGCCACAACACAGGAGAAAATATTTATAGAAAATATATATTTGATGATGGAATTGGATCCAAAATATACAAATAACTTTTAAAACTCTAAATGAGGGGATGCCTGGGTGGCTCAGTCAGTTAAGTGTCAGAGTTTAGCTCAGGTAATGATCTCACCCTTGGTGAGTTTGAGCCCCGTGTCTTGGGCTCTGTGCTGACAGCTCAGATCCTGAAGCCTGATTCAGATTCTGTCTCCCCTTCTCTCTGCCCTTCTCCTGCTTGCTCTTTCTCTGTCTCTCTCTCAAAAAATAAATAAACATTAAAAAAAGTTTTTAAACTCTAAATTTTAAAATGAGGAAATAAACAATATAACTTAGAAATGAACAAAAGATCTGAAAGCACACTTCATTAAAGAAGACACAAAGACAGCAAATAAGTATGTGAAAAGATGCTCCAGATCACTTGTCATTACAGAATTGAAACTCAAAACAGTGAGATCCCAAGCACATCTACTAGAAAGGCTAACATACAAAACACTGGCTATACCGAATGTTGCTGACAATATGGAGTTACAGGAACTCTCACTCTTTACTGGTGGGACTGCAAAATCATATAGCTACTTTGGAAAACACTTTTATAGTTTCTTGCAAGTTTACCATATGACCCAACAATCATACACCTGCATATTTACTCAACTATTTTGAAAATTTATGTCCACAGACAAATACAAATGTTTATGGAAGCTTTATTGAAATCACTAAAATCTAAAATCAACCAAGATGTTCTTCAACTGGTGGCTGGGATAAACTGTGGTGTAGCCATAGAATGGAATACTATTCAGCATTAAAACTGATAATATACTAAGAAAAAAACAATATGGTTCTTGTCAAATGCATACAGCATAGTGACAAGAACCACCCTGAAAAGATATATACTAGACAGCCCCAATTATATTTGCATTTTACTGTCATTTTGAATACATGATACTATGCACTTGTCAAAATCCTTTGAAAAAAGTGAGCCTTAATGAGTACTAATTTTAAAATACCATTCAGGTGATCTGACGATCTAGTGTGGAATGCAGAATATAACAAACAAAATAACTGTAATACAAACATATGAAACAGCTCCATTGAAAAAGGTTGAAGGATGAGGTAACTTTTGAAAATGTGTAGAGTTTGTAAGCCTAAAGGCAAAATAAACCATATATACTTTAGTTAATAAAGTCAATTACCATGGGAGCTGAACTAATAATTCTAATATCACTATACATGGAATTAGGTAAGTAATGAGTGGTAGATGGAATGAGTCACATTTCTTTTAGAGTTGGATATTACAGATAAACAGGGGGAAGAGACTAAAACAATCCATGAAGTGATGGATATGAGTCAGAAACATCAATATAAATTAATTTTTGCTTCATGTAAATTGGTAACACTAATTTATACTTACAGATATGCGTATATACACATGTTAGTATACTCATATTTGTGTGTACTTGGTATATGTTACTTTGTCAGCTGAGAGGGTCTAGAGGCAATGACACTTTAGTGACACATAAGTACCCAGAACTTAGTTTCTAATGCTCTTCTCTAATTAAAGGAACCAGAGTTCAAGAAGAAATGCCTATTCTAGAATGGGGGTGGGGAAGTATACAAGATGAGCTTAGGGCATCTTTTAGTGCCAAAAAAGTATGGATGTGCTAAAAATCATACAAGAATAAACAAATAAACAAAAACAATGATGGGAGTATGTCAAAAGGACACAGCAGCCACTGTAAGAAATCTCAATAGATAAAACTGAAACAATATTCATGAGTTCATACCGATAGAAATAAATGAGTGAACACATGACTAGGGAGAAGGGTCAAATATCTCATGCAGAAGAATTCTGAATAATTGCTAAATAGTATGCCCTCAATCAGGTGGAACATAGTTCCCCATTCCTTAGGCACAGGTTGTACTTTGTGACTTCCTTCCAAAAAGTACAGTATGGCAAATACACATTGGAAAATCTGACAAACACTACTTCAGCCAGTGATGTTTCGTTGTTAGAATGTCCCCTTGACATGATGTAATAAGAAAGGCACTTTACCATCCGTGATCTTCCTCCAAAAATTCTGTAACTCCATTATAATCATCAGTAAAACATCATACACATCCCAATTGAAGAACTTTCTACAAAATGCCTGACAAGTACTTTTCAAAATTGTGGAGATCATTAAGAAAAGAAAAAGACAAAAAAAAACTTCTTAAGAAACTGCCACATACAAGAAAAGCTTAAAGAGACATGACAACTATCTATTATGTAGTATCTTGAATGGGATCCTGAGTAAAGAAGGTTACTTAGTAAGAATAAAGGAAATATAAATAACATGTGGTCTTTAGTTAATAATAAGGTATCATCATTGACTCATTAATTGTAACAAATGCACCATGTAAATTGGTAACAGTCAGTAATACTTACAGATATGTGTATATACTTTAAGGTGTTTAAGGCATATGGGAGTTCCCTGTACTATTTTCACAACTTTTCTGTAAATCAAATACTGTTCTAAGATAGAAAGTTTATTAAAAACAACCAAAACAAACAAACAGAGATTAAGTTAGTGGAATAGGAGCACAAAGGATGTGCTCCTTGATATGTTTGATATCTTTCCTTGATATGTTTGAAGAAGGATACACGAATGTTTTACTTAACGGAAATTCATAGCGCTATAGAGTTTTGATAGCATCTCTTTCTATCTTTATATTATACCTTAATTAAAAGGTTTATCAATGAATAAAATAGAAAGCATAAAGATAATTAGCAATTGCATTTACAGAGCAGGGGTCTATGAAAGTTAATCCCTGCATTGTAAACAAATCATAGACCCAGGCCAACTTTTGCCTTGAGTCCTTAAATTGTAAAAATTATAAGCAATCTTCAGCACTGAAAGTGCAGATGTCCCAAAAATGAGGATGCAGATTATACACTGAAAGTCTGCATGAGCACTGTTGGACCTCCAGGGTCTGCCTCTCTGCATATTCGGAACATGTAAAGTACTTGAAAAGGACTCAATTCATGTACAGGGCCCCAATCACACACTGAAAATAATGAAATTAAGGGCAACATTTCAAAATAAAATACACCAATCCCCTTACTTCTTCAAACTTATAATAGCAGAAAATTTTTGAATCTTCTCTATCAAAAAATACCAAAAAAACACTCTGTGGGGATATTGACAAATAACAGAAACATAAATTGACAAAACTGATATTTTGGTATCCACTAGTAAATTAAATAAGCACCCTAATATAAAAACCAACATTCAGTTTTCGAGCATGCTCACACTGATATTTCAGAGAAGAATTTAATGATACCTCTAATAAAAAAGAATTCTGTAACACACATATAATAAGAGAAGACATTATATTCATGACATAAAAACAGGATGCAATATAAATTGACATAAAGAGAGCAAAAATGTGTTTTTGAATAATTCAACTACAAAATTGGATATAAATTTGAGTAGATTATCCAGTAAACAGAGCATAAGACAACAAATAAACATGAAACAAAATAAAAGGAAAAATATTAGATAAATCAAGGAAATTTGAGAGAATTCAAGTAAATAAACACCCGGGGCGCCTGGGTGGCTTAGTCGGTTAAGCGTCCGACTTTCGCTTAGGTCATGATCTCGCGGTTCGTGGGTTCGAGCCCCGCGTCGGGCTCTGTGCTGACTGCCAGCTCAGAGCCCGGAGCCTGTTTCAGTCTGTGACTCCCTCTCTCTCTGACCCTCCCCTGCTCACGCTGTCTGTCTCTCTCTCTCTCTCCTAGAAACAAATAAAACATTAAAAAAAAAAAATCAAGTAAATAAACACCCAAATAATAAAAGTTCCAGGGATGCCTGGGTGGCTCAGTTGGTGAATTGTCCGACTTTGACTCAGGTCATGGTCTCATAGCTCATGAGTTCCAGCCCCACATCAGGTTCTGTGCACACAGCTCAGAGCCTGGAGCCTGCTTTGAATTCTGTGTCTCCCTCTCTGCTCCTCCCCGACTCATATTCTCTCTCTGTTTCTCTCTCTCAAAAATAAATTAGTATTAAAAAATTTAAAAATGACAATAATAAATAAATAAGTAATAAAAGTTCCAAAAAAATAGGCTAGATAAAATGGATGGTGAAGAAATCACCATAATATAGTACAAGAAAACTTCCCAAAATTTAATTGACCATAGAGTATCTAAAATATTGCATAAAACAGAAATGGGAAATTGTTAATACTCAAAAATTTCCAAATTATGGAATATAAAAATATGGCATTCATAAAACTTTAAGAGACTAAAACAACTGTAACTCTAAGTAGCTAAACTGGAAGTCAGAAAGCACTGTTTTATTTTTTTCAGTTTTCTTTCTAACGTGGAATTCTATACTCTATCAATCAAATATTAGGGTAATGACTTTAAAGACTTTTTCATATATGCATGGACTCCAAAAACTTATTTCTCATTCATAATTTCTCAGAAAATACTGGAAATACTTTATTAAAATGAAGACTTATAACCTAAACATCCCCCAGAAGACAGGTGAATCGAGAGGAGAAAAAGAAGAAAAAAAGAAGCCCTATGCTTAAAAATGGGCAAAGAATCACCTGTGCACCAAGCCTAAAGTAAGCAATCATATAGTTGGTAATTCTATATTTGTGAACATATTTGTAAGTATTTTCTAGCAGAGACTTTTGTATAAATTAGTTAGTTACTTAGAAAACTCAGCAAATGGGGAGAAAAAGAAAACACAAAATGCTATTTGTTCCAAGCAAAAGAGCAATTTGTATAGAAGATGAAATGTATTCTTATCTGCCAACAGGACTGAACTCTGAATATTCACAACATAATTACATTGGTTGTTGATCTAAACCAACGTATGGTAGAGCTGTGTTACATTTGGTCAAGTGTGTGTGTGTGTGTGTGTGTGTGTGTGTGCGCATGCGTTTCAGAGAGATAAAAAAGAAGGGATAAAATCCTCCTTTTTCCCAATAGGAAATGAATTTGTAAAATTCCAAACCCAGGATACCTGAATAGCTCAGTCAATTGAGCATCCTATTCTTGATTTTGGGTCAGGTCTTAATCCCATGGTCATGGGATTGAACCCTGTAATGGGATCTGTGCTGAGTGAGGAGCCTGCTTAAAATTTGCTCTCTCCTCATTCATGCTCTCTCTCTCTCTCTCTCTCTCAAAAAAAGTCCCAAACCCTACAATTAACAAATAGCATATTCCACATGTTACTTAGAAATATTAAGGTAATAAAAGAAATAATCAAAAATATAAGAAATACTTGCCTTTGAAAAGTAGGAATTATAGGAACAGGTATAAACTTAGATGGGAGACTATTCTGTCATCATCTCCATTTCAGTAAGAAAATCTAGCATTTATAAAGCACTATAAAAAGTACTATAAAGATCTTTAAAATCTTGAGATTTTATCCCAAGCAGTTTGCCTTTAATGTCCGCTCCCTTACCCAAGCATGTAAAAGTTGTAGTATCTAGAACTCTTTGACTGGATTAGCTATATACAGTAATCACTGTTAAAAACAAAAAGTAGACTTTAAAACTCTAGCTGAACTGACATTTTAAAAAATGCTTTTATGTCAGTATTATTTCAATGTGAAAGATAATTCAATGTGAAAGTCATATCTTTTTTGAATGTTTGTGTGAATTCAGATACTAGATCACTAGTAAAATTTATGAATATACTATGTTGATGCAGTATCATCACTAAAATGAGCATCTCTTGAGAGGTGACATTTTTGACCAATGATTAGGAGTAAATTGCTACCTTCTTTAAAGGAAGCTTGAGATAGATAAAATGTGACTCTCAGAAATACACTAAGTTCATTGGCAATATGGTGACAAAGCTATATTAGGCTAGTTATTTTGACTTATATAGAGAAGCTAAGAAACTTGAATATAAACATAAATGAAAATGTACAAAGAATATCAATATAAACTAAAATAAAAATGAAAATCATTAAATAAAGAAAAAATAAAAACAAAACCTTGTCTCCACACCATTCCTAAAACATTCCCATCCTATCACCAATTTATAATTAAGAAATGGACCAGGTGGTGACAGAAGTGAAAATTTATTTTACAGCAGAAATCCTCTATACCCTCTAATGCAGATGCATCAATGCCTTCTCTTTCAAGAATGATCACCACTGACTAGTGATGATAGAGGATCCCAGCCATGGTAAACTTGGCCCTAGGCTCAGTTTAGTTGCTCCCAATTTCTAGCAATACCTAGAGCTTAAACCAAATGACTTACCCACAAATATGCCAAGTAGGCAGATCTTTTTAAGGGAACCTACTGATAAAGACCTCTTCTCTTTAATAACCTTTTAGATTGAACACATTTTACCAAAATTATTCCCGATACCCAAGATTAAATTAAGAAAATCTTATGAGAATTTAGATATTCTTTTAACATATTATATATAGCTCCAAATAAAGAGATGTCTACTAATTTGCAAATACAAAAAAAGCCTTCAAATTTAGAATCAACCTCAACCAGAGAGGCCAAAAGTTTTGCCCACACAGTTATAACCAACATGACTCTCAGCTTGGCCTACGGTTGCTTAACAAATGGTGAACTAAAGATGTGTTACATAAGCTAGGTTAGACAATAAAAGACTGGTCCAGGTCCAAAGAATTTGAAAATAAATGTTTGGGTACAATTAAAGGTAGGTTTAACTCTAATTTAAGAATCAAACAGAAAACAAACAATGCAAAAATATGTAGCCGATGAGGATATATATCAGTATGTATGCATTCAAAACTCATAAGGGAAAAATATATCTGTCTCATTAGATAGCGTGCTGTGAAACAGCTCTATAATTGTGGTATATTCCATGAGGTTATAACATATAATTATATTACATTGTTTCTTCCTTTCAGTTAAGAGGATACAATCCATTCAATATGTTCTCTAGTTTTAACATTAATTGGGCTAGTTTTAGTTTATATGTTATCCTTCTGCTAGTAAGTAACCGGGTAGGAAAATAAGGCTGAATATAACTTGTGCAATATTCACATACTGAGTATGGTTAAGCCAATTGACCTCCGAAAACTCCTTCAGTGAAATGATCTTTCTATGGGCACTCGCAGCTGAGTTTGTGTTGTTTCTAATCACCTTGCATTTTTCATTTTAGAGTCTATTAAATAAAAATTGGTAAGATTCATTTCTAGAAGATGTAAAGTTTTTACTGAAGAATATCAGAAATCTATCAGAAAATTAAATTAAAATGATGCAATTGTATCACAAATTTTCTTTTGATGATTACATTATCCATAGGACTTCATTTTCTTTCAGAAAATGATATGTGATCAAGGCACTAAACATATTCGGGTTATTTTAGGAAGCTTTCGATATTCAGTAGATTGTCCAGGATACAGATTACTAATACTGCTAAGTTATGTGACTAATTTACTCTATGAAATATGTCAAGATTAAATAAATTAAAATGAAATTGGGAATATTTGAATATTTCTATTGTTAATTAAGCATTTTTCATATATAGACATTTTATTATAACATTATTGACATCAGCGCATCATCAAAAGTAGTCCCATTTTAGGGGTGTCTGTCTTACAAATGAGTTTTACTGCATGAGGCTGGTGAAATAGAATGTTCTTTGAAACTCATTTTGTTAAACTATATATTTTCATTTTTTTCTTTGTAAATATCATTTTGTATCTGCATTCATACATAGCAAAACAATCCCATGAGTGTTTTGATTTCTATTTCAAACCTGCAGCTGGAGTGTTTCTAAAAATGATGCATATAAAACATTTCCTCAAAACTGATGTTAACAGAAAAGACATTAAAGGTTGCCTCTACAAATGAGGACTGGTATTGATTTTTATAAATAGGGTTCTACTGTGCTTTTCATGTGTTCAGTCATTAACCAGAGTATTTGGATTATACAGCTTTTACGATTCTTTCTGCACATATAGTCTGATTTAATTTTAGCATTCTCATTGATTTTAAGAGATGTCACAGAGGGCAGCGGGACGTACTGTGTTGACAGAGTTCAACATATGGCATCCAATTAGAGACACCAGAGAATGTTAGTACTTTTTCTCTCACTCATATAAAAAAGGGGAAAAAACACTCTTATGCTATTTATTGTTGAGAGAAGAATGCATCTAAGATTCCACTCAAAGGCTTTTATAGAATATCTTTTTTATCATATTTTATCACAGAAGATTGCAGGAGTTATATAAAGGTTTTTTGAAAAAAAATTTAGAAGTAAGAAATTCTACTAGCTTTGGCACCAGACAATGCTATTTACCATCGATATGGTAAATGTGAATAATTAGGTTAAGCTTTCTTAAAATTTTTTAATGTTTTATTTATTTTGAGGGGGGGAAGGAGAGAGAGAGAAAGAGACAGCATGTGAGCAGGGGAGGGGCAGAGAGAGGAGACAGAGTCCAAAGCAGGCTCCAGGCTCTGAGCTGTAGCACAGAGACCGATGTGGGGTTCAAATTCACAAACAGTAAAATCATGACCTGAGCCGAATTGGACGCTTAACCAACTAAGCCACCCAGGTGCCCCTGTTAAGCTTTCAGAGCCTCAATTTCTCCATGGTAAAAATGAAAATAAAAATCTATCACAAAAAACATGTATTTGTTTTGTAGGACTGCCGTAACAAAGTACACAAACTGTATGGCTGAACACAACTGACATTCAGTGCTCCGTTCTGGAGGCTGGAGACAGTAAGTCAGGTGCTGGGGAGACTCCTTCCTTGCTTCTCTCCTAGCTTCTGGTGGTTTGCCAGCAACACTTGGTGTTCATTGGCTTATGTTCATTTCTAATCTTTCTCTGTTGTCGCATGGTAATCTCCCTGTGTATCTCTGTCTCTTCTCTTCCAAAAAGAACACCAGTCCTATTGAATCAAGGGCCCATCCTACTACAGTATGACCTCATCTTAACTAATTACATTAGCAGCAATCCTTAATGTTTTCATCAAGTTCCTTTGTTTCTGATACCAAGCTAGGTTTCAGAACCACTAATATAACAGGTTTCTAGAAGAGTCATATATTAGTGAAACTTATGAATTTTAGTTGAAGTGTTTTCACTGTTAAGATAATTTGTTACTTTAAGAGAGTGATTCTCTTTCAGAGTTCTTCCCAGTTTTCATATCAAAATTTGCATGTTGTTCAGCTCCTCAGATTTCATGCCTTCTTTCTTTTTTTAAATTTTTTAAGATTTTATTTTATTTTTTGAGAGACAGAGAGAGACAGAGTGTGAGCAGAGGAAGTGCAGAGAAAGAGGGAGGCATAGGACCTAAAGCAGGCTCCAGGTTCTGAGCTGTCAGCACAGAGCCCGATGCAGGCCTTGAACCCACAAATGCAAGATCCTGACCTGAGCTGAAGTCCAATGCTTAACCAACTGAACCACTCAGATGCCCCTCATGCTTTCTTTCTTTGAAGGATGTAGTATCAAGCTAAAGCAAAGAAGAGAATTAAGGTTGTACTTAAAGTCAAAAAAGAGTAAAGAAAGACAACCAGATGTAAATCAAGAAAAAAGAGTTCTAGAATCTATGTAAAAGAAGAATGTGAGACAAAAGGTCTTTGAGAAGCATATAGATTTCCAGATTGCTTTCTTTGTTCTATGCTGTTGGGAGACTGAAACTTCCTTATAGAGATCTTACTATAGACTATCTGAAGAAGTTAAAATGTGGATCTAGGACTTGGAGTTTAATAAGTACAAGCTCAGAGCTTGACTACCCTATAGGCAGAGACAAATCAAGAACTGCAAGACAAGAAACACCTACAATTAAATGGGCTTTTTAAGAAAAGATGATATAAAATTATAAATAAAAAAGAGTTTTCAACCTTGAACAGTTTATTAAAATAAGTAAATAATCCATAATATATAAATCTAAAAATGCTGGTAAATAATAAGGGATTCCAAAACATAGAAAATAGTATATTTATATGACTGCCTCATAAACTTCTATACTGCTTCTTCTCTATATTTGCCTCTATAATACCCAATTATAGATTTGAAGATCCAGAATGTTATATAAAGTTTATACAGACCCCAAAATTAAAAATCTGAGAAGTGGCCAGTCTTGACTTTAAATCCAGTCTTATTCTATAATCCATGCTCTTAATTTTATACTATTCTACCAAAATAAGAGGATTTCTCTTTTTTATACATTGATGCTTGTGACTGCTTCTAGTATGTATGAAAGGACAGATAGAAAGTTTGAAGAGTAATAACCCCTGGGGATGAGAAATGAGGGGTGAGGATAAGGCATATGAGGCAGAGTTCTCATTGTTTACTCTTTTGTTCCTTTTGACTTTTCTGCTGTGCTCATGTTTTTATAAATCAATAAAATAGAAAAAAAGGGAAGAGAAGAAGGAAGAAACTAATAGAGCCGATATTTATATTATAAATATTTTTTTGCATTCATGGCTACTATTTCAGTTCTCCATGGAGAATATTTTAGGGGTTTTAAGATGGTTTAAAAGCATTATTTATGGACCTAGAAAAATGAACATATTGTATTGTTGAATGAAAAACAATTGACAAAAAGTTTGAATAGTTTGAAACTATTTAGAGAGAAAAATTATGTAGGTATATGTTATATATATCAGATTACATACAGAATAATAAATATTAAATTTTAAGGGGCGTCTGGGTGGCTTAGTCGGTTAAGCGTCCGACTTTCGCTTAGGTCATGATCTCGCGGTTCGTGGGTTCGAGCCCCGCGTCGGGCTCTGTGCTGACTGCCAGCTCAGAGCCTGGAGCCTGTTTCAGAGTCTGTGTCTCCCTCTCTCTCTGGCCCTCCCCTGCTCACGCTCTCTCTCTCTCTCTCTCTCTCCTAGAAATAAATAAAACATTTAAAAAATATTAAATTTTAAAATAGGGACAGCTATAATTATATCTATGATTCTGTTTTTTAAACTTCTTACCTAAAATTAAAACATAAATAAAACCTCATCTTAATAAATGATTAAGCTATAACATAATTGATTTGACTTCAAAAAGTATGACAGTGAATCTCATGTTTAGACTGTTCTTAGCGTTAGCTAATTAGCAACTTTAAGAAAATAAATTACTTTTAGTCAAACCAGTAAGTGTAATAAGATTATATTCTGAACCATAGGAAGTCAAGAAACAGACTTCATACATTTGACATAAATTTTATTTTGGGGAATGAAGCTTTCTTGGCTAATTCTTTTATATAGACCCAAATCAACTTTGCAGATATATAAAGGGCATTTTACAGACAAATACCATACTCTTCAGTATTCCAAAATAAATCACACTGTTATCTGGTGGTGCATAGTGCCAAGTTATCTATGACCATAATCATACTAGCAATGTACTTTGATTAGATTGTATTGATTTGACAACATATGAGAGCAAAAGTGCCAAAACACAAAGGCAGAGATACAACAACAATGACAGCTTTCAGCCTTTCACTGCTTTTGTAGAGTGTTCATGGAATTCTGGATGAGGAAGATAAGAGTGTAATCTCTGTCAAATAAGAAAAGACACATCAACATCCTTTGATGAAACATGAAAATGCTGCCAATCCAGATCAAGCTTCCTTCCTTCCAATAAGGAAAATAAAACCAATAAAATAGAATAGAAGTCAGAAATCTGAAATATATATGCAGGTGAATATATGTACATATTTTATATGGTATCATATGCTACTTAAATACATACAAATATAATATGCACATATTTTTTCAGGCCAAAGTCAAACTAATATGAATAAAATACTCTCTTAAGTTTATGAATAAGTGAAATACTGGGTATAAGAATAATTAATTAGTGGGGTTTTAAGGAAATTTTTGAAGGCATGTATAAACAATAAAAATGAGTGACATTTGCTGCATGATGGCCATCTGTAGTTCTGAAAACAATTCTCAGCTACTAAGGTTGAATTTTCTCTTCCACATTCAGTAATGAAGTTGTTCCCTAAAGCCTCCCTGGCATTTTACTTTTATTATGCAGTTCTATCCACAGCACAATAACTGGGGCTTCACTCAATTCCACAGGCTCATCTGTTATACTTTTTTTTTTTTTTTTTGAGTTGTCTGCTCACTGCATGGTACCATAAGAAAACTCCTTATTTTCATGAAAGAATCAAAGGACAAGCTGTTGGACAAACATTACTTGACTATATAAAAAAAGCATTTAAATTCAAGACAGAAAACAAAAATTTACAGATGTTACTAAACTGCTTTCACAATATAACTTTTTGAATGAAATAGACATATTCACTTTTAATACATAAATTTCCTCTAGAGATTTAATTTTTGCCACAGGTTAAAAAATATGAACTAATTAAAAACAAAGAGCAACTTATAGGGTAGAGGTTATTTTCTCCAATCATATAGAATGTTTTACTATTCATAGATGGCATATGAAAATTCTCAAGTCTTTTTTTTTTATTTTTTTTTAATGTTTTATTTATTTCTAGGAGAGAGAGAGAGAGAGAGAGACAGCGCGAGCAGGGGAGGGTCAGAGAGAGAGGGAGTCACAGACTGAAACAGGCTACAGGCTCCGAGCTGGCAGTCAGCACAGAGCCTGACGCAGGGCTCGAACCCACCAACCGCGAGATCATGACCTAAGCGAAAGTCGGACGCTTAACCGACTAAGCCACCCAGGCACCCCTCAAGTCTTGTATACATAGGCATTTGCACATATTTAAGCCTTTACACAATTAGAATGCATGATATTAGGACATGATCCAGTTAAGTCAAAGCAAGTAGAAATGACATTTATCTGCCAGAGAAGGTAGGGAGTACCTACTGGGTCTCTAGCATTGTTATGTCAGCATGGGATGCTTTGGGTGGTTTCAGCATGTCCCACATCATACATATCTGTCTCAACTTGTTAATACAACAAAATACATTGATGCTCTTGTCAGATTCACTACCAGTGAATATCAGCTTTGCCCAGATGCACTGCCAACACTTAAAACTACTATGGTATTTTTCCTTTCTTCTATGCATTTGTGATTCTGCTACACCAGTGGGAGATTGACATGGTACCATTGTTGTCTTGTAAGTAGGCAACAGAAAGTCTGATGAGGGGTAGAAAAAATGTTACTTGGTCAGGATGAATTCACAGGCTTTCTGTTACTAAATAGAGTTGTAAAGACTCTAATTTTTATAGGATGTAGTTTCTATTTGGAATGGATCCTATGTTAAAAGTTAAAGCCAAATGACTAACATTCTGTAACAAATTTTACATGACTTCTGGGTCCGCTGAAGGTGGAAGTTTGCCAGGTTGTAGACATTTCTATTATTGCTTTTATATTATGTTGTAAATATTAGTTTTCATATTGCCTACCACTGAACAGTGAGCTCCAAAAGGACAGGAATCATGTTGGCTACCATGACCATAGGTCTCTGACCCATGGAAAAAAAAAAAAAGTGAATGTTGGATTAGATTCAATCAGTTACTGGTTAAAATAATAGCCTTCAAAAGAATAAGAACATATATATGTTTTTAAACTTATGTATTTATTTTGAGAGAGAGAGAGTATCTCAAAAGGCTCTGCATTGTCAGCACAGAGTCTGACATGGGGCTCAGTCCCAAAAACTGTGAGATCATGACCTGAGCCCAAATCAAGAGTCGGGTGCTTAAGTGACTGAGCCACCTGAGTGCCCAGAGACACTCTGCTTTTTAGTTGTAGAGCTGAAAGAATTTGTATTCTGGTAGAACCAATTGGAAGGACTATTTCTGCACAGTTGCTCAAATTCCTTTTAATTATGCCTTTAGCCAATGTTATAAAACTAAAGAAAATTATTGGAAAATATTAATCGTGAGGGGTTTTTTTGGTCTGAATTTGTGTTACTGTCATTACTAATAGCCTTTTAGTAGCAATATCATTTCTAACAAACTTTCCTCGTGGTGATATGAAAAATGACTGAAACAAGTTGTAATGCACTAAATTAGTTGAGAAATTTATCTAAAGAGTAGGTGGGATCATTTTTAATCCATTTAGCAGCCTATTTTTTCTTAATATTTAGGGTTTTTTAATTAAAATAATCAATCTTCAATCTGGTTATTTCCAAATAATCACACAGTTTTCAATACAAGTTATATTTTGGGCTCTCTACTCTTTCTGCTTTAATCCAAACTCAAAAGCAGTAGATTTCGGGATAGACTTTTTTCAGTTTCTAAAACCCAAAGTTTAAGTCAGAAAGAACACATTAAGTGAAAATACTAGTCCCTACAACCTTGAGGACTTACAGACAGGACCAGGTCCCTTTGTAGGAACCCACGTGATCCTGCTGGGGTTGGCAGGGGCATTATAGTGACTCTTTTGTGGCTCTCTGCTTACTGGTCCATGACATGGGTTAAATCATTCATGAGATGCTATAATGTTCCAGGAAGCATACTGGGTATTAGGTGTTTAATGATCAGTAAATCTAATTTTGTGAGGGTAAATGGACATGTAAATAGGTAGTTATAATGCAGAGTATCCTAAAGAATGTCTGTGTTTCCCAAATATATCTTAAACACATGAAGTCTTTTCTCTGTTTACTAATGCCATTATTTCCCCATGAAAACTATGACTTATCTTAGATATTAAATTGGATTTTAGCATTTTATTCTGTCTCCACCATTTTTTTTTCTTTTTAGCTAGAGTTAGGTTTTAAACAGAGGAATCCAAAATTTTCAAGCAACTATAAAACTCTCCAAATGGTTTCTCATTGTTTTTGAATAAAGTTCCAAAATTATTTACATGTACTATTGTGTTCTCTATTATTTGGCTCTGTCTACCTCTTCAGCCTCATTCTTTATTATGCATGCGTTTGTTTTCCGTGTCCAAGCCACTTAGGCATTCTCTCTGTTTCATGATTATGCAAGGTTGCTTCTCATCTTACAACCATGGCGCATGCTACTTCTCTGCCTCACAGGATGGTTGTGAGGCTCTGAGGTTTTTATAGGGTAATGGCACCAAGGCACCCAGCAGTAAATACCATCAGAAGATACTCTTTAAATATTATTTTTGGTCTTTTCCATCATATTAGTATACTATAGTCTGGGTCTTCTGGGTAATAATTTAGGAACTGAATCAATAATCAGCACTGAGACACAAAAATTGGTAGATGGCAGTGGACAAGAACAAAGCTAAGGAATATAAACACAATTCTTGCTTTGGGGAGTTGATGGCATTTTGGTTGGGCACATGTTCAATTTTTTAATTCATTATTCCTTTAAAAACTTTTAATCAATTTCATTTTTTCAGTTTCTACTAAATGCTCTAAATGCATTATTCTAAGTACACTACATGTACATCATTACTTTTATGTTTTTAAATGCTTATTTATTTATTTTGAGAGAGAGAGAGAGAGAGAGAGAGAGAGAGAAAGCATTTGCAGGGGAGCGGCAGAGAGAGAGGAAGAGAGAAAAGAATCCCAAGGAGGTTCCACACTGTCAGCGCAGAGTCCCACATGAGGCTCTTTCCCACGAATCATGAGATCATGACCTGAGCCAAAATCAAGAGTCAGATGCATAACTAACTGAGCCACCCAGGCATCCTGAGGATATCATTTCTTTCAATTATAACTAAGTATATAAAACATGTCTAATAATGAAAATTATGAAATATAGATTCTAGTCCTTTTCTTAAGTTAGTAAAAAGTCTTACTATCCTTTTAAAATGCATTTAGATATAAGAATCTTCTGTGCTTTTCAAATTTAATTCCTACTAGAAAAATCTTTAAGGTTCTTGTTCAATCAAAGTATCTAAGAGTCTGAAGCCATTAACACCATATCAGACTTTGTTTCAGATCTAATTGATTGTTAAGGGATATTACAGGGTTGTCTTGCTCTAGGAAAGTAATGTGCTAGACAAAATCCTCTCTGAAGAGCTGCATGGTTTGAGATTCAGCTGCAAAATGAAATAATGACCCTTATTAAGTTAAATGTTTGAATGAGAACTATGTCACATACAGATGTATTTTTAATAAGAATCAAGATAAAATTAGAGGAAAAAATGATGTCAGATGCTATAAAATAACCTGAAAAAAATTCAGGCATTTGGCTTAGCATGTTTTTAAATGATACCTACTGATATTTTTCTAACTTTAATAAAAATATCTTGAGCATAAATTTAAAGCCAAGAGAAGCAAAGGCAGCTGCTTCTGTTTCATAAGCTATATGTTGTTTCTTTCTCCCTTAGGAGGATCATCTTGTTGTAGTACTAATACCTAATTACTCCAGAGGCTTGTGTACAATTAACTACTTTTCTTTCCCTAAGGGTAGTGGGAAATGTAACACCGAGAACCAAGTAAATTCTCTACATAAATTTCTCACCTCAGGAATCAGAGCAGTGCTTTGCAGGCTTCTAGCATCATGAAAAGATGCCTGCAGTTTACAGTGCAAGGGAGAGAGAACATTAAAATATGTGCTCACAGTTTTAGAAAAAGGGATGGAGGGACATTTGATGAATGAACTGCACCATTTATCTCATGTTATGTTCCAATTCCAGCAAGCAAAGGAGTTGGCAGCCTGGACTCTTCAACTTGAGTCAGTCTGACAGCTCCCATTCCAGCTTAGCTCTTGTGCCTATAACACAGATACTGTTTCTGGAGCACTGTCTTTCTCTATAACAGCATAAAATGACCACCTCTCAAGTATCTGGTAATGTTACATAAAATCTATAGTAAAAAATAATTATCTTCCCTCATGATTATGTTTGAGTAATTTTCATGAGTTTACTTACTTCTCTGTTGAAAAGAATTGTAATAGTGTTCTTGTTTTGTGGTTTCTAGTAATTATGATCAGGCAGTTACAATTTCTCAACAAAGGATCATTTTAAACTAAATAACTGGTGGTGGCACTAAACTGAAATGAACATAGATGTGAATTTATTATCACAGAAATTTTCATTAGTTATTTGTACAATGCAATGACTAAAAAGGTTAGTTTTTCTGAAAATATTATGCTAAGAGTTTCGGCTTGGTGGTGTATTATTCAGAGTAAAGATATGAATAAATGAATGAGAATGTTGTATATTGGTGTGCCAGTTTTTTTCACATAAGTTCCATGATTTAATAGTAATTTGTACTTAAAAATCTCCTTTTCTTTTGATACTTAAGTACTATGACTTTGTTATATTAAAGAATATAATTAAGATTATTTTCTTTCATAGAAGTTTATCTTAATAATTTTAGTATATATCACATTCATATTTACAAATTAAAAAGTATTTCTTTGTTCCAGTAGAATTTTATGAAATGATTACCATTCTAATGTATCTGAAGTATATACAGTTGTGCCTTCTGTATGTTCAAACCTATATTAGGTAACAAATGACAAATGAATTTGTTAAGTTCATCACAGAAAACTCATTTTAGAATGATCATAATACAATTGGATGTAATCTAAATATCAGTGAGCATTGTACTGTTCCCCCCCCAAATTTTTAACAATTCAAAAAATTATCAAATTTAAATACAGTTGAGCTCAATTAAGTGATGAATTAATCAGTAAAGATACCACAGAAATTCATCTTTTAAAAATCCCACTAAAAGGAATCATGAAATGCCTTCCCTTTTCCACTTTCAAATGATGGTATCACCTCATAGAATTTGGGGGAAGGGTCAAGTTCTGGTAAAATTTATACAGAAGAATATTTTGATGTTTCAAAGCAAGACTGAGCTGTGTAAACGTGGTTACCATCAGACTCAGCTGAGAAGTAGACTCAATATAAAGTTACCAAGTTGTGAAATATTCTGTCCTAAAATCTCTTTTCAAAGTTGTAAACATGATTTAGATTGGGTGTACCTCTGTCAAAGTGGCTCAAATCCTTCAAACAAGAGTCAGATATTCTGTTCTCACACACTGGATTTTGGTCAAGTTTCTTACCATCTATAATTTTAGAAAACATGGTTTTTCAGCACTACGTCTTTTTGTTAATTAATAAAAACAGTTTTACAAGGAGGGGAAAAACATAAGAGATTCTTAAATACAGAAAACAAACTGAGGGTTGCTGGAGGTGTTGTGGGTGGGGGATGGACTAAATGGGCCAGGGGCATTAAGGAGGGAACTTGTTGGGATGAGCACCTGGGTGTTATACATAGGGGATGAATCATTGGAATCTATTCCTGAAATCATTATTGCACTACATGCTAACTCACTTGGATGTAAATTTAAAAATAAATAAATAAATAAATAAAATTTAAAAAATAAAAACTAAAAAATAAATAAAAGCAGTTTTACAGGTTCACACAGAACATAAAATTGAAAGAAGTTACCCAAGAACTAGACAAGGACTTAACTGGAATTCAAGAAATGTTGGTTTTGCTGTCAGTCTCATTTATAATAACTTCAAAAAGGACCAAGTTTTAATATAGTTTAAAATATATGAGAAAATTTAATTGACAAAAAATGAAGATATTTGTTAAATATAACTGAATTTATAATTAGAATAATTTCTAAATAGAATAGTTTTAAAACTTATAGAGAAGCATTTTAAATTAGTTTTATATATGATCTTAAGAAGTTGTATAATAATTCCAGGGGCACCTGGTTGGCTCATTTGGTTGAATGTCAAACTTCAGATCTCATGGCGCCTGGGTTTGAGCCCCACATTGGGCTCTATGCTAACATCTCAGAGCCTAGAGCCTGTCAGATTCTGTCTCCCTCTCTCTGCCCCTCCCCTGCTTGGGCTCTGTCTCTCTTTCTGACTTTCTGTCTCTCTGTCTCTCTCTCAAAAATAAACAAACAATAAAAAATATTTTATATAAAAAAAAGAAGTTGAATAATAATTCCATAGCACAAGTAGCTACATATACTTAAAACAAAAACACCAAGGCCACTGTAAAGGAAAACCAGAGCTCATATTCACCGAAATTCAGGAAGATAAACTTCCCTAGATTTTATCCAGAAATTTCTATTTTCTGTGGAAGTTCCAAATTTATTCTATTAGATTAGAAACGTCTTTGGTTCTCTTCATATCTTCTGCTGTGTTCTCAAAGCCTGCTCTTCCGATGTGCGATACTAACACCTTAGGTGTTTTATGTATTACAGATATAGAAGAATACTAGGTTTTGAACAGGAGATGCTAGCTTAGTTTTCTGTAGCTATATCACAAACATGAAAGAAAAATAAGAAAATGTGGCATTGAGATATGCTCAAGATAATCATTTTGGAAAGTTAATTTATTGTTTATATACTGTGGAGACATAATTCAAGGGTTGGATAAAATATGCATTCTTGAAGCTGATTCAGCAGGCTGATACTGGCAGAAAGTAGCTTGGGTAGGAGATATTTATTAAAAACCTATTCTCTACTCCTGAGAAAGCAGGTGAGGAACATGCTGCAGAAGTTTTGTTCTTTGTCCTGCAATTGGTGAGAGTATAAAGAAGAATTGCTTTCCATCATTTGGCAGCAGCTACTGGGCACATTTGGAGACTTAGAAAGGGGGCTTACCAAGTTTACGTTTCAACGAATCAATACCATTCTATATAATTATGGTAAAATGTGCACATTTTAACACTGTATTTCTTTTTAATTTTTTAAATTTGTTAATGTTTATTTTTGAGAGACAGAGACAGAACATGAGCAGGGGAGGGGTAGAGAGAGAGAGACACAGAATCTGAAGCAGGCTCCAGGCTCTGAGCTCTCAGCACAGAGCCCACCCCAGGGCCCGAACCCACGAACTGTGAGATCATGACCTGCGCTGGTCAGACGCTTAACTGAGCCACCTACGCATCCCTATTTAATTTTATTTTTAACATTAATGTATTTAAATAATGTCTACACCCAATGAGGGGCTCAAACTCATGACCCTGAGGTCAAGAGGCACCCACTTGTCTGACTGAACCAGCCAGGTGCCCCCATTTTAATAATGTAATATAACTAAATGATCTTAAGTCTTCTAAATTAAGAAAAAATAATATATTTTGCCCATGCACATAAACTAATAAAGTAGAAACTTTTATGGCTTTGTAGTTAACATTGTGATTGATCAAAATGATCAACAATAAAATTATTTCAGAAACAATATTTTCAAGGATTACTTTCAACTCACTTTAAGGATTCCTAAATTCTAGTGTGAAACTGTTTGTGTGAACCAGAGGTCAGCAATGTTTTTTTGTAAAGGTTGGATAGTAAATATTTTAGGTTTGTGTGTCATACAATGTCTGTCACAAGTATTCAACTCTGCTGTTGTAGTGCAAAAGGAGCAGTAGGCAACGGGGACACAGATATTCCAATAAAGCTATTTACAAAAATAGGTGAAGGGGCTGAATTGGCAGGCAGGCCATATTTTGCTGATCTTGATCTAGGTGACTTGAGTCTGTGTGCGTGTTTACCTGTCCTTCTGTGGCTGCCCCACCCCCACCCTCAAGGGGGTGGCATATCTGCCCTGCCCTCCACGGAACCGGTTCCCAGAGCTGTTCCAGACAACTGCCAACACCACTGAGGGCCCCAAACCGATGGCTGACATGCAGAGCTTCACTGGAATTCTCTCTCTCTCTCTCTCTCTCTCTCTCTCTCTGTATCCCACCCCTGCATGCTCACTGTCTCTCTCAAAATAAATAAACTTAGCGGGGGGAAAAAGGAGGAATTTCTCTTTTATAAAAAGTACCTTCTTAAATATGCCACTTCTCTGCTCCCTGGGCACTGTGTGCATTTGCTCCTACTCTTTCTAGCTCCAGCTTTATTTCTGTCTCTCCTTTGCTGACCTGATTCTGTGACCAAACTAACTAGAGTTTGCTCCTTGGTGAGTTACAGATAGAGACTAGAGTTGTCACGTAAAGGAAACTTTATTTGCAACCAATAGGAGATCAGGGTGAATAACTTCAAAGCTGTGACTCCCTGAGCAGGGCTGAGGGGTTCAGTTTATTTAAATTTATGATGACTATTCAGAAAGGGGAGTTTTGTCATGGTATGTAAAGGTGGGCATAAGGTTGCACAGGTACCTATACATGCATCCTATGTTCTGTTCATGAAGCTTGTGCTCCTCGTAGTGTGAAGACTTGAATATTATAGGGAAGCAGAGGTAACTGTGGGACAAGAAGGGGCTAAGGACATGCTCCAGGAGCCAGTATAAACTGGATGGGGCTTGGGCACCTTATCTCAGGAAAGGAATGCAGGGTCTTGGGGTGCCTGGGTAGTTCAGTTGGTTAAGTGTCTGACTTTGGCTCAGGTCACGATCTCGCAGTTCATGGGCTCGAGCCCCGCATCAGGTTCTGTACTGGCAGCTCAGAGCCTGGAGCCTGTTTTAGATGCTGTGTCTCCCTCTCTCTCTCTCTGCCCCTCCCCCGCTCATGCTCTGTCTCTCTCTGTCTCAAAAATAAATAAAAACTATTAAAAATTAAAAAAAAAAAAAGGAATGCAGGGTCTTGCTTACTTTTGAAATAGCACTAGCAGGTTTACCACTGATTATTGTCTCTGATATAGTTAGGCTATTTCATGACCTAGGAGAGATTTAGTTTTTGCCTTCCCTTTATTCTCTTAAAATCATTTTGCATTTCTTTGTAATTCTGATACCTCCTAGGAAGTTCCACAAGAAGTGTGCTTGGGTAAGTACCTTTAAAACATAGGTCATGGAAAATAGCTGGGGGCTTTAAATGATTTCTCTTTCTTTTCCTAGGGATGCCATAATTCCTTCTGCTTACAATACCTGTATCCCTGCCTGTCTGTGGTCAAACCTGTTCATAAACAATTCACACTCAGGTTGGGCCATGTCCTACTGGATGTGAATATTTAATATAATTTCTAAGATCTGCTTTATGTCCTATCCAGTCTCACCGAATCTACCTCTTCAGGTTTCTTTGGCAATTCTACTGTTTAGGTCTTCTTGGACACATACATGTCATGTATGTGTACTTGTTAGCTTTAAAAAAAAAGTATTTGAATTCCAAAAAATGGGTTCTGTGAGATAAGAGGAAATATATATCCTGTACATTGGTCTCTGCCCCTGGCTCCATGGACTGAGCTCCTAAAACCCTTGTAATTTCCTAAGTGATAAGAGCCCTAGAAGCAACTATGCTTCTAATGTTTGGTCTTTGACCCTGACCCTGACTGACACAGGATTCCTAAATCCCTTAGCATTTCCTCAGTGATAGGAGTGTCCTTTGTTTTAATGAGATGACTCTGGGTGGGACTGGCCACCAAAAAGTCAAACTGTGATTAGAAGCTTGGAAATTTCAGCCCTACTGCTGTTTTCCAGAGAAGGAAGAGACCTGGAAATGAAGTTCATGCCTGATCATGCCTACATGAGGAAATCTCCCTAAACATCACAAAAGTCTGGGGTTCAGAGAGCTTCCAGTTGGTGAACACATCCACAATGGGAGAGTGATGCACCCCAACTCCACAGGGACAGAAGCCCTTGTGGTCTGGAAACTTCCAGACCTAGCCTTATTTATCTTTAACCAGGATCATGTCCTTTAATAAACTGGTCAATGTAAGTACATTTTTCCCTGAATTCTGTGAGCCTTTCTAGCAAATTGTTTATCTTTAACCTGGATCATGTCCTTTAATAAACTGGTCAACGTAAGTACATTTTTCCCTGAATTCTGTGAGCCTTTCTAGCAAATTAATCAAACCTGGAAGGAGTCTTGGGAACCTCTGGTTTATAACCCCTCAGTCAGAAGCATAGGTGACAAACTAGACTTGGGATTGTCAGCTGAAGTAAGGTGGGGACAACCTTACTGTTGCAGGATTCTCTCACAGGGATGTGGGACACCAAGGCTTTTCTGCTCAGGAAGCAACTTTATTCATCATGCCGGCACAGGCTCAGTGAGTTCATACCCCAAAACATGAGAGCACTGAGAGCAGATGGGTGTAGACTTTTATACAATTTCTCTTTCTTTGCAGTATCATGTTCTCAAATGTCATAGTGCCATTTACTGAGCTGTGCAATCTGGAATGTTTTCCTTTCCTTTCTTTACCCTCTCCTTACACCATCAATTAACTACTACACATTCTTTTCTTTCATTTCAGATCAAGAGTCTTTGATAATATCAGAGATACTTTTTCAGACACTGTCCCTGGTCCTCCAGAGTAATGTTCTGTAAATCAGGTTGCTTTGTCATATACATTTGAACAGAAGTGAATAATGATATGAATGAAACTAAAGCATTAGAATCTCTTACTTGCTGGGGCTCCTTCCAGCTTACTTTACATGACAGTATACTTTGCCTCATTTTTCTTTTTAAAGACCACCATATTGTGAGGTGCCTGGGTGGTTCAGTCAGTTAAATATTTGATTCTTGACTTTCGCTCAGGGCATGATCTCAATTTGTGAGTTCGAGCTTCACATCAGGCTCTGTGTTGGCAGTGCAGAGCCTGTTTGGGATTCTCTCTCTCCTCTCTCTCTGCCCCTTATCTGTGCTCACGCTCTCTCTCTATCTCAAAAATAAATAAACAAACAAACAAAAAAAGGCCACCAAATTGTAAACGTTTCAGTCCTTATGACACCACCATCTATCCATGCCTTGAAAGGATTATCATTTTCCTTCATAGTGCATCTTTATTATTTAACATCTGTCTCCCAGAGAGAGTAAGAATTCTGCCTCTTTGCATCATCAATTTATCCTAAAGACCTGAAACAGTATCTGGCCTAACAGGGATGTTGAGTAAATATTTTCTGGATGAATGAGCATCATTTTAGATAATGATCTTACTTCTCTTCTATACACAGTTTTCAATTTAGTCAAAAGTATCATAGGCAGAGATGTACTGTGTTCTTCCAAATATATTTTCTGTAGAATTGGAGGTAAAGCAGCTTATGACTATTCAGCATAACATTGCATTAGAGATAACATTTGTTGTAGAGGCAGGATTATTCTGAGATACCTATGTTTGTAAACCCTTTACAGCAAGTAAGATGTATTTCTTTAGAGATTCTTTCCTTAATAGGATTTCAGGCAGCTTTTGGAAGCGGCTAAAAGAAATTGCTTTTAAACATGTGTGTCATATCACATTAAATGGAGTTATGAATCAATATCCACCATGTATACCCTCACCCTATGAAAGAATTAATCCTAGATTAAAAAGAGAAATCCTTTTCTGATCTTCCCTTCAACCCACTTTCTGTTCTCTTCTTGAAAATATGAGCTTTTCAAATGACATATGACTCAAAGAATCCATTATAAGCATCTACTGTTTTGCCTTGTCTAAAGTAATTTGGTTTTGCATTAATAACCCTTACTTCACAATCTCTCATAAGCCCAGTTTAAATGCCTATGTCTTAAATGAGATTGCTTATTTTATGAAGGAATGTGTGATGGTCCAAATTCTCTGTGTTTCATCATATGCTATGAAGAGTTGGTACTAGACAAAGTTGTAGAGAAGATCTGTCAAGTTTGTCCTCAACATTCCTTCTCTGCTCCTCCAACTTACTACCATCAGTAGTGAGAATATTTGACTTTGGATCCATCAATTCAAGAGGTGTCTACCTATCAAGGTGTAAGTAAAGTCAGAATCTAATGGAAAGGACAGCCATATTAACAGATCATCATAATTCACTTTAGTTAGTTCTACAGGAGACTTTAAAATTACATGAAATTGTGGAGGCAGACAGGTAAGAAAACTTAACAGGTCAGGCTATTCAGAGAAAACTTAGCAGAAAAGAAAATGATATTTCAAATATTTTTTAAGAAAGATGAGCCTCCTATCACTTTAACTGGACAAACAGGACCATGTCAGGAATGATAAAAGTTCAGTCACTAAAGAAAATTACAAAACTGAAAATGAAGGCGTTATCAAATTATAATGAGCCTTTTAAGACCTGCAAAAGAGTTTAGATATTACCTGCAAATGGCAGGCTAAGGAATTAAGCAGAAAAAAATATGAATAAATGCTTTATTTACTCATTAATTAATTTTATTTTTCTAAGAAGGAGCATAGGATAGTCATGTAGAGAATAAACTTAAATGATGAGGCCGGTGTTACAATATTCCAGGTAAGACATGTGGAGGCCTGAGCTTGCACTGAGCTCTAAGAATGCAAAGGACAAGCAGAGTGCAAAGATATTTATAGTGGTATGCTGGCAAATGTTTAGCTAGTTCACAACAATACCTGATTTGGACCATCTGGTAGTTTGTGTGGTATACAAATGCCCCCAGCCTGGCCAATTTAAAATTACCTTATCAACTTCAGACTGAATTATCACTGAACGCAGAATTGGGAGGAAGTACACATAATCAGTTCTCCTGAGTGCACACCGGTCAGCTCCAACACAGCACTAAATATTTCTGAGACACAATCAATAAAAAGTGGAGGTTGATGGAATGAAGTATATGATGGGAAAAAACCCTTGTCTATAAACTCTAGATTTCCAGCTTGGAAAAATAAATGTGTCAATATATTATGTCTTGTGTGTTTTTCTCAGAAGGCTTTGTTCTCTTCCCCAAAACAGTAACAAATAATAATAATAATAATAATGCTTGCTAAAGAAATAATAATAACACTTGCTGAATTTAACAGACATCCTCATGAGACATAGTATCTTAACTTAGAGGTATATAAATAATAATTTGAGAGACTTCAATAAAAGACATCTGTTGAATATTAAACTACAGTAGTGTTGTCTTGGCAGAATCCATTTTGTGCAGTCTAGTGGCCTACAGGGGGCTTGAACTGACACTAGTTCCTCCCCTGAGCCATGATCTAAGCAACAGCCACAACTTCACAAGTAAAAGTAAATTCCTGATACGGACCTTCCCAACAATGCACTTACGATGAGCATTCTCCCCAGTCTGTCTCTTATGAGCCCCTTAGATAGGACCTTCTAGGTTACTTAAATCCACTATGTTTTTATTTCAACTGACAAATCTATCCTTAGCCTTAGCGACCCCTAGGCACTCACACATGAACTCACATACAAGCATACGATGCAGGCTCTGACCTATCCTCTGCCTGCACTCAGCGTTGACCTCTCCACATGGTCTGACCAATTGTGTGAGTACCTTCTCTAGGGCCTGTGAGGATCAACTTCTCTATTTGCCATCCAAGACCCCATCACCTCTGGGTTCTACTTAATAAATGTTCATTTAACAGAATCATGACAATATCAGTTGAGGAATGTTTGGTGTTAAAGATAAAAGAATTTAGGTACAGCTAAATTATTTAACACAGGTCAATATTCCCTGAACCAGCTGTCTCTGGTCATCAAGGATATTAATCAAGGTTAAAAGAAGCTTTCTTTACATTTGGCCTTTACAAAGGTTTTAATATGCTATTTTACCTTATAAAACTATAGCAAGAATAGACTATACAATATTTTTCAAAATTGATTGGGCAAAGATTCTATTTTTACTCTTTCTTGAATGGTCAGTATTCTGGTGAGAATTGATGTAGGCTATTGTTTCTATTAATTGAACCAGCATTCTTTGTATTACTAGTTCCAAAATTAAGTAACTTACTTATCTTTAAATCATGAGTAAGTAGGCTTATATTAAACGAGTCCCAACAAACATAAAAGTTGGGATACTGGACCCATATATTTTCTACATGGTCAGGTCTACATGAACAGTTGATGAGCTTGTAATTTAAACTATAGAAACTGCATGTAAAATATTGTTCGATGTCTTAAGGCACATCTTGCCACTGCAAATATATATCCACTAAGAGGGCTTGAGAGAAGTCAGCTGATAAAGACCTTTTCTCCCCACACTTGATTTTATAGGCACACACATTCAAAAACAGGTAATTAAATGAGATATATGAAAGCTGACTCTCACTGAATCTGAAATTACATCCTAGATAATTGGAAGTACTTTGGCTTAGAGAAATATTTTTATGCAAGAAGATATGAAGCTTAAAGTATAAAAAAGGAGTTTCCTGTTGTACTATTTTTCTGGATAGACAATAGCGAGAACAAAGAAACAATAGTAGTCATCAGGCACAAACTAAGATATTTATTAACATTTTCTCTTCTAATTCTACAACCATAATGGGTACAAGTATTATTGTCAGTATTTTTCATATGAATAAATTTAATTTGGGGAATTTAAATAATTGAATATGAATTAACTTTAGTCAGGATCATAAATATTATAATGCTATTAATCACTGTATTCTATCCATGTTCTTATCAAAAGCAAAAGCAAAAAAACTAACTCCGTATTCGTTCTTATATGGCAATCAATACAGCCAAAGTATACACAATCTAAGAGGGAAAGCTGAAAACTTTTTTTTTAATGTATGGATCCCAACATTTCTTGGCCTAAGCAATTTCTTTTTCTCTGTCCAGTCCTTCCTCTTGACACATTTCTTTTTACTTTAACCGTGGTGTGAATTCTGCTGTTACTATATATGTATATATTCTGTTTGATTGTTACTTCTTTTTTGCTGAGTATTATCATTTTCTTATTATCTTTTCTTTTTTTCTTCTCTTGACCCTTATTTAAGCCACTTTGGAACTGCTACATGTGTTGTTTGTTTTCATTTTTCAAAGTTCTTGTGGGGGGGCGCTGGGGAGGGGAGGAAGATACTTGGCAAATATTCAAAACAACAAAACACCATGTACATAAAATGTGGGCAAATGTATGAATCTAAAGGAAATGGCTCCTCCTTGAATAAAGCAAGGTGAGGGCAGCCATGAACATATTCCAGAAGAAACAATTGGCAACATTGGAAAAAGGTAATTATCTCGTAGCTATGTTCATCATAAATGAGATTACGAGATTGTTTTTTGACTATTAGTATCTGCTACTTGTTCAAAATGAAACACAGAAAGACTTGCCACCTGGTAGTCATGCTTTATAGCCTACTCAAATTTGAAAAATTATTTACCTGGTCTATAAAACAACACAGCATGCTCTGGTATTTGTAAAAGCAGATCTTCTCCTATCACTCAGATAATTAAAGGAAAATCCTGCTATGGGATATAGAACATATTTGCTTGACACGAAACTTTCATAAAATTCAATAAATTCAACAAAAATGTATTAATTTACTAAAAACAACCCTGAATTTTAGATTTAAATAATTTTTATCCAGATTTTATGCACAATTTAAAAGAAGGCAAATAGAGTTAAAAGGGGAAAGATTTATGGGATCTGAAGAGAAACCACAGCATTGGCAAATAGAGTTAAAATGCTACTTATGTATTTCCTGCCATACTTCCTGCTCCTCAAACATATGGATTGGTGCAATTCTTATTTGTACCTCTAGCACATAGTAGACACATAGTAGTTTCTCTAAACATGCTTGTTTGCTGAAATAGCTACTGTATACTCAAAGTGAATATTTGTGAGGTATACATAAAAAATTTCCACAAAAATATAAAGAGTATAGACACTGAAGTGAGAGAGAATACAACAGTCAATCTCATGTGTTCTAGGGGAACTTTTCTTTGTTTATTTATTTAGTTATACATGTTTATTTATTTATTTTGAGAGAGAAAGAGAGCACGAGGGGGGAGGGACAGAGAGACAGGGAGAGAAAGAGAGAATCACAAACAGGCTCCATACTGTCAGTGCAGAGCCTGATGAGGGGCTCGATTCACAAACCATGAGATCAACTGAGCTGAAGTCAAGAGCCAGACTCTTAACCAACTGAGCCACCCAGATGCCCCTCTAGGTGACATTTTAAATATCAGTAGGCATCAATAATTTCACTTTTCAAGGAGAGGGGTCTATAATGATTTCTCAGTGGTAGTCCTAATGTTAATGACAAAGTCATAGAATAAAATTTAGAGTAGGACTTGGAGAACCCTGACAGTTTAGAACACTCTCCATTCTAAATAAGCCATTTGTCAGTGAGGTGGCCTTTAAATTGCTATTTTATGTTATTTTCTTGTTTACTTTTTAAAACAACTCACCTAAAAGTGATGTAAGATTTTGGCGGGTGTGCGGAATCTAGCTCTTCTTGGCCAGAACATTATCTAGAATTTCTAATCTTAAGCTACAAGAAATAGAAGATAATGAAAATAAAAAATATGGGCAGCATGGGCTAGATGTTATGCTGACAGTTCTGAATTTTGTAACACAGTTATTATGTTATTTTAGTCATATTCAAAATCTCTTTGGTCATGGAACAGGCCCACAAACCGCACCCCAAATAAGACTACATACACAGTTAGTGATAGGATTAATCAGAAAATTCTTCTTGGAAGAAAAACCTACTCATTTTATTAAAATCGTGTAAAGGCAATGTATTGCTTTAACAAAATCTTTGCAGTGTGAACAAAACAACTGATGTTTTTATGTCTAAAATCATAGCCATAACTTTTTATTTTTTTCAGTGTTTGGTGCATACTGCCATTAACTAGGCACATAGGCTATCCTGCCTCAATAGTTAGGATATTCATCCTACAGATAACTGTGCAGGAGCCTGTGAAAATGTCCCAAGAATCCAATCCACACTGCTAGTCCACTTCTTCACAAACCATTAAAAACTATCATGATTCAATTCTATGAAGCATATTTCAATTTATGTGCCTTTATTTTATTTTTAAAATGTTTTTATTTATTTTTGAGAGAGAGAGAGACAGAGACAGAGCGAGTGGGGTGGGGGGCAGAGAGAGAGAGGGAAACACAGAATCCGAAGCAGGCTCCAGGCTCTGAGCTGTCAGCACAGAGCCCGATGCAGTGCTCGAACCCACAAGCCGTGAGATAACGGCCTGAGCCGAGGTCAGATGCCTAACCGACTGAGTCACTCAGGTGCCCCTAAATGTGCCAGAGGTGCCTGGGTAGCTCAATCAGTTAAGCATCCCACTTCAGCTCAGGTCATGATCTCATAGTTTGTGAGTATGAGTCCTGCGTTGGGGCTCAGAGCCTGGAGTCTGCTTCAGATTCTGTGTCTCTCTCTCTCTCTGTCCCTTCCCCACTTGCTCTCTCTCTCTCTCAAAAATAAATAAACATAAATTTAAAAAAACAGATATTAATAATATCAATGTTTTTTAAATTAGTTCATGCCTAATTACTATAGATGATTCATGCTGTTGTATCAATAAAGTATTCATAACTCTCTATAAACATCTTAGGGGAAAAAAAAAATCAAGATTTTACCTTACGATTTGTCCGTAGTCCTTGACATTGCCATTGTGCCCAATGGCATTACTGCAGGGGATAATAAAGACACACACATCTATCTATTTTCTCCAGAAAAAGTCTTTCAGGCAGAGGTTTCAGTTTAGCACATTCATTACCTTTTAATTGCTTCTAAATTACATTGTGACCTGTGGCATCAATAGCCAAATCTATCTAACTGAAACTAGCACAATTTGGGCATGTGTGCTATGAAAAGCTTTTACCTGCGTTGGCATATGTGTGTGTATGGGCGTGCTTGTGCAGAAGCACCTGTTACTATAAAACCAGGAAAGACACAGCAAAAGAAAAACATTGCTAAGGAAAATAGCTAAATAACAGAAATAGATGAATTTCATCCAAACATCTGTCATGTTTACTTGGTTAAATAAGGATTATGTCACAAAATGAAAATGTCTAACTGTTGAATAAAATTGTTTGCAATGTCAAATATCCCATATGTCAAAAGAAGCATGGAAAGTCACTGCAGATTGTAAGTTAGGGAGAAAAAATCCACCAGGAGAACAGGTAAATTTGAATATTTTAAGCTGGACCACAATAAGCACAATGTCATTAAAACAAAACAACTAACCACCACATTAACCTCTGTGAGACTAAAGTATCCAAATTATCATTCCCCTAGAAGACTTACTGAAAGCTATTTCACATTTACCTATAGTGTATACATACCATCCTACTATCAAAATGGTGTAACCAGAAAGAATACTCATGTTTTTAGGTTTCCAAAGAAAAGTTCATAATTCAGAACCTTAAGTAGAGCTTTCAATTCACCTTACCACTTCATATTCCTTTCATATATTCATTTTTATGGTTCAGTAAAACAAAATAAAAATTTGGACAGCGAGGGAATTAATTCATTCTCTCCTTTCATTTCTTTAGTTCCCTTTTTGTTCTAATCTAACTCTTTTTCAGAAAAGTTTTGGAAACAGTGGAAAATATAATTGCTTCCCAAATGAGACAAATAGCATATCCAGGCCATCCAAAGCCTTGTATAAGAGACCTAACAGGAATATAGCAATGCATGCTGAGCTGGCTGTCAGGGACAGCAAGTTCAATATTGTCATTGGCATCACATGGAGAAGTGGAAATGCAACACCCCTGATCTTAAAATCCTGATGTATGCGGTGACAGAGGTGGGACTGCAGAAGATAAGAAGAGGCAGTAAGCCCAGGGCATCGCATTAGGAATGAGGAAGGAATGGTGAAAAGACAAAGCTGTGACCATCAGCCAATGAAGTAGGAGGATAATGAAGAGAATGAGATTCTGGAGACCAGGTAAAGATAAAGAGTTGGGACCTATGTTGTAGATAAGCCAATAACCCATTGGCTGAACATTAATCACTAAATCTTGCAAAATCTAAGTTATTGTTGATCTTTGCAAAAGCCTTTTGGTGGAGTGATGGAGGCAAGAAGCCATTTAGGAGAGAATGGGGGAAGAAATGTAGACAATGAGTATAAAGAACTCTGTCAAGATGCTTTTATGTAAAGAAAAGAAGACATTTTGAACAGTGGTTGCACGGGGGTATGGGTCAAGGGATGATTTTTCTTTAAGATGAGAAATATATTATTTGAGTAATGGTGAAAATAAACAAGTCATGAGGGGGGGAACCCTGATGATATAGAGATATTAATGAGACAAAATCCTAGGAATATTTTTGAGTAGACAAAAGATGCAGGGATCCAGCCCACAAATAATGGGTTCTCCATATTTTGGAGCAAGGGAAAACTCATCAGTGGAAATGAGGGAGGATAAATCACAAGGGCACAGATGCCAATTGAGAATCCGGCAGGAGATGGTAAAAGTGCTCTAATTTGTACTACTTCTCCCAATGCAACAGGAAGCAAGATCATGAACTAAATGTGAGAAGGAAAGAAGGCATGCTTGATGGCATGTTTGAGGAAAGCAAAGTAAGGAAATGGTTGTCTCAGAGATTGAGAGTGAGAGCATCACTTGGCAAACTTAAGGTTCTGCAAATGTTTAATTGTCAAGAATGGAAAATGTAATCAAGCATTATGGTTGTGTGCTTTCTGTGGCTAGACCTAAGCTCTAAGGTGTAGGCGAAAGGTAGTAAGGTTGGGCTTAATCAGTGATGAGATTTTTCCTGTTGAGTGTGCTAGAGAGTGATGGTATAAGGAAATAGAGACTATATCTGTGGCAACGACTATGATACCAGATTATGGAATCTCGATGGGGTAAAGAGGGAAAGAAGAACATGAGGAATTGAGAGAGTGAAAAAAATATAAAGAATAATAAACAGCAAGTCCCAGAGATGTAAAAGGCTTGTGAGACAAATGAGAGCTGGAAAGAGAAGAGGTTACTGTCAGCATCCTTGGTTTTAAGTTTTTCCTTAGGCTGGTGACTCCTCTATTCACATCTCTTGCCCAGTGCCCATTCTTAAGCTTCAGTTATTATAACGAGGTCTGTTCTCAAAACTTGCAGCACACACTTTTAATGACCAATCCGTTTACTTAAAAGTGGCTCAAGCCAGGGGCGCCTGGGTGGCTTAGTCGGTTAAGCGTCTGACTTTCGCTTAGGTCATGATCTCGCGGTTCGTGGGTTCGAGCCCCGCGTCGGGCCCTGTGCTGACTGCCAGCTCGGAGCCTGGAGCCTGTTTCAGTCTGTGACTCCCTCTCTCTCTGACCCTCCCCTGCTCACGCTGTCTCTCTCTCTCTCCTAGAAATAAATAAAACATTAAAAAAAAAAAANTGTTTCAGTCTGTGACTCCCTCTCTCTCTGACCCTCCCCTGCTCACGCTCTCTCTCTCTCTCTCCTAGAAATAAATAAAACATTAAAAAAAAAAAAGTGGCTCAAGCCAAAAATCTTGAGATGATCTTAGATTTCTTTTTCTTTTCATATTTTGCTTCCAAAGTGATATGAATCCTTGGTTTATTTACCTTTTAAGGCCCTGAATGATTCCTTCCAGCTAAAAGAGACAGCCTATATCAGAAAACAACCCTCCCTATAAGGACAACTAAAAACTGAACAAAATACAATACACACACCTCTTTTGTAGGCAGTGGAGAATAAGCTAGAATCTGCAGGAGAAAAAAATATGAGAAACACCCAGTGTATGAGACAAGAGTAAATTTTGTAACATATGTGTCATTTCAGTTTTTGAATGGGATGAATGAGAGAAGAGGGGGCAGAAGCAATACAAAAAAAGTAATACAAAATTCTTACAATTGGCAAAAAAAATCATACTTCAAGTTCAGAAAGCTATCCAAAAGCAAGACAGAGATATTAAACAAAACAAAACAAGCCAAAAACTGTGCCTAATTACATATAATAAAACTGCTGAAAAACAGCAACAAATAAGTATAAAAGTCAAAAGAAAAATAAAAGCATAATACTGTTAAACAGAAAGAGTAAAACTAAAAGCTAACTTTTCAATAGGAACAATGGAAATGGAAAGAAAATCAAATGAATTCTTTAAAGACCTGAAAGAAAAACTGCAAACTTAGATTCTGAATCTCCTGGAAATATCCTTTAAAATGATAGCTATGTAAAGATGTTTATCAATGAGCATAACTGAGAGATCATTTTTCCTACAGTCTGAAACAAAAGACATATCAAGTAATTCTTAAGACAAAAGCAAAATTATCCTAGATGAAACTTAAACAATGCAGGGAAGATTACTAAAAAGGAGACCTATAGGTAAATAAGAAGTAGCATTCATTAAAACAATCTCAATATTTTAAAACATTTAAAATATATGTGAAATTATTAAAAAGCATGAATACAGTTAGATGAGTCCTGGGAGGGAGTATATGGAAGTAAAGAGTGCTAATCCTTGTTCCAAGACTGGGTGGTGGTAAGGGTGCCTGGGTGGCTCAGTCAGTTAAGCCACCGGATTTGGCTTAGGTCATGATCTCATGGTAAGCGGGTTCAGAGCCCCACGTTGGGCTCTGTGCTGACAGTTAGCTCAGAGCCTGTAGTCTGTTTCAGATTCTGTATCTCTCTCTCTTTCTGATCCTCCCCTGCTCACGCTGTCTCTCTCTCTCAGAAATAAATAAAACATTAAAAAAAAAAAAAGACTGGGTGGTGGTAAAAGTACTGTTATAGATTTTAATAAATTAGGACATATATTTTAATTTCTAATGAAACCAATAAAAATAATAAAAGAAGGTATAACAAATAAGTTAATTAAAGAGTAAAATGGAATGATTCGTGAAAAATCTATGCAGAGTCTCACCACTGCTCTTTTCTACCCCCATTGCCATACTGATTTCGCCCACCAACAACTGTCACACCTGGATTACTCCAATTTACTGCAATAAATTTTTTATCTTGTTGCTTCCTGTTTTGATCTCACAGCATTTACAATATAACAGCCACAGAGTTCATTTCAAAATAGGTCAGATCATGGCATTTCTCTGATCAAACCTTCCAAATGCATCTTATTGCTCAGCGAGTAAAAGCCAAAGTCATTACAACGGCCTAAATGCCCTATGTGATCTTCAGTCATGACCTCAGTGGTTTCATCTATTCGTCTTCTCAGTCCTTTATTGTCTCACAGGTCTGATGGGTCTATATACATATCAGGCACAGTCCTTTAAGCATTTTGCACTAGCTTTTGCACTGCCTGGAATATACATCCTCCATCTATATGAACCATTCAGTACCATACCTCCTTCAAGTCTTTTTTCAAATACTTCCCAATAACGTTACATGGACCATTCTATTGGAAATCACTTCTGCTTCATGGACTTCTGGTCTCCTTTGCCCTGCTTTATTTTTGTTTTGTTTTATATAGTTCTTATTATCTTTCTAAATCAGAATAAATCAGCCTTCCTTCAGGGTACTGCAGGTAGGATAATAATCCCATTGTATCCCACTAATGATCTGCCTGTTTGTACTTCCTACAAGATTATAGGATCCTTGAAGAAAAGTATCTTTGATATCTCATCTGGAATTGTAGTCAATAAATCATTTTTAAAACATTGGAAAACACAAAGTGAATCAAAACATAATCCTGACTTTAATATTCTTAAAAGATTCATGGTAACTTATAATTTGAAGATATAAGTATTGATAAGTAGGTAATGTTATTGTCACAATGGTATCTGCATAGCAAAGAAAATGAATGTTTTGTAGGTATGCAACAGCAACAGAGCGGTATCTTAGAAATAAACAAAAAATTAAGTTATAAACATTCATGTGTAATATGACACTTTTTATTAAACAAAACAAACAAAATATATCATTTGGATATATATCTACATACATAGCAAAGAAGGTTTTTAAGAAGAAAAAGAATGTTGGCACTAGATTTAGGGAGATAGCTATCACCATGTTTGAGCAGAGGATAGGATAAGAATGGTACACTGTGTTAGATAGTTTGTTGGCAGTGTTCTCATTCTAAATCTGGCTGGTGGATTCATAGAAGTTCATTTTATTATTACATTTCATAACTCACCTTATACTTTGTTTCTATGACTTAAGATGCAACAGTAATTATATAATTATACATGATTTAAAATATTAAACATTTTAGAGATACTTAATCCAATGTGTGAATTGAGCTCTATACATTCAGTTAAAATTAGACCTTCAAATTAATCTTTAGCTTTCTCCAAAATAGTTTCCCTGGAAAACTTGCATAAGGGGATGTACTGTAGTAAAAATAGTTACATGGCCAAGTCATTTTTTGATAGACTCCCCACAGTGTCTTCCTGTTAAAGATGTTTAATATATACCTGCATAGACCTACAAAGCCTTTTAGGATGTGCACTGTTTAAATTTGTTTAATTCAGTGTTTCTTAGATTTATTTGATCACAGTGATTCCATCATTTTTCAAACTGAAAATAATTTTTAATAGAAATACTTTAGGAAATATTGCTGATTAACTTCTCAGGGTTACTATAAATCTATAGCCACAAATAGCACCCATAACAGGAAAAAAATTAATCTCTGAGAAATTATGAAAGATGATTAGGGACAATCAACTTTTTTAAATGCTTATTTATTTTGAGAGAGAATGAGAGAGCATGAGTGCACAAGTGTGCAAGTAGGGGAGGGGCAGAGAGAGTGAGAGAGAGAGAATCCCAAGCAGGCTCCACGCTACCAGCACAGAGACTGATGCAGGGCTCCATCTCGTGACCTTGAGATCAACATGACCAGAGCTGAAATCGAGGCAGATGCTTAACTGACTGAGCCACCCGATTGCCCTAGGGACAATTTTCAGACCACTTCTGCAGACCTGACTTTGTGCAGGGAGACTGAATCTCTATTCTCTGCCCTTTCAGCCTAGATATATTTTTATGTGATATTAATGTTGACCTAATTATACATTACTATCTATACTTTCTAAATATTTCACCCATGAGTGTACATAATTTATATTAAATTTGTAGTAGATCACTGGATCACATATATCAAGATCATTTCTTTTGCATCCCACAAAGAAATTAGAATATAGTTTTCAGAATATGAAGTATGGTATTTTGAAAAAGATTACATCCATTCTTATATACCTTACAAGCCAATTTTTAGCCAGATGTACTCTCCTCTTTGTCTAACTCAGGCTTGATCTTACATTTCTTTTAGAATATGACTATAAAAATTACAAGGATTTTTCCTGAAAATCAGATTTATGCAACTTCCACACAGCCTCAACTTAATAGTGTTAATGTAGAGATTACAATTTACTCAGCAAAGTATATTAACAATTTGGGATAAGTTTCATAAATAAGAATATAGCATAATTCTATTATCTTAATTATCTTATGTTCCAAGAAGAAAAGTGAACATCCATTTGAGAAATTGGATGGTTTGTTTCAATAAACTCCTTAATACTCTTTATATAATTCATTTAAAATGGGGAATGTTATAATTATTATATTTTGAAGGCTATTAGCAATGAAAAAAATCTTCCTTAAAGAAACAGAAACCAGCTACTTAATAAATAATATTGAAAATACAATACTGTGAAAATTAATTATGAGTTTCCCAATACTTAGTTTTTTATTCAGTTTAGGACAGCTACTGTCAGCCTGAAATTTTGAGGTTTTTGGTACATTCAATAAGCAATCTGAATCTGTGTCTCAAAAACATACCAGTTCAGCAAAATCTATTTTTCCTTGAATAGTTCTTTGATTTGTTTTTCCTTGGATACATGGGGGAAAGCTCAAGGTCGTTAATGCTGGCATTAGTATACATTAATTATTGGAGCAGCCCATTTCCCAACTGGGCAACACCGCATTTCCAATCGCCACCCAATTAATGACTGTCTAACTGACTCATCAGCAAATCTTACAAAGCAATACTTTTGCTAAGTAAATTGAACCTGCCATTGCAAAAACTCTGCAGGGCTGGGGGAATAATTAACTATACTGAGGCATACTTGATCTCAGAAGCCCTGGGGATAATCAATAATTAGTTTCATTCTGAAATGGTTTTGTTGCTATAACCATGACACAATGTTTCTGAATTACTGAAGTTTTGATGACTATTCTTTATTTGGATCAGAATAGAAAAGCTGTAGCTAACTCAAGCTTTATAGCATAATAAATTTCCCAAAGTATCTTGAGATTAAAAACAATCAAAGTAAATGAAGCATCAAGTACTATTTATCTTCCAAAATATTAGTGCTTATGAAAAGAAAGAAGGCCAATCTAACAAACACTCTGTATCCATCACATTCAATGTTATATAGAAGCCACATTTCATTTCCTAAAACAAGAGAGAATTAGGAGATTTGATCGGCTGATAAACATTCTAATGGTAGCTTCCTGGACAATTCATGGTCTGAAATTTATGAGCATCACCACTTAATTAAGAGTAAGAATTCTGAGCACAGAGACCATAATCAGTACAATTCATGGGGTTCAGTATTGATGGGACTGATCAGTTAGCCAAGTGGGTAGAAGAAATTGAACACTCTGATAATATAATAAAGATTCTACAAACAGGAATTCTAATGAAGTAAATTCATAAAACTCGAAATATATGCTTAGCATATGCTATGTAAATAGGGTTTTAAATACAATTTTCTGGCATCATCACCCCGTTTTGTTTTAAAGTTAAGAAAAATGTTAAATTATTGAAGCTATCTTTCTGTTCTAATGGAAGCGATGATATAAAGCAGTTTTATCTTTTTGCTTTCCCATTCTAAGGGAATGTGTTTTGCCCTTTATGCATTAAGTGATATCAACGCTCTTTTAGGGACATATTAAGATTGTATCCTGGGTTTAAGTACAGTTAATAATAAAAGAAGTGCACACTAATGATTTCCTTAGTCACACTTACTTCCCCTTAATCATGATTACAGACAATCAGACATTGAAAAGAGTAAGCAGGCCACATTATAATTTCACCAATATATACTAATACTAGTTGGACATCAAAAATCAGGACTGAATTATGTTAGTACAGAATCTTTCAAGTTGTGCAGCATATCGATTTTACTAAATTATAAAAATGTACAATTTATAATACTATGACATGACTGTCAGATATTTTAGTAAATAGGGATGATGGGAAGATGTGGTGTACACTTTTCTATGTCTGAGAGGACAAATGTGTAGCTTGAGGACAAAAGTGGCAAAACAGTCAGAGAACTTTTCTTACGAGTGATTGAAGAATTGAGTTTCCCAATAGGAGAGACCCTAATTTATGTGTTCCTTCATTAACCTGATTTACCCACCTGGCTGTCTAACATTCCTATGGCCACAAAGTAATCCAATCTAACTCAGGTTTGTTGGCATGCTTGCCTCTTCACAAGCTTAGAAAAGATGCAAAAGGATCAGAGAGATATTCTCTTTAAAACTACTAACTAGATTTTCTCTCAATCAATGCATATAGAAAGAAATGAGCACTTTTATCAATTTATATAAGACAAATAATCTTAGTATGGATCTGGAAGTCAAGAGGAAAGAGAATCTGATCTGAGATATAGAAGGCACCATCTATTATGCCTCTTAACGATCATGGCTCTGCAGTCAAACTCCATGGATTTATAGTACATACTCTACATTTACTAGTTGTGTGAGCGATTTTAATGAACTTTCCCATGATCTCAGTGTTCTCATTTGTAAAATGAGGTTAGGATTAGTAGTTACTAATTGCTATGCATGTTTCATTTGAGAATTCATGTAAATGTGTGAAAAAAATGACAATTACTATTCTGATTGTTCTTAAAGATAATCATAGTGTTTACAAACTCATATGCTAATAATAAACTTACAATAACTTATTTATTGACCTCTAACTAGGTTCTAAAAGTTTTGTGTATGCTAACTCATTTAGTTCTTACCACTCTCTATGGGGTAAGTATTATTTTACTGGTGAGAAATGGGAAATATAGAAATATTAGCCCAAGGTCATGTCACTCACTGGCATTGCTGGGATGGAGAGGTTTAGGCTGGAATATCATATGTTTTGGTTGTATAACTTGACAGGATAGGAAACCAGAATGATTGGTGGGTCCTGTTCTTGGAAACTGAAATCTTTAAACTCACAGGCTAGAGGGAGCAGCTATTACCTGCGTAATGAAAATAACATAGTTTCCATGGAAAAGCACCCTTCATACCGAAAAGAAAATAGAACTTCAATATTGCCATATCCAGACATTTGTTGTTGTTTTTGACATCTTGTAAAACTAAGTTTTTACATGCACAAAACAGAAAGAATAGAAAGTATCTCTGCTTCTTCCAGTGGAAACAAGCCATTTGATATATTTTTATACGTCTCTTTATGTTTCAAGTGGTAAAAAACAACTGCCCAGTTTTGGAGAGAAGTCCCTTTAAAGGAAAATGAGATAATAAAGAATTTTCTGAGAATAAAAATTAACATATTGATAAAATACAAGATATCTTTCAGCATAATCAGTTGGGAAATAATTCATATTGATTTATAATCCCAAGCATAATTTGGGAGAATTACCATAGCATCAATTTCCAGGGAAAATACATTCAAAACTTGCAGTTTTCCAAAGACTATTTCAAATCTACCCTCGAAGCAACTGCTTCATTTTATATTTCACTAGCTTTCCTCCTATCCAGGAGTCATTTGCCCTTCCTGACATAGAAATGTTACAGTTGGACATAACCTTAGAGCTCAAGTGAAGATGACTAAGAGTCCTCAATAGTGCTATTTCCCATTTGGGATTCACATCCTTGTATTCCATTTTCAATAATTTGTGAATAAACACCATCTCAAAGAACATGATAAGTGATAAAGAAAGTTTTAAGTGTTCACTGTTTAAATAGCAAATGTGAACTCTTGCAGAAAAAGCACTGTTGGCTACAATTTTCAAAGTTAACTTTAAATTTCTGAAGCTATTTATATTCTATGGAAAATGGAAGAAACACATTTTTAAATCAAAATGAGGCAAAGGCAATATGAAGGCAACACTACGTTGTGCTTAGAATATAGTATTTCTTGAAGATTAGGCTGTGCATTTCAGCACGGTCTGTATTTTTCCTTTAAACAATTTATTTCTGCCATGACTCTGTTTTGTGCTGGAGACTTTGAAAGCTAATTAAAGCCATATTGAATGGTTTGCACCAAAACTAAACAATGATGAATTTTCAGAATGTTTTTGTGTTCAAGGCTTAAAAGTTTCCAGGGAGAAAATACATCACTTCATAAACCCACCCTGTTTGGCCTTCATTTCTAATGTGGTAGCATCCAACAAACTAAGGAAAACTCTGAAGATTCAAAATCAGATATTTACACCTAAGAAAATAGGTTTAAATTCACAATTTTTTCTGAAATGTTTCCTAAATCAAAAGAAACTTGGATTTTTGCTAAATTTAAGATAATAAATCTTTTAATAGACTTATCTTTATATTTTAATAAATCTTAAAAAAAATTTAAGATTTTACCTGCCTTTTTACTCATCAAAGAAGTTGATATCATGGAGTGCCCTGGTGGCTCAGTCACTTGGGCCACCAATTCTTGATTTCAGCTCAGGTCATGATCTCAGGGTCATAGGATCTAGCCCTGCATCTGGCTCCATACTGAGCATAGAGCCTGCTTAAGACTCTGACTCTCTCTCTCTCTCTTTCCTTAAGAATCTCTCTCTCTCTCTCTCTCTGTGCCTCTCCCCTATTCATGCTCTGTTTCTCCCTCTCTAAAATAAAAATAATAATAATAATAAAGTTTTTAAAGTTGATATTGTATCAACTTTATTAAGAAAAATAGATTCAGTATGAATCAGTTTAGCACAATGGTCTTCTAAATTTGATATAAATTAAGTAAAATTACCAGACAACTTGTTAGTATCTAGGGGTACAATATTGTAAAGATAAGAATATCATAGCTAGATATTATTATTCATTCCCTAAATTAAGTTATACTAACCCAGTCTTCTGCTTCCAGAAAGTACATAAAATACCTCACGTTGATCCAAAATGTCATTACTACAATTTTCCACCTTACAATTTTAGCCATTTATTCTACCAGTCTCCAAACCTCATTAACTGTTACATAGTTGTCATTTGCCACTTAACACTGGCGTGTCTGAGGCCATGTTTTAATCTATCTCCCACCACAATTTAGCTAGAGCATGGGGCAGTGACGATGGAGAGAGGAGGTTCATGTGCCACCTGTGCGAGTGCCCAGTCCTCATGAGCCTCAGCTCTCATGGGGTCTTAGCTTCTTAAAGTACATTTGGAAAACAGTACTTTCAGTTGACGTTTTCCTTAATACAGGCTCTTTCTGCAGCTAAGCTATCAAATAGTCTTGGGTACCCCTCCCACCCACAAACCTTTACCTTCTTTACTATCTTAAATATCTGTTTTTTTCTTACTTCAGGGTTAGTGCTTTTCCATCCCAAACACTGCTTGGCGGTTATTCTTTATTCTACTTTTTGCTTTAACCATGAGTTTTGGCAATGTCTCATATTTTGTCATTGAGTTTCTTAATGAAGAAAGTAGCTTAAAAAGGAAAAGGCTCCAGCTTTCTTACATCTTGCTTAAGCAAACAGAATCTATAACCATATGCATGCAACAAATCACTCTGTGTCAGTTCCAAGTACACATTAATAGAAAAAAGAAGGAAGTGAAGACTTTAAAATTCCTTCTCTCTTTTCCAACCCTTTCAGCCAGTAGGTCCCTGGTTTAACCATTTTTGTATCATACACACATAGAACAGATCATGTTCATTGTAAGCAGGCATGTTTAGGAATTTTATTTTTAAACACTTAAATTTTTTCATATTTATTTATTTTGAGAGACAGAGCACTAGCAGAGGAGGGGCAGAGAGAGGGAGACAGAGAATCAATAATAACAAGCAGGCTCCATGTTGCTAGCAAAGAAGCCTATGTGGGTGTCAAACTCACCAACCATGAGATTATGACCTAAGCTGAAACCAAGAGTTGGATGCTTAACCGAATGAGCCACCCAGGTGCCCCAGGAATTTTATTTGTGAATTTGAAGCTGCATTAGATGCTCTTTATAACTTTCCTGAAAGTGCTGGTTTCGAAGGACACACAATAAAACAGATGTCATTCCTGCGCCATGTGTAATTAGCCTGGTATATTACATGCTCTTAATATTAAACTTTAAAGTTCTATACAGGCCTTTCAAGCTGTGAATGGCTGACTGTTTTAGTGTCCGAAGTCTAATGGATTGGCTCCAAATTTACAAAAATAAAGTAAATAATCACAAGGCCAAAAATGCACCCTTAAGAATAATATATGTGTATTTTTAAAGACATTTTTAAGTGTTTTAAGACTAATAGTAAAAATACCAGATTTTCTCCATCCTGCCAGCAAAAAGAAAGAACATTTTGATAACTAATGATGTTAAAACAAATCATAGTACTTTATGTTGTTAATCATTATCTGCCTAAATTATCCACATTATAGAAGACAATTTCTAGCCAATGCAAATTTTAAAATGAAATTTTAAAAGCCCTAATAAAATTTTATTTAATTATCATCTTATAAGGCAAATAGATTCCATTTTATTGTTTAAATGAGTCTCTCTCTGCTCATTTAAGTCTTCATCATCTTTCAATCTAAAGTAATAGAACATCAGTAATTCTTCTCTAACACTGTATTTCAATAAACCTTGATATGCTTACTGCCATTACACTAAAATTTGTACCAACAAAAGATATAGCCAGTTTTAAAAGAGAACTAGAATAGGTGGATTATTTGGAATATTTATATGGTAGAGGAAAAATGTTTCAAACATTTGAATATCAATATGTAAGTCAGAATTCCCCCACTATCATTAATTTCTATTTTCATCTGTGTCTTCTTGAAAGTCTGAAATAAAAATGCTAATGTATTTTTAAAGGTTAATAGTTGCCTAAGTGGTCCATAAAATAGAAACTTAAACCTAGCAGCTTGCAAAATTTAATGAGAGGGCAAACACAAGTTCACCTTGTCTTTTTATCTTCTTTAGCTGCGTTGTCGAGAGACCTGTAAGTGTCTGAAGATGATTATATCAACTGCAGGATTAGGCGACATGGGCCCAGAGCAGATTAAGTGGTTCAACATCTATACACTTGGGGATTTACGTGGCAGAGTGTGTAGGCTTTACTCAGAGGGCAAACGCATATTCCTAATGTCTATGGTATCATGAGAACAACTATCAGGTCCTGAATTCCATCCATCATTTTTATATCTGAAGAAAGCCTGCCTCCAGCTTAATGAATGCTGCAGAAAACTGGAGTCAATGGAGCCACTTGTCTTTAAAGCTATCAGTCAAAGTACTAAATTCCTCAAGAACTGAAACCCCATAATGAAACTAACTGGTACATTATACTTTCTTTTCCACTATTGGCAGACGTTTGAACATACCAAAATAATTATATTAACAGTAACAATAACCCATTTAGCTAAATGCTTTAAACACATGGCAATGCCAAAATTACGCATATAACACTGTATTTATATTTTATTTTTTAATATAACCTTCAGTTAGTGGTTCTCAATTGTGGCAAATGTGCCCCTTTCTATACACACACTTCCTTCAAACTCAAGTGGAATTGCCAGATTTAAAATGAAAATATAGAGTTAAATTTGAATTTCAGATAAACAACATTTATTTCTGATCTCTGCAATATTTGAGATATGCCTAAATTGAAAAACAAAACAAGTATATATTTTTTTGGTTATCTGAAATTCAAATTTAAGTGGGTATCATGCATTTTAACTGGCAACCCTACAGGTTACAGAGGACATTTGACTTGTCCAGAGAGAATCTTGTCACCACTGGGGAGGGAAGTACTACTGCCATCTAGTGGATAGAGCCCCGGGGTACTTCTAAACATATTCCAAAGCACGAGACAGCCCCACCACAGCAAAGAATTATCTAGCCTCAAGTCTCAAGATTGACACTGCCCTAGATTCCAACAGAAAATTTATTATAAAACTATTAAGACTAACTCTAGCTTTATTTGGGACTTTTGGTTACTCTGCTGTTAGAGTAGGTTCTAGCTATTTCTGGAAAGCAAGTGGTTATAAAGATAGCTTAAAATAGAGAATTAAGGTGACATGGCAGCATGTAACACACACCAAAAAAATCCAAAGGATATAACTGAACTGTAAAGATGGAATAAGTTTTAGCTTCTTCCTTGTGTTCTCTAAAACCAAACTCTGTGCTCCTGAGCTGAAATAAGTCATATGAAGATAGAGTTTAGGTGTGAAGAAGGAGGATAGTTTATTTGTTTGCCAGACAAAGGAGGCTGCAGCAGGCCAATACCCCCAAGAATGCAAGCTCACCCAGGGTGAAAGGCTGAAGGGGGTTTATAGGAAATTACAGGATCTGGGCAGTTTCAATAGGAATCTGGTACATGCTTTGGGGCCATGTTCATCATGTCTTCAAGGCAGTCTCATGACTATGGCTGGGGCGCCCCCCAGTCTCCTCATTACTAAGTATTGACATTGATACTGACTTGTGCTTTGGAATATGTTTAGAAGGTGTGTCCTTCTTAGCTACCTTCCACCCTTATGTTTCTATAGTGGTTTCACTTGTTTAGATCTCTCATTTACAGACAAAACTTCAAGCTCATCAAGGACAAATTATTCATTTAACTGTATCCAAAATAAGGATCTAGATGTTTCTTGGAAATCAAGTGTCATGGCATACTATCTTATTATATTTAAAAAAAAATTTAATGTTTATTTATTTTTGAGAGACAGAGAGAGAAAGAGTCAGAGGATGAGAAAGAGAGAGGGAGACACAGAATCCAAAACAGGCTTCAGGCTCTGAGCTGTCAGCACAGAGCCTGACAATGGGCTCGAACCCAGACCATGAAATCATGACCTGAACCAAAGTCAGAAGCTTAATCGACTGATTCACCCAGGCGCCCCAAGACATACTATTTTAAATAAGCCAAAGTAAACACCTGTAGCACTGTCCATTATCAGTATCAGTTTTATTATTTATATGGAGAAATAGCCCTCATATTTTACACAATTTAAATATCAACCGCTTCCTGTAATCTCTACTGGTATCTTCCACCATCCAGTTAGGGACTCATTTCTCTGTAATCCCTTTTCATGTACTCAAAGCTTTACTACCCATGGAGGCAGGAAATACATCCCTTTCCATTAGGAATCCCCATCACAGTGTCTACTACAAAATGAACCCCCCACTCATTTTATACATCTCTATTGATACTTATATCTACTGATGGAATTCATTAATTCTATTCCATTTAACTTTTAAAATAACAAAATATCCCTTTAGGAAAAACATTTCTTCAGAAAAAAAGATAATACAAATAATCCTTCTAAACATGGATGGACAACTTTTGGCACAGAGGAGGGACTAAATAAATAGATACATGAACAAAATAATCATCCCCAAGATTTTTCATTTCACAATAAAGACCTATGATAATGGGAATCTGAATTATAATAAGGGCCTGTCTTTAAGTTCAGAAGGAAAAGTGTCTTTATATAATATTTTTGTGATTTTTGTGAAAATTTACATATTGTCTTTTTATAATCTTATCTCAAATGTATGTAAAATTCTTCATTATTTAAAGAATACTTACAACTGAAGCCATACTATATGGTTGAATATGAATATAGTGATTAATGTAATATGAAGTAATTGGAAAGCCCACAGTAATTTGCTGATTTTAATAATCGAATTTATTTGAGATTCTCCTACTGACTTAATATATCAGAAATTAAATTTCAGTTGTCTGAGAAAATAATGAATATGATAGTTTGTCTTTTTCTCATAATATAAGGAAAAAGGAGAATCTGGAATTCTCTAGTGCAGAGATGTCTACATTTTAGCACAAGGAGTTACTGTTAAATACCAAAAGATTTGCTATCACAATAAAAACATGTAGAAAAAGTTGAAAATGAAATCCCAGACCATAATATGGGGACCCTGACAGTGCAATTCAGAGAGGGAGCTGGAGAGACAGAGAGAGAGAGAACAAGTAAGAAATACTGAGACACAGAGAATTGTTTCAAAGAAGAAAATCCCAGTTAATCACTGACAGGTTTAGATGTTAGAAGCAGTTTTTGCTATAAAGAAAGTCTTCAGCGTCTAAATTCTGATATATTTCCTCCACTTAAACTCTACATATGATCATTTTTTTTCTCAATGCATTGAAGCATTACTTAACCATAACGGCTTTATTATCACTTACTGTGATTTGCTAGGATGTGAGAATTGTAATAGCTGCTGAATTTTGACTATATATTTGTGTTACTTTCTGAAATATTCAGGACAGTCGAGAAGAATACAATATTCAGAGTTGGCGCTGCTTATTTTGAGAAACTGGTGCTCTCTGTAGGTGCTTTCATTTCCTTTGGCTTTATTTTCTCTGCCAGCCCCACATTTATTAAGTGAATCACTACTTACTAAGATACAGCTTCATCATTCATGTCTTCCTCCCCCCATTTATCATCTAAACTGGACCTAGAGAATCTATTTTTACCTCGAATTTATTCGTAGTTGTGACCAAAATGCCCAACCTTTTTCTCAAGCACAAAGGTTACCTTTTATGTGTAATGTTCATTCACAGCCTCCTAATATCATTAACCTCTATTACACACTCCTAAATTATGATCTCTTTCTTAGAAATCAATTTTCTCCACTAAACAGTATGATCTTCAAAGACAAAGATCATGTATTTTTCTGCCATATATTTGACAGATTCTCCAGATACTTTGAATACATGATATAATGAATAAATTTTGAAAAAAAACACCCTAATTTTTATACATGTGAGACTTAGACAGATAAATATACCTTGGTCAACAAGTTAGGGTTACAGTGTCTTTCACTTCTTCGCTATATGTTCAGTTAACTATCAGGGACCTAGATCCTAGACGTACTGGCTAATAACTATGTACTGTTATCAGAAATCAACAGATAAATAAAAGTAAAAAGAAATTACAAATAAGAAAAAATGTAAGTCAAAAGTGAATAGAATATATATATATATATTTATATATATATGTAACTAAAAAAATAGTAGTTAATGAAATTGAAAAAAAATTAAATGGGACTGATTTATAAAATAAAAAGCCAGTTCTTTGAAAAGAAAAGTAAAATCACCAAACATTGCAAGTTATTGAGACAAATGGAAAGAAAACCCAAATAAAAATGACACAAAAGGGAAACACATATCTGATAGAGGAGAATTGGGGGAAAAAGAGATGAAAAAATTAATGTTTTAATTTTAAGGGGATACTATGTAAAAATTCATGCTCATCAACCTTGAAAACTAAATTAAAAGAACAACTCTAGTGAAAATACATATTTAATTAAATTGCCACCAAATGGTCTAATAATATAAAAATTTACTGAGATTTTCCACTTATGCACATATTTCTCTGTATTATACCTTAATGAAAAGTTTTAAATTGATCTAAAAACTCCAAAAGGAAGAGCAAGAGAGTGAAGAAAGAGGAGGAGAGAACAAAGAACAAGGAGGAAGAAAAGGAGAAACAGGTAGAGAAAGAGAAGCGGCGAGAAGAGGGAGAGAAGAAATGGAGAAAGCAGTAGGAAGAGGTGAAATGACAACTATAAACCAGTTCCCAATTAAGACACTAGGGAGTAGTTCCTTATAAGTCAGAAACTAGGAACAAGAAGGTTAGCAGTCATTGTTTTTAATAAAGGTTGCTCTGGAAGTTCTAAGTAATACATTAAGACAAGGGAAAAGAAGGGGTGCCTGGATGGCTCAGTGGGTTAAGCAACCAACTCTTGATTTCAGCTCAGTTCATGACCTCACAGTTCATGGGATGGAGCCTCATACGGGGCTCTGTGCTGACAGCATGGAACTTGTTTGAGATTCTCTCTTTCCATCTCTTTCTGCCCCTTTCCTGTGTTCTCTCTCTCTCTCTCTCTCTCAGGATAAATAAATAAACTTAAAAAAAGACAAAGAAAAAGTAGTAATAATAATAATACTTTGTATTATTATTTAAGAAATAAAGGAATCATTTTCAGAAAGTATATTTGTCTTCATTGAAAATACAAAAGCTTTCACTGGGAATTTACAAGAACTAAAATGTGAGGTTAGCAATGGTAAAATCAATATATTCTATATAAAACTTAATTCTTTTTCTTATATACTGACATCTAACACTTGAAATAATATAACTGTAGGGGAAATAAGGAATACCATTTACAATACCAACAAGAATCCAAAGGAATTTAGGCTTAAACTCAATAAAGGGTACAAAAACATTATGGATGTAATAAAACATTATTCAAACTCATTAAAAAAGTAATACTCATTAATGGAAACCAAAATATTATAAAGATGACAATATTCTCCTAATTCAAGCTATGCATTTAATTTGTTCATTCTATGTAACTAATTAAAATATTGAAAGGTTTTTTTCATGGAAATTTAAAAGCCAATGCTCTAATTTATACAGAACAGTAAGAGCCCAGAGTAACAATTTTGAAATGTATATATAGAGAGATTTGCTTTGTGATATATGAAATTTTCTAACATAGGTAGATTGATGATAGATAGAACATGTAATATATAGTTATGTATTTTTAGCAACATTAAGTAGGGATATAGTAGTTTCTACATACCAAGACAAAGTTATTGAGAGAATAGAAGAATTAGAAACTTATAAACAGGCCTATTTGAATAGAAATTTGATTTATATCAAAGATGGCATCATCAGTCATTGGGAAAAACATTGAAAATTCCAATCTGATGCTTGGAAAATTGGTTAGTCATGTCAGAAACAATTAATATAAGACTGTACAAGAAATAATTAGTATAAGACTTGTACTAGATACAGAAATCAATTTCAGATTAAGGATTTCAAGAAAAAGACAATACTTTTAATTAGGTGCCAAGATACAGTAACTGATATACATTAAATATTTTAAATGAAATATATTAAATGAAAAAAGTATACATCAAAATGTACTACATATTTGACAAAATATTTCAAAACATTTAAGCATATTTATATATAGATATAGATATAGATATAGCTAATAAGCATATCAATAAATGGTTAACATCAGTCACTAGTGAAATGCAAAATAAAATTAATAATAAATCATTACACCCTGAATATAATGTCCAAAATTTAAAATCCTGACCATGATCTGGTTTGCAAGGCTGAAACTCATGCAATATTTGTGTCAATGGAAATGATTCAATATTTTGAAAAACAGTTTGACAGTTTCTTAAAAAGTTAAACATACACTTTTCATATGACCCAGTAACGTTCTTCTAAGTATCTATTCAAGAGAAATGAAAACACATGTTCACACAAAAACTTTTGTGTTCATAGCAACTTTATTTTCAAAAGCTCAAAACTACAATCTACCCAAAAGTCCATCAACTGCTGAATGCATAAACACAATGTAGTATATCCATACAAAATGGAATAAACTACTGATGCTTGCAACCACATGGATGAGCCTGAAACACAATATGCTAAGTGAAAGAAATCAAACACAAAGAGATGTATTGTATAATAAAAGTTTCTAGGAGAGGCAAATGCAGATAGATAGATAGATAGATAGATAGATAGATAGATAGATAGAAATCAAATTAGTGGTTGACTCAGCTTAGTGATGAGAAAGGGTAATGACCAAAAACAGGAACAAGGAAAGTTGGGGTGGGCAATAAAATGTTCAGACAAGTGAATTGTGGTGATGATTGCACAAGTGTATTTATTATTTAAAATCTTCAAAGTGTATGATATGCAAATTATTACCCAATAAAGCTATTAACTTTTTTTTTAATTTTTTTTAAAATGTTTTGTTTATTACTAGGAGAGAGAGAGAGACAGCGTGAGCAGGGGAGGGTCAGAGAGAGAGGGAAACACAGACTCTGAAATAGGCTCCAGGCTCTGAGCTGGCAGTCAGCACAGAGCCCGACGCGGGGCTTGAACCCACGAACCGTGAGATCATGACCTAAGCGAAAGTCGGACGCTTAACTGACTAAGCCACCCAGGCGCCCCAGAGCTGTTAACTTTTTTAATATTTCTTTTTTAAAAAGTCTCCATAAGCAATGTGAAACAGAAACTATTTAAAAATAGGAAAAGATATTTGCCTATGTATAAAATTTTAAAATATCAATCGGTGCTAAAAATATAAAAGTAACACCTAATAGATACATGGGCAGCAGAGTTAATAGGTAATTCACAATATAGAACATTTAATGGCCAATGAATAACAACAAAAATGCATGAAAAAAATGTGTGAAAAAAAAGCTCAGTCTCACAGGCAATCAAGAAAATAAAATTGAAACCACAAGGAATTTCATTTCACCTCAAAAAGATTGGCAAAAATGGAAATGTGTGGAACAAACTAATGTTGGCAATATTATGGGAAGCAATATGAACTCATGTATTATCATCGTGTGGAGTATAAACTGGAACCACTTAAAAAGAATTCGGCAGAAAAATTGAATATGCTCACATATCACAGTTCAAGAATTCCCCTCCTGGGAAAATCACCTTAGAATTGTTTACAGAGTTGCACAAAAGGAATCTAAAGGATTGCTTATAGCAGGTAATTTTTTTCTGTAGAAAAACTGGAAACAATGGAATGCTCAAGAACAAAGAAGTAATAGATACATTGTGATATGTGTATATTTATATATACTCAGTGTAATGCTGCAAAGTAGATGAAACTCATATTTCAGAACTGCATATTCCATTCTGGAAATTAGCATGTATCTATTATATAAAACAAAAACAAGTGCAGAAAGACATATAACACAGGTGATATCTATACAAAATGTTAATACATATAAACATTTTATATTGATTATTGATATATGCTATGGGTAAAGGAAAACAACCTGCATGGAAATGATCATAAATGCCCATAATAGTTTTCTGTAAGGAGAAAAGGAGAGGAATTAGATCAAATAGCGCTACCAAAGGGGCTCCGATTTGTTTCTGTAAAGTTTTATATATTATTAGGTGGTAGATATAAAGATACTCATTCTAATCTCCAATATTTTATATTTCTGAAATATTTTTCTGAAAAAAATCACTAAGCACAGACTTTTTTATTAATAAGTTCTGCTTTGAAAGTACAAATAATGTCAACTTTAAAAAAACTGTAAGGTATAGAAGCAGATAAAAACTTCCCAACACAGTGTATAAAGATTGCAGAAGTCCAATTTTAGAAGTTGATAGGGATAAGAATAAAGCATGAAACAAAGAATAACTTTATATACTAAAAATGATTAAAAAATCATCAATGGAATATTAGTAAATAAAATCAGGTTGTATAATCAAAGAATCCCACATTATAGAAACCCACCAAAACTGCTACTATAGTTGACATTGGAAATTCCATTAATATCTCTCATTTCAACAAAGGATTAGAGTAAAATAAAAATGTTATCACTTCAAATATGCTGGAAAATCTTTGAAATATAGTCAGTCCTAAAAACAGTTAATAAGCAAGGAATTAAAATCACTTAAATTATTTCATAATATTATAAACTAATTCTAAAATTATATAGAAGAGAAAATATATATCTATAATATACCATATATACAGTATATCTCTATAAGACATCAAGTATGCTAAATGTATAGTATTTATCAGTTCAACAAATTATTTATTCATTCAATAAAAATTTCATGAGTGACAAATTAGTAACTGGCATTGTTCTAGTCATTGGTACTACAATGTAACCAGGACATTGGACAATGTAAACAGACAAAGTCCATGCTCTCTTAGACTTTCTATTCTAGTGGACAAAGATAGACAACACAGACGTAAAATAAATACCTAATGTGGCAACAGATGAGAATTGCTCTGAAGAAAATAAAAAAGTGTGAATCTGTGGAAAGGAAATGCCCTCCTGATAATATGAGTTTTGAGCTGACACCTGGAAGACTTGAGGTAGTGTCTCACTCCAGGTAAAGGAAACAATAAATATGAAAGTTGGTAAACAAGAGTATTCTTGGACTATCCAAAGGTCAGTGAGAGAGCCACAGTGTCTTGAGCAGAATGAGAAGTAAAGTATAGTAAGAGAATGTATCATGAGGCCAAGTCACACAGGGTCTTATGGACAACAGTAAGAAATTTATTTTTATTTTAATCTGGCTAATAATATGCTGTCATTTAAATTATGTTTACAGAGAATTTTCAGTAATGCAGAGGAATGAAGTAGTTACATAATCTTTCCCATAGATTAAAAAAAGTTTAATTGACTTTGTAAAAGCTAATAAAAACACTGGAAAATGTCCAAAATCAAATAGAGGCTAAAGAATTTACTCTAATAAAACTACGAATGGAAGAAATAAAGATTCTGAGTTTATGACCTTCTGAACTGCAGAAACTCCCAAGGCCATGGCAGTAGAAAAAGTCTCAGAAGCCACAGCCTTATCTGCTAAAGTTACTGGGGATCACAGAGTCTAGTACTCAAGACTCAGCTCAGAACATAAGCAGGAATTTTGGCACCAGGAAATTGTAGAGATCGGTCCCAAAGATATGAATATAAACTCTGTCCCAGTGCCTGATTGGTAGTGTGGGGTAGAAGCCAAGAGGCCTAAGAGAAAAGCAGGCAGGCAGCAAAGAGAAATCCACTTCTGATACCCAAATGTGCATAGGAATAGATATGTGGATCCTCTGCTTTAAAAGTGAGTGCATACTCCAGCTGCATTCAGCTTAGGCAGCAAGGAGCTAAAGACTTACATATTTGAAGCATCAAAAACAGATTTCAAAGTATCTGATAATTAGAGGGATCCCTAGGGATAAGAACTATGGAGTGGGTAAATACCATCTTTACCTAAATTCTTGTCTAAATACCAAAATTACAAAGGTACAAGAGAGGCCCTTGGAAGGCAGGTTAAAAAAAAAAAATTAGCAGTGTGAAACTACAAGAAAAGAACAAATTAACTGCAAGTTAGAAAAACTTCACACTTTAAATGTGGGCAATTTAACTATCTTCTAGAAAGAAATTCTGCCAAAAGGTATGATGGCAGATTGGCCACAACATATTATCTACGGTGTCTAGTTTTAACCTAAGTTTACTTTGTTAAAGTATAAACCACACTCAAACAAAGAGAAATCAATACCAACACACTGTGAGAGGGCTTGATACTAGGTTTAGCAGATATAGAATTTGAAAAAGCTATCACAAAAGAGTTAAGCAGATATATGTTCAAAGAATGAAATGAAAATATGTTAATGAATACAATTTACAAGCAGAAATTTAAAACTTAAAAACTGAAATACTGAGGCTGAAAAGTAAAATAACTGGAACAGAAATGCAGCAGAGATTTCAAATTTAAAGGGGAGATGACAGAAAAAAGAAACACAATTTTACAAAACATTAATAGAAATCAATACAAAGAACAGAGAGGAAAAGGATTAAAGAAAAACTAGCAGAATCTCAGAGACTTGTAGAACAATATGATACAGTACAACACACAAGGAATGAGAATTCCAGATGGGGAAGAAATAGGAAAAAAAAGAAAAAGAAAATGGCCTAATGATAACACTAAATATGAAGGTGTATGGTAAATGGAAACATAAAATTATAAGGTTCCCATATACTCTCTGAAGTGATTCAATCTTAACTAAGCAAACAGAAATAAATTAAAGATTTCTATTGCTCTTTAGAAAAGAAGCTAACAATAATGAAAAGAGATATAGCTAGAAAGCCCAAACCATGATGAAATAGAAAATATGAACAGCCACTAATTAGTATGAAGATTATTAAATCTGTAATCAAAAACATCCTGACAATAGAAAGGCAAGAACCAGATAACTTCACAGATGAATTCTGCAAAGTATTTAAAGAATTAATACCAATCCTTTTCAAACTCTTCCAAAAATTGGAAGAGGGAACACTTGCAAACTTATTTAGTGAGGCCAGCATTATTCTGATACCAAAACCAGATAAAGACACAATAAGAAAAAAAATTTCAGTGCAATATCCCTGATTAACATATATAGAAAAATCTTCAACAAAATTCTAGCAGCCTAAATCCAATAGCACATTAAAGGAATCATAAACAATGATTAAGTGGAATAATCCCTGGGATGCAAGGATGGTTCAGCATACACAGATCAGTAAATGTGACACACCGTCTTAACAGAATGAAAGGCAAAAAATCATATGTTCATTTCAATATATACAAAAAAAAAACATAATTTGACAAAATAAAACCTTCTTTCATTATAAAATTTTCAACAAATTAAGTCTAGAAGGAATGTACCTCAACATAATAAAGGCCATACATGACAAGTCCACAGCTAACATCCTACTCAACAGTGAAAAACTAAAACCTAGGATACAAGAGATCTGTATGATGAAAACTATAGAAAACTTATGAAGGAAATTGAAGAAGACACAAAGAAATGGAAAAACATCCCATGCTCATGGATAGGAAGAATAAATATAGTTAAGATGTCATTACTACCTAAAGCACTCTACACATTCAATGCAATTCCAATCAAAATTGCACCAGCATACTTCTCAAAACTAGAACAAACTATCCAAAAATTTGTATGGAACCACAAAAGACCCCGAATAGCCAAAGTAATACTGAAAAATAAAACCAAAACGGGAGGTATCACCATCCCAGACTTCAGCCTCTACTACAAAGCTGTCATCCTCAAGACAGTATGGTATTGGCACAAAAACAGACACATAGACCAATGGAACAGAATTGAGAACTCAGAAGTGGACCCAAAAGTATACAGCCAACTGATCTTTGACAAAGCAGGAAAGAATATCCAATGGAAAAAAGACAGCCTTTTTAACAGATGGTGTTGGGAGAACTGGACAGCAACATGCAGAAGAATGAAACTAGATCATTTTCTCACACCATGCACAAAAATCAACTCAAAATGGATAAAGGACCTGAACGTGAGACAGGAAACTATCAACACCCTAGAGGAGAAAGCAGGAAACAACCTCCTTGACCTCCACCGCAGCAACTTCTTACTTGACACATCCCCAAAAGCAAGGGAATCAAGAGCAAAAATAAACTGTTGGGACCTCATCAAGATTAAAAGCTTCTGCACAGCCAAGGAAACAACCCAGAAAATTAATAGGCAACCAACGGAATGGGAAAAGATAGTTGCAAATGACATATCAGATAAAGGGTTAATATCCAGAATCTATAAGGAACTCACCAAACTACACGCCCGAAAAACAAACAACCCAGTGAAGAAATGGGCAGAAGACATGAACAGACACTTCTCCAAAGAGGACATCCAGATGGCCAACAGACACATGAAACGATGCTCAGCATCCCTCCTCATCAGGGAAATACAAATCAAAACCACACTGAGATACCACCTCACGCCAGTCAGAGTGGCTAAAATGAGCAAATCAGAGAACTCTAGATGCTGGCGAGGATGTGGAGAAACGGGCACCCTCCTACACTGTTGGTGGGAATGTAAACTGGTACAGCCCCTCTGGAAAACAGTGTGGAGGTTCCTCAGGAAACTAACAATAGAACTCCCCTATGACCCAGCAATAGCACTGCTAGGAATTTACCCAAGGGATACAGAAATGCTGAGGCATAGGAGCACATGTACCCCAATGTTCATAGCAGCACTCTCCACAATAGCTAAAACATGGAAAGAGCCTAAGTGTCCATCAACAGATGAATGGATCAAGAAGATGTGGTTTATCTATACCATGGAATACTACATGGCAATGAGAAACAATGAAATCTGGCCATGTGTAGCCACATGGATGGACCTTGAGGGTGTTATGCTGAGCGAAATAAGTCAGGTAGAGAAGGACAAATATCATATGTTTGCACGTATAGGAGGATTAGAAGGAACTTGACGGAGGACCATGGGGGAGAAGACGGGGACAAATGGTGGGGGAAAGGGAGAGAGGCAAACCATGAGAGACTCTTGAATGCTGAGAAACAAACTGAGGACTGATGGATGTGGGGGGTAGTGGGGAGATGGGCATGGAGGAGGGCACTTGTGGGGATGAGCACTGGATGTTATATGGAAACCAATTTGACAATAAACTATTTGTAAAGAAAAATAAAAATAAAAAATCCTAACAAACAAAACAAACAAACAAAACACACACACACACACACACACACACACACACACACACAGAAAAACTAAAACCTTTTTTTCTAAGATCGAGAAGGAGACAAGAATGCCCACTCTCACCACTTCTATCAACATTGTACTAGAAATCCAACCCAGAGCAATTACAAAAGAAGAAATAAAAGCCATGCAAACCAGAGAGGCCATCCTTGAGTTAAGAAAAGAGAAGAACAAGGAACATAAGAATATATCTGGGAATGTTTTTCAAGCCCACTTTCCTATTTTGCTCTCTCTCCCTCTTTTTAAAAAAAAAAATATTTGTTTTATTTATTTTTGAAAGAGAGAGAGAGAGACAGAGCACGAGTGGGGAAGGAGCAGAGAGAGAGGGAGACACAGGATCTGAAACGCTGTCAGCACAGTGCCTGATGAGGGGCTGGAACCCACAAACCATGAGATTATGACCTGAGTCTAAATCAAACACTTAACCCAGGCGCCCCACTACCTCTCCCTCTTAATGCATTTGTTTGATTAAGTTATCCCTTTTCTTGATTTCTCTTTGTGATTAGTTGTTTTCCTCTGAATTTTTTCTCACATCTGTGACTTCAAATAACACAAATAATTCACACACACACACACACACACACACACATATACATATATGAGAGAGAGTTTTCCCCCATAATTCACTCATGTTCAACTAAAACCTGAGACAAATCAAATGCCATATGTCTGAAACTATCTCATAGTCTTCATCTTACTTGAGTTACTAACAGTATTGGAATTGTTGAACCCCAGCCCCCTTTGGATTATTTTCTTCACTTGGTTTTCAAAATGCCACAAACTCTGTTTATTCTTCTATCTAGATAATTACTTCTCAATTCCTTTACTGACTCTTTCTTATTTCCCAGATTTATTCCCAGACTTCAAAACATAGAGCTTAGTCCTATGGTTATGGAAAGAGAAGTCTGAAGAGCTTGTCGGCTCCTGGAGCTTGTCAGCAAGCTTGTCAGCAAGCTGGAGACCCACAAATGCCAACAGTATAAAAAGCCACTCTGCATCCTGAGGCCTGAGAACCAGGAACACTGCTGGCATAAGTCAGTCCTAGGGCAGGAGAAAATCAAGGTCTCAACTTTTGCAGTAAGGGGAAAAAGAAAGAGCAAATTCTCCCTTCCTCCACTTTACTGTTCTGTTCAGGCCATCAATGGCTTGGAGAAAGCCCACCCACGTTACTTAGTCTACTGATTCAAATGCTAATCTCATCCTGAAACACTGTCACAGACACACTCAAAGCTAATGTTTAGCCAGATATCTGGGTACCCTGTGATCCAGTCATGTTCACACATAAAATTAACCACGACACTATGTAGGTATTAATGTCTCCACAATGTACATCTTGTCTGATACATTCAGTAAGTTCTTGAATGGCATATGAAGTTTTTCCTCCCCTATGTATTTTAGGGATATCTAAAGTTTAGTATGTTCAAAATTGTCTGTTAAAAATTGAACTCTCATGTCAAATTTTCCCTAGCTCAGTTCCTGGATGTCTCATTCTTCCACTTCTTTAAGTTAACTCTTATAGTCATTTAGTATTTTTATCTTTTGTATCCCAAATTCTGTGCTTGTGATTTTACTTTTCTTTTTTTTTTTTTTTTTCAGACTCTGGCAATTTCTTATCAGCTCCACTACTATCAGTATGGCCTAAACTATAGTAAATTCTTGACCAGATCATTGTGAATAAATGAAAATGTATCTCTTTGCTTCCACCATTTACTCCTCTGTTCTCAACATGGTAACACTAAAGATATTTTCTTTTCTTTTCTTTGTTAACATAAGTAGATCATATCACTCTTCATCCCATCTCATTCTAATGATAAAGTTCTTATGTTGACCCACAAAACTCTAAATGATCCATTAACTCCACCTTCTCAAACACTCTTTTTTCCTAATATTTTATGTCTAATATTTTCTTTATTTGGCAACAGCCTGCCCTCCTTGAGCATACACAAACTTCCAGGGTATACTCTTACAACAGGGACTTTTTTTGTCTTTTTTTTTCATCTTTTTTTTAATGTTTACTTAATTTTGAGAGAGAGACAGAGCACAAGCAGGGAAGGGGCAGAGAATGAGGAAGACACAGAATATGAAGAAGGCTCCAGGCTCTGAGCTGTCAGCACAGAGCCCAATGCGGGGCTCAAACACACGGACCACAAGATTATGACCTGTGCAGAAGTTAGATGCTTAATAAACTGAGCTGCCTAAGTGCCCCATAACAGGGAATTTAAATGGCTACTGCTTCAACCTAGAACTTTCCCTCTCAGTCCCCCAGCTCAGATAGCCTCTATCTTGTTCCTTTACCTGTCCTGGGATTTTCCTCTAATATTTTCTTCATCACAAGGCCTCCTGATGATATCACATAAAACTGAAACCTATATTAAACTCCTGATCTCCCTTGCCTACTTTTAGCCATTACACTTACCATCATCAAATATATATCTAGCCTATTTCTGCCATAAGGAATTACCCTCCTAAAGGGTTACGTTTCTGTACCATAGTAAATGCTCACAAAATTTCTGCTGAATAAATGAACTACCTGGAATAACCATCTTATTCCCCATGTATTCACCTCTTCCTTTGTTTTTTACATTGGCAAATGAAAATTTACATGATAATCATCAGTCAGAAACTTGTTCCCTCTTCCTGATCCCACACCATCAATTTATCACAAAGCTTTTTCAATCATTTAAATACCCATTCTTTCTATAATCAATACCATCTTAGCTTATGAATTAAAATGTATTATCCATAACACTAAAAATCATTCTGCTTTTCATCTTATCTGCTTCAGCTATATGCTCAAATCTGCCAGAGTAGTCTTTTTACTGTTCTTGTCACTCCTTATTTAAAGTTAGCATCCCATTGTCTTTTTAAACTCTTTAGAATGACATTCAAGACATTTTTACTTTATGGTCTCTGGCTCTCTCTCTGTCTCAAACTGCTAGTATGTTCCAGACATACTCAATGATTTGCATAGTTTCCAAAGCATATATTGTACTCTCTTAACTCTAGCACATGCTGTTCTTATGTATCTAATGCCAATTGGCTTCCTTCTTCACCTGAAAAAGTTATGTATTTTCTAATAATCAGCCCACTTATTCACTTTCCCTCTTAGAGGAAAAACAAAATTCAATAAATATTTTTTTTTCCCAATAAATATTTCTTGAATGTTACTTCATCTAATATCCCAGGTCATTTCATGTGAACTTCCTATGTACTCAATAGCACCTGGTGCATGTTTATATGAGCACATAGTACAGTATTGGGCACATACCCACTTGGGGGGGGGGTCAGCTTTCTGCTACCCCCAAAATGTAACATCTGAGAAGGAAGGGACCATGTTTTTCATTGATGTATCCCTAATGCCCAGGTCTATGCCTAATGGGAGATGCTCAAAAAGTAAATGCAACCTGCACAAAATGATTTTATCACTGGGAGACGAAAAAGAGAAGGAACAGTTCTTCCCACAAGGGTGATGAGCACATAGACCATGCTTACAATTATGTAGAACAAGAAGATAATTATCTGGTCTTGAGGTGTTCAAATTTAATGGAAACCTGCTTTGATGCCAGAACTGGCTTAGAGACACAGGTAATCACAGAGCCTGCTCTTGCAAAGGATGCTTTATGATTTATAGAATTATCTTTTGGGCTAAATTTTCCATAAGCTCTTTGATCTCTTTGTAGAAATAAGTGAGATAGAGATACTTAAACAAACAACAACAAAAAAAGAATACATAAGCTTTCATATTTACTTAGTCCCCTCTAACAGTGTCTCACCTAGTTTTAATCTACTATAAAATGTATGTTGACTAAGTTATCTTTTTCTTTAAAAACTTACATAATAAATAAGTTTTTGAAACTCCAAGGTATAATGTTCTCTCATCTTATTCTCTCTCCTGAACCCATAACAAAAAGAGAAAACATTGCTTCTTAGATTAAAAGCACACTATCGAATAAAGTGATTCTTTTTTGTCCCACTCCTTTAGTTTTCTTTTAAGTTTACTGTTACATAGATTGAATCATTCCCATGGATATAAACATGAATTTGTCTTAAAAGCCTTCTTTTTAAGCCCCTAGGCTACAAACAATGAGAAAAAGTAGAAACTGTTCACATAAACAACAAACTTGCTTGAAAATGGCAATATTGTTGAAAATTTAAGATAAATTCAATAATTTGAATAGTAATGGAAAACTGGAATAGAGTAATGTGTCAGTCCTTCTTCCCACAATGTGTAAAAGTAACACTATATTTTCTCTCATTATCTCATTATAAACATGAAAAATGTGAGAAGAGAGATTTTCTAACTTTAACTTTGTAAATATTAAATAAATTTACAAATTCAAAATCATTCAGTGAAAACTGTAGAGATGGAAGCCACCTAACAAAATATTAATTGAGAGAATATTGAATAGAAACTACAAGTGTGTATATTGACCCTTGACCCTTGAACAACATGGTTTTGAACTTCAGGGGTCTACTCACATGAGGATTTTTTTAAAATCCTGTAAATGTGTTTTTACTTCCTTATGATTTTTTAAAATACTGTATGTGTTTTCTCTTCCTTACAATTTTCTTAATAACATTTTCTTTCCTTCAGCTTACCTTATTGTAAGAATACAGTATAATCGGAGGAACTTGATGGAGGAACAAGGGGGAGAAGAAGGGCGGAAATGGTGGGGGCAAGGGAGAGAGGCAAACCATGAGAGACTCTTGAATGCTGACAAAAACTGAGGACTGATGGATGTGGGGGGGAGGGGGGGATGGGCATGGAGGAGGGCACTTTGGGGATGAGCACTGAGTGTTATGTAGAAACTAATTTGACAATAAACTATTTGTAAAAAAAAAAAAAAAAAAAAGAATACAGTATAATCATATAACATAGAAAATATATGTTAATCTAATGTTTTTGTTATAAGTCTTCCAGTGGGGAGTCAGTAGTTATACATGGGGTTTTGACTGCATGATGGTCAATATCCCTAACCTTCAGGCTGTTCCAGGGTGAACTGTGTGTGTGTGTGTGTGTGTGTGTGTGTGTGTGTGTGTATGGTATGTGTTTATGTATTATATACATACACATATTTTATATACATGTGTGTTTATATACATGCAGAGAGAGGGAGAGAGAGAGAGAGAGCGCACACCATTTGGAGAAAATAAAAGAACAAATGTTAAAATGCATTTCCCACTACTATCTTTTAGTGTATTAATGTAAAGACTTCCTCCACTTGGATACATTGACTTTAATTTTTCTGTTGAAATAGACTGAATAGCTATCCACTTTGAAATCCTCCAGATTGCAGAACTGTGTGCGTCTCTTAAGTCATCTGTGAATTTTCTTCTTATGGCTTTTAAAATAACAATTTCTATATATCTTCCCCTAATATAATAGGAAAAAATACAGGGAGAAAAGCTAAAGATAACCAAGAAAACAGATATAAACCAAACTTATGTTTCCTTATATTTATAACATGGCATTCCTTGGTTTCAATTTATCTCTCATTTTCGAATTGCAAAGGTCTTTCATGTGTGAACTTTATTTGTAGACTATAACATTTATTATTCATGCTTTATAAATAATAAATGGAAGCAATAATAATGAAATAAAAATGTATGAGACTATCTACTTCTAAGATGATGAAAAACAACTTGAAAAATGATTTGACCCAACATGAATATTAGCAAGAAAAAAAACTTTGAAGAAAACTTTAAGAAGTCAAATAAAATTGCAATAGTTATTTATTTATTTATTTACTTATTGAGGGGAAATTTGCATATGCTGAATAATGAATCTTAATTTTACATTTTAATGAGTCATACTAAATACATATACTTGTGCAAACAAACCCTTATTGAGACAAAAAATTTTTACATAACCCCATAAAATTCGTATTTCCCCATATAGCCTATCCCAGCCCCAAATCCATCTACTTTCAAAATACTTTTGCTAAAGATTTTTTTTACTTTTTTTTGAATTTTATTTAAATGAAGTCAAATAATATTAACTCTTCTATGATTACCTTAGTTTGGTAAACATAATTTTTCAATGTATTCACAATTTTGTACCAGTGGTATATTATTATTATTATTTTTTTTTAAATATTTTTTAATGTTTATTATTGAGAGACAGAGTCAGAGCACAAGCATGGGTGGGGCAGAGAGAGAGGGAGACACAGAATCTGAAGCAGGCTCCAGGCTCTGAGCTCATCAGCACAGAGCCTGATGCGGGGCTTGAACTCATGAACTGGGAGATCATGACCTGAGCTGAAGTCAGCCGCTTAACCAACTGAACCAGCCAGGTGCCCCTATTATTTTTATTTTAAAATAGTATTCCAATGAATGAATATACCACAATTGGTTTATCCATCTCCTTATGATGGAATTTGCATTATTCTGGAATGTGTGACCGCTATGAATGAAGCTATAAACATACTTATGCCAGATTTCTAGTGTAAATATGCTTTCAGTTCTCTTGTAAATACTTTGAAGCGGAACTACTACCTCATGGGGTAAGCATATGCTAAATTTTTAAGAAAGTGCCAGACAGTATGTTTATTATTAATTTTTAGCAGTGCTTTATATGTTTCAGTAAACATGTAATGCAAATAGTTTTTCTACATCTTTGCATTGCATTTTCATTTTATTAACCATGACTTCTCATAAGCAGAAGTTTTGAGTTAATTATATATTTTTTTATCATTGCATTTTTTGCTCCAGTAGCTTTCAAGTAAATCTTCTTACAATATTGGTGACAATTCTAAGAATTAAAATATCAATCCTTATCTTTCACGTTCCTCTTATAGTTAATATTTTATCACTTCAATTAAAATGTAAGAACATTGTCAGAGTATATTTCCATTCATCTACCCACCATTTTATGCCTTTGTTGTCATATATTTCACATCTATAAGTATTATAAATCCAACAATACAATGTTATACTTTTGCTTTAAGCAGTCGGTTTTTCTTATATTAAAAGAGCTGAAGCATGCATTTACCAATACATTTCATTTATGTCACTGTACCCCTATTTGAATATGTTCTTTTTCTCCTCCTTTCAAACTGTTTTCCTATATCTTTAGGGATATAGGAAAAAAACTTTTTTTTTTTGCTCATTTATTTATTTTGAAAGAGAGACAAAGACTGCATGAACAGAGTGAGGCATCAGTTGGGGAGGGGCAAAGAGAGGCAGGGGACAGAATCCCAAGCGTGGGCTCCATGCTGATGTGGCACTTGAACTCACAAACCCTGAGATCATGACCTGAGCCAAAATCAAGAACTGGTCACTTAACTAACTGAGCCACCCAGGTGCCCCTCCTATGTCTTTAGTTTTAAGAAGCCAGACTAAATGCATCTGTGTGGCTTTCTTTGTACTTATGTTTTTGGAGTTTCCATGCTTCTTGGCTCTGTCAACCCATGCTTTTCACCAAATTGAGGAAATTTTCAGCTTTTCTTTTCTCTACAAACATCTTCCTCACTTATTTTCTCTCTCTTCTCCTTCTGAGACTCAAATGACTCAGATATTATACCACCTGATATTACCCCAGAGCTTATTTGACCTCTTCAAGCTCACTGCCACTCTCTTCTTTCATCTCCAATCTGCTGTGAAGCCCATCAGGTGATATTTTCATATCAGACATTGCACTTTTCAGTTTTCAAATTTCCATTGTTTTCATACATTCCATTTCTTTTCTGGGAGTCTCCGTTGGCTCAGCTTTTCCTTTAAACCTTGGACATAACTAACAGGTGCTTTAAAATTCTTGTCTGCAAATCCAATATCTAAGCCATCTGTAGGTATGTTTCTTTTTATTTTTTTCTCTTAAATATGACTAAAAACCTCCTTTTTCTTTCCATTTCAAATAACTTTTATTGTGTAGCAAACACTGTGAATAAAATGTTTTAGACATTCTCAATTATGATCTTTTCCAAATTACTAATTTCTATTCTACTAGGCAGTGAAATTAATAATTGTTTACTTTTAATTTTTGATGGTGTCAAGTTTTAGACAGCTCAAGATATTTACCAAGCTCTTTCAGCTGGGCAGCTCAAATTCCAAACTGGTTCTTCTGATGGAAAAAATTGGTATCTCTGCCAAGTCTTTTCTGCCTCCCAGATGCTTCTTTCCACCAGGTTCTATGGAGCTTCTTGCTCTCATGTGCAGTGCAGAAGTCACTCAAGGATTTGGGGTGCATTTATGTGCAGCTTTTGGGCTCTCTACTTGTATGATTTCCTCCTTACTTTATTTCCTATCCTTCAATTTCCAGCTACCCAGAAAATCTCAAAGTTTATCCTCTAACACTTAAAGCCAAAAGAATTATGCTTTACTGCTTGAGCTCTAGCTATCCAATTCCTTGTAGACAAGGCAGTGCCCTCAGGAAGAAAGCTACAAAAATGTGAATATTACCCAGTATGGTTTCCTTTTACATGGATTGGATCCTTCCCAGTTTCTGTTTTTGTCTACGCTCCACTGCCACTAAACACATTTTTCCCATAGTTCGTAATTATTCTTTACAGAAAAATTAGTGTGATGCAAGCCATCTCCATTACCAGAGCCAGGTCTCCATAGAATTTGCTCTTTATTGTATATTTCAACAACTCAGTATGTCTTCAATTTGTATTTATCTCAGCTACCAATTATGTTAGTTTATTTTTGTGGGTTTTGTCATTACTCAGATGTTCAGCGTAGCTGAACTTATCCTACTTAAAGTGGCACAGTGCACCAAATTAATTTCATTTGCTGAATCCTATTCTAATAAATTTTCACCAATCCTCAGAATTATTTCTTGTAACCAAAGATATTAATTTTAATCTGTTTGGAATTAAAATATATGATGATGCCTTTTACTCTGGATGATGCATTTTAATAAATTGGGAGCCACACTAGTTTCATATTATGGTTGTCTATTGAAAATAATTGTACATCATTAAAATAACTATCAACTGAAAATATAATTTATCTGATTTTAGAAATAAGGCCCACAGTCTGTTGTGTTTAATTGAAACTCCTGATATAATTTATTCCAAGGAACATCAACTCTAAACACCTTGGTGATTCTAGAAACAAAGTATTAAAAATCATAAGCAGTTAAATTTTTCAGTAGTCCCTGGTTATATATATGATCTCTAACTGATAATATAAGATATTTAGCTTTATTTTTAATTGAAGTAATCATGAATAGGGAAAAATTAATTCACTGAGCTTGATTCTAGTGCATGGCAGCAGAAATGAAATGAGTAAAATGTCTGCAGCATCCTTTCACTATTTTGAATCTCATGCTCAGCAGAAAATCAGGATGCTCATACTCTCTGCTATTAAAGTACATAAACCCAAGAGACTTGTAATTTCCAGACAATCCAAAAGTGATTCAGTTTTAATGCAGTCAATCATCTATATCAAATAATTTTATTTATAGCAGTGCATTTCAATTTATGCTCCTGAAATTTAACTTTCCTCAAATTATGCAATTTATTCCACACTGCATCAAGAAATTCTCTGATGAGTCTATGAACATGAATGATGGAATCCAAGATGAATGGCTATTATGTCTTTCCGACTTTTCTCTAGCTTGCCCAATTATGAAGAAAATTAATCTGGTAACTTTAGGCTCAGTCTATATCAGGTCCAGAGCCAAGAAATTCCACTGTAGTATACAGGTTAGTGAGAGCTAGAAATAATTTGCTGCCTTTTGACCAAGTGTGAATTTAGACCAATGGATTTCACATAATGTTGAAGGCAAAGCTGATTTCCCAAAACTCCCACAGTGAAAGGCCAATCTAGATAACTGTGTCTTGATATAAAGCACTCATTTCTACTCTATGTACATACTAAGACTGGAGTCCTAGGAAATATACATGCCAGAGAGATTTGCTTCTAGCTCTATGTCTCTGCCTGGTTGCTACTAGCTCTCAATGCACAAAGGTACTAACCTTTGTTTCCAGTGTTAATGGGAGCACATAATCTGCCTTTTGCAAAGAACTGATGCTGTATCAAGGATCTTGATAATTATTCAATTTACCCTCTCTTCCATCTCTGGCCCTGGAGTTTACTTGGACCACCTGAATGATAATGATAGTTCTTTAAGAACCTAAACATGCAGTGTTCTAAGATCTTCTCTCGTAACAAGCTAATCAGGTTTCTGGTCCTTACACACCCCAGCTCTCACTCTGTCGTTTTGACAGGTCAGGTCTTGGGATTGGTGCTTTCTTTCTTTCTTTTCCTTTTTTTTTTTTTTTTTGCACACTTTGTATGTTAGGAACTATCCTATGATACTTTATATGTAATTTCATTTAATACCTAAATTAATGAGGCTGGTATAATAGTATACTCATTGGACAGATGAGGGCACTGGGGTGCGGAGATTAAATATTGTACCTAATCACACTCATCTATGAAATAGTTGTCAAGATTTGAACCGGGTCTGTCTCATTCTGAAATTGTTTTCCCCCTATATCATAAAATCTCTTATGACTCTGTACATGGTTGACATTAGATCTCAATCCCACATTAGCCAAAAACATGAAGAAGTAAGCTTTGCTAAAGAGAGACAATAAATAAAATAAATTATAAATAAAATAATATCTACTTTATAATTTTTTAACTAAAAATGTAAGATTATTTTTTATTTTTTTAAATAAAATAAGGTATATATATTTATTTTGAGAGAGAGTGTGAGCAAGGAGCAGGGAAGAGGTGATGATCAGAGAGAAAAAGAGAGAGAGAGAGAGAATCCAAAGCAGACTTTGCACTGCCAGCATGGAGTCCAAAGCAAGGCTCAACCTCACAAATCATGAGATTATGACCTGAGCTGAAACCAAGAGTCTGACACTTAACTGACTGAGCCAATCCCTAAAAATTCAAGTTTAATTAAATAGAATAGAGAAGTAGTAAGTTTTCTTGATAATAATGGTTTTTTTTTTTATCCTATGGGAGAAACATTAAGAAGTATTTAGGCATTTAAAGTACAGTACAGTCTCAAAGACCTGTGTACTCAGAAGGACTACTTATATGCCTAACAGAAGCACTAACATAAAACTACCTTATTTATTTCTCATGAAAGAATAAAACAAATGTCTATATACAGGATAAACTCTAATTAGTAATAAGCTATTACAGTACAAATCTATAATTTTTTTTTAATATTCTCCTTCAGCCTTTATAAATTATGAAGTGGTCATTGAAAAATGATCTTGGGCCAAAGTTTATATAACTGAAAGTGGGCATCTTCTTCAGGAACTTTTGAACTAACACACGAAAACCTTTTTAGTCTCCATGATAGAAAAATTATGAAATATAAGATAATTTTTTAAAAAAAATTTTTGATGTTTTATTTATGTTTGAGAAAGAGAGAGACAGAGTGCGAGTGGGGAAGAGGCAGAGAGAGAGGGAAACACCAAATCTGAAGCAGGCTCCAGGCTCTGAGCTGTCAGCACAGAGCCTGACACTTGCTCGAACTCACAAACCAGGAGATCATGACCTGAGCCAAAGTCGGACACTCAACCAACTGAGCCACTCAGGTGCCCCAAAATATAGGACATTCTTAATAACTATCTTTCCAGATATATGGAGGATGTCAGTGTGAGAAATTCAGCCAATGTGTAGAAAGACATAGAATGTGATCCAATACTCAGTTCTCAATTCCTACTTTTTCCTGATTTATAAGCATTTATGATGTAGTTCATTATTCCCTCTTCCTTGGAATTCGGCTTTCAAGACATCACATATTCTTGGTTTTACTTCTACTCTAGCTGGTCCATTCTGAATCTTCCTGCTGTTTCTTTCTCATCTCTTCGATGTCCAAGCATTGAAGAGATGAGATGCCCTGTGTTCAGTTATAATACATCTTTCCTCTCCATTTATATTTACTCCTTCAGTAACATCACTCAGTCACTTTATTTTTTAATTAAGTTTTAAAAAATTTAACTCTGATATAGTTAACATACAGCATTATATTAGTTTCTGGTGTACAATATAGTCATTCAGTAATTCTCTAGGTTACTCAGTACCCATCAAGATAAGTGCACTCTTGAATCCACATCACCTATTTCACCCATCCCTCCACCGACCTTCCCTCACTTAGTCCTTTTAAAGAAGCCCTCTATGCTGATGACTTCCATATTTAAATATCTGAACTCTACCCTTGTGTATCCTACTACTTACTCACTGTGACCGCTTGGATATTTAATAGCCATTTCAAACTTAACATGAGCAGAACTGAACTCCTCATCTTTCTTCAACTCCAACCCAATTTTTCTGTACTTTTCTGGATCAAAGAGAATGACAACCTTATTCTTCCCATTCCTCAAGCCAAAAGCACTAGAATCCCTCATGATTTATTTTTCATCTTATACCATACCTGTTATTACAGTAAAACCACTGGTTCTATAATCAATATATAAGCAAGCTCCCACCACTGCACCTGTATGTCATGATTTTTGCTTAAGCCACCCACATTTCTCTCTTGGATCAATTTAGTAATTTCTGATGGTTCCTGCCAATCCCTGCTTTGACATAGTCATAATAGTTTACTCAAAGTAACTATTTACTCCTATTAAGAATAAAGCCAAGTAATCTCATTCTTTGTTATAATGACTTCTCTCACTTGGAGAAAAAGCCTGTCTAGTCACTCTGTCTTAATCATGAGGATCTTGATATTCTGGTATTTCAGTAAAGAGCTGAGGGGAGTAAGAAAAAAAAAATCCTATTTCTGTCTGAAAAGCATTTCAGGTTGAATAAATAAATGGAAAGCTTTGAGATGGAAGCATGTCTTGCTGCTTAAAAACCAATAGGACCAGCATAGAATTTGAGCTCAGACAAACTTGTGTTCGAATTCTGTCACTGCACCTCTGTGACCTCAGGCAAAACTACAGAAGAGGCAGTAATTAGGATGCTGAATGTCACTGGGAAGCTGTTTCTGAATTTCCTCATTTAATAAATATTATTGAGCACCTTTTATGAGCCCATTATAAGCTAGATATTCTAGACACTAGGAATAACAAGTGAACAAAGGAATAAAAGTTCTTGTCAACATGTAGCATATGTTTCAGTGATCAGGAGAGAGACACTAACCAAAGTAAGCGAGTAATGCTGGATAGGGAAAGTCAAATAGTGTGAGTGATGTTTGTTGCCATGTTTGCAATTTAAGATAGAAATAACATTTGAACCCATAACCTTCTTCATAACCCTATGATACTGATCTTAGTTTTGATATCTTTAACATCTTCAAAAATGTCCAGAATATAGTAGGAGAAATGGCTGGTCAAAAACTCGCTCATGAAATAAAGTTGCATTCTGCCATGATTTCAGTGAGAGATTCAAGCACAGGAAGAATTGGGGGTGGAAGGAGAGAAGAATGGGATAGCAGACTTTGACTGATAAGCAAGTGTAGCACTAACACTGGCATTTCTCAGAGGAAGTAATGGAAATCTGATCAGGTGTTCTTTACATCAGAAATTGAGGTTATTCCCACAGAAATAGCTGTGACTTTTGCTTCCTTTCCATGAGTTTGGTTCCATGATCAAAAGCTAAATGCCTCATGCTGATAAACCATTTTAAAAAAATTAATAGTTTTTATTTATTTCTGAGACAGAGAGAGACAGAGCATGAGAGGGGGAGGGGCAGAGAGAGAGGGAAACACAGAATCTGAAACAGGCTCCAGGCTCTGAGCTGCCAGCACAGAACCCAATGCGGGGCTTGAACCCACGAACCACAAGATCATGACCTGAGCCGAAGTCGGACACTTAACTGACTGAGCCACCCAGGTGCCCCCTGATAAACCATTTTTTAAAGTAACATCTGAAATTTTATTTTCAAAAAACTATTTATTAAAGTACCATTATAGTAATATTAAGTAAAATGAAATTTTTATCTCACATTCCTACCATCGAATTAAACAAATGTTCACCTTTCTATATACATATAAAATTAAATTAGTATGTATTTATATTTATGGTTGTAATCATAGAGTATGCAACAATTTGTATACTGCTTTTAGTCCACTTGATTATCAGTTTCCAAGTATATAATATTTCATTGACTAATTATATCATAGTAACATCTGCAATTTTTTTTTTGGAAAACATAGTCACCTTTCTCAATGTCAAGGTTTCTATACCTAGTATTATCATGATTCCAAATCTATGTTTTTCAACACTGGCTACAGGAAGTTTTAAAACATAAGTAAAATTTCCCAGAAACCACTACTAAAAAGTCTAAAGAGTCTGATGAAATTGATCTGGGGGTGACTAAAATATTGACAATTTTTTTATTTTTATTTTTATTTTTTTTAGTTCTCAGGAACTTCTGACATACTGGCAGAGTTGAGAATCCCTGTGATAAATGAGTGGTCTTAGATATAATATAGTAGTCTTAGATATAATATATACTTATATAGTATATATTGATTACAACTTGTTCAGAGACTCTTAATAAGAGATCCTAATTAGGGGGGAAATTTGGATACAAATCTGTCTCCCTGAGTAGGTACTTCTCTCCCCTTTATGTACCAAGAATTACTCAAAATTATAACTAACACTCTGTTTTGTTGTTTCTATTAAACAAAGCTACCAAGGATAATTGGCATTTTCTCTTGTCTTAGAACAGTTGGTCTTCATGTTTTCCTTATTTACTCCCTGGTGTGTCTACATGGTTGATGCTTGTTTATTGATATTGTCATTTAATTCTTGCAGTGCTGTGAAATTACAACATTTTCTCTTGATAACATCCAAGGTATGCCTTTACACAGAAAGAGTTTTGTAACTTGTGTTTCCCACAGCAAAGATGGCCAAAGTATCTCTGTATGGCCATAGAGACATAAATAAATGTCCTAAAAGAAATGATTGCAATCTCTATACTTTGATTATTTCATTTGTGTTCTCCTCTTTTGTGAGACATACCCATACACAAATAGAATTCTTCACAGTTTTTGCCTTCAATATCGATTCAGGGAGATATCTCACCTTTTATATATATGTATTACATATTTTCTCTTGTGTTGCTTTTTTGTGCCTATATGAGATAACTAAACTTATTGTGGTAATCACTTTGCAGTGCATAAAAGTCAGGTCATTATGCTGTGTATGTTAAACTTACATAGTGCTGTATGTCAATTATATTGCAATACATTGAAAAATCATATATATTGCAATTATATAATTTAAAACTATATTATGATTATAACAGAGAATTTACTCAGAGTGAACAAATCATGAACTAAATGTTATAACACTATAACATGCTGGGTAAAACCACACCGATCCAACTTTGAACAAAGCAAAGCCATAAGTCATTTTGGGGAAGAAAAAGTTAATTGTTTAGAATATCTTGATAACTTCATGTAATCTAGCTAAATCAAAACTAGTGTTCTACTGTCATGAAGAATTTAACAAGTGAATCTGAATGACAAGATAGCTAAATTTAGATTCTATGAATATAATTTTTAGATTTCATAATTATAGCGAAATTTCTAAGTTTCCTGTTATCATCAAAACTTCTCCTTACAGCTGTTACTTTTGAGAAGTAATTCAACCATTGAGATAGGAATTTTTTTTCCTTAATATTAAGTCATATGATAACTCTACATATTCTTTTATATGAAGTAACCAAATCCAGCACTGGTACAGGAAAAAGACATCTATATGTCCCTATGGAAACTATTACAGTTCTTTTTTTTTTTTTAACCAGTTAAGTGAATTGTGTGAATTCAATTACTCTACCAGTCACATTTCATGAATGTCCTACCGATATCCCTTACTCAGTGCATCTCTACATGAGAAGAATTTTAGGAATTTGGGGAAAGGGAAAGCTAAATGAGGAATAATAATGAAGAGTTACAAAATTGATAACCATTTTGTATATCTATGCCATATGTGATAGATAATAAGCATATTTTTGTAAAGATTTTTTGGCACAATGTGGTTATATGTATATGCCCAAACTCATCAAATTATATACATTAAATGTGATGTTTTTTGTATATTAATTATACTTCAATAAAGCTGTTAAAAGGATAATGGATAAAAACTACATGTAAATTTCAGGACTATACTGAGTAGTTATAATATAGTAATAGTTGCAGTAATAATAATGATTAGTAATAAAAGTCAAATTGATAAAAATTAAGAATTCAGTGTCTTGTACCTTAATCTAATTTCAATCCTGCTGTTATCTTACTTCTACCAATAATTCTAAGAAATATGGTCCTAATGAGTAGCATGCTGACACATGGACAAAGGCCTGAAGAATCCTTTCTAGCCCTCCTCTGATAATTTGACTCCCCAGATAGAAAAGAGTCTCAAGGGTCAAGGAACATTTTCACCTGAATACTATACTTCCCACTTTGGGCCGTGTCCAAAGTACCTAGAATCCCTTAATTGCTTGTCCAAATGACTCCAAGCCGATTTCCAGAACATGCCGCTTCCCATGTTCAAATCACTAAGCATAAAAGCCAAACATAATGTAGTTACTTGCATGAGTATAGATAGAGCTTAGACTGCAGAAGTAAGGTAGCCATAGCCATGCACATGAGTAGAGATATGTACGCTGAGGTCAGGATGGAGTGAGGAATTGGAAGATGAGAGTAGCAGACCTACGTCAGGGAACTGGCATCCTCTGTACTATAGCACACTAGTAAGGAAAACAGAGGAGTCATATTCTGCATCTTTACCTGGACTTCTTTAGACATTATAAAGGGCTACTTGTCAAGGTAAAATCAGAATTGTTTAATATTTGGAAACAGAGGATGAGGATCTTCATTGGCACTCTTGTCTGGGGACGTGCAAATTCAGGTCTGGATTATAATTGTCTGTAATTGGAAGGTCACAGTCTAGGTTATCAGTTCTGAGATGATATTGTCCACACATTGAAAAACCAAAAAAATCAGAAAGAGGCATACGGTAAGGTGGATGCCCAGAATCCATCCTGAGTGTTTCTCAGTCAGCAGCAAAAGCTCAGGTATCATATTGGCTGAAAAAGCTGATTATAACAGGGGGAGGGGCAAGATGGTGGAGAAGTAGGGAGCTCCTTACCTGCACTCGTGCTCAGGCATCACACGGAAAAGATCTGAAGCCATAGGAAACCATACCACACCCAAGAGATTGGTAGAGAAAGGACACAGATTCCACTGAGAAAGCCTTCTAACGTGGCTTTACTAACGTGGGGGAAGCCTTTACTTCCCCAGTAAAAATCGGGCCTGAATTGGAGACTGGAGAGACGGACCACCCCCCTCTGTGGGGAGTGAGAGGGTAAAAAGAGAGTCCGAAACAGAAAAACCTCCACTCGGGGGGTAGAAAATTTTGCGCACAAAATACCTGTGCGTCAGGCCCCTCCATGCACTCCAAGTCGCCCAGGAGGGGCTGCGCTCGCGATTTGCTTCTTTGTGCTGGCTCCTGGCTGGTTGGGAGAGGTTGCGCACCTGCAGCCATTACCCTCGAGGCGGGCTTGGATCCCTGGAGGAGGCGTGCAGAGGCACCCGCGTCCCTGCTCCTAGCTGGCTGGAACTCTAGAGGGAAGGCAAAGTGCTAAAAACTGGCAGATGTGATCTCGAGTTCGTGTTCTGGGTGATTGAGACACAGAGGGAACTTGATCTCCTCACTCCAGCGGGCTCAGCGCGCCGGCAGACAAAGCCCCCCCAGCCCAGCCCAGGCCCCCAGCCCCACCCGGAGGAGAAGGGAGCAGAGGCTTCTGGCTCCACCCCGATCTAGCCTGGAAGATTGGGATTGCCCTGACGGGGAAGCTAGGGGATCGCCTGAGGCAATTTCAGCTGGGTGCTTGGCCTAGGATTTGGAGGCTGGGACTGGCCTGGGTTGAAAAGCGCAACAAACTTTGGCTGAGCCCCTGGCCCAGGAAGTTTACAAGCCTATAAAAGCTAGGTGGAGCGCCACCATTCTCCTCCCTACAACCTCCAGGCAGAACTCCTGCCTGACTCATTGAATCACACCACTCCCATCCCTGCTTGAGAGCCGCCATCCTCCCTTTCCCCCTTTTTTTCGTTTTTGTTTTTCCTTTTTTTTTTCTTTTTTCCCGCAGACACTGACCTGATTACCTCTGGTCACCGGCGTGCTTAAACAATCAAATTTAGTCCATTTTGTTGATGTAAATTCTACACCTCCAACCTTTTCATCTCTTTCTCTCAGGAGTAATTAGACTATGTAGTTTCCTGGATAATACCAGCATCCTTCTCTCACCTATCCAACCATATTCTACCCTTTACCTCTTTGAAAAAAGCTTCTCATCCCTTCTGCCTGTTCATTATCTTTCCAGTTTTGCTTCATCCCGCCCGGTCTATGCTCTTCAACCAGCACTGCAGACACACGGCTATTTAACTGTAGCTGGAAAATCCAGTTATATGCTTTAAACCGTTCTTTGTCCATTGGTTTTCTTCTTTTTTTTCTTTCTCCTTTTTGACCCTTTTATGTATTTTCTACTCCCTATTATTCACCCTCCCTCCTCCGTCTTTTCTCTTAACTTTTTCGTTTTCCCTCTCGCTTTGCATGTTAGTTGAATTAGCCTGTGCGTTTGTGTGCTCCTGCTCCCTGTGTGTTTGTCTGTCTGTTTTCTTTTCCAGGGCTACCTCAAGAAACTAGCTTGAGTACACAAGGTGGAGAGTCCCAAATATCACTACGAATAGGAAAATAAAATAACCAAGGTCCCAACAAGAGAGACCAAGAGATACCACTCAAAAAACACTCTCTGGAAGGACAGACCCTGGACAGTCAAAGAGTCTTCTTGGATATAGGAGCGCTCATAGATACAGAGGGCATTAACAGGTCTTTAAAACCAACAAGAGCCGGAAAGCTAACTAAAATGATGAAACGAAAGGGCTCTCCTCCAAAGAAACTCCAAGAAGAAATGACAGCTAATGAACTGCTCAAGACAGATATCAGCAGATAACTGAACAAGATTTTAGAATAATAATGGTAAAATCAATAGCTGGGCTTGAAAAAAACATAGGGGACATCAAAGAAACTATGGCTACAAACAGAATGGAAAATAAAAATAGGCATGAAGAATTTAAAAATGCGATAAATGAGATACATAATAAATGAGAGGCCTCCAATGCATGGACTGAAAGGCAGAAAGGAGAATAAGTGATCTAGAAGACACCATTATAGAAAAACAAGAAGCTGACAAAAAAAGAGACAAACTGATCCAGAAACATGAAAGAAGAGTTCGAGAGGTCAGCGATACAGTCAAATGCAACAATATCTGTATCATAGGAATGCCAGAAGAGGAAGAGAGGGAGAAAGGTGCTGATGGAGTCTTGGAACAAATTATAGCAGAGAACTTCCCCGACCTGGGAAAAGAAGTAAATGTTGAAATACAAGAGGCTCAGAGGACCCCTCTGAGATGTAATCTGAATCGACCTTCTGCAAGGCATATCATAGTAAAAATGGCAAAATATAAGGACAAAGAGAAAATTTTGAAAGCAGCTAGGGAGAAAAGGGCCCTAACATACAAAGGGAAATCTATCAGAGTGGTGACAGACCTATCTACTGAAACTTGGCAGGCCAGAAAGGAATGCCAGGAGATCTTCAATGTGAAGAACAGTAAAAATATGCAGCCAAGAATACTCTACCCAGCAAGCCTGTCATTCAGAATAGAAGGAGAGATTTAAAAAAACCTTTCCAAATAAACAGAAATTGAAAGAATTTGTCACCACGAAGCCAGCCCTACAAGAAATCCTGAGGGGGACGCTCTGAAGGAAAGGTTGCAAGGAACAAAGATACCAGAGACACCACACAAGCATGAACTCCACAAAGGACACAAAGACTATAAACCCACATACCTCAATAATAACACTGAATGTAAATGGGCTGAGTGCTCCAATCAAAAGACATAGGGTAGCAGAATGGATAAAAAAACAAAATCCATCTATATGCTGTCTACAAGAAATTCATTTTAGACTGGAAGATACCTTCAGATTAAAAGTAAGGGGATGGAGAAATATATATCAAGCTACTGGAAATCAAAAGAAAGCCAGAGTAGCTAAACTTATATCAGACAAATTAGACTTTATATTAAAGACAATAACAAGAGATGTAGAAGGGCATTACATAATAGTTACAGGGTCTATCCATCAGGAAGAATTAACAATCATAAATGTCTATGCACCGAATATGGGAGCTCCTAAATATATAAAACAATTAATCACAAAGAGAAACAATCTCATTGATAAGAATGTGCTAATAGCAGGGGACTTCAATACTCCACTTACAGCAATGGATAGGTCAACCAGACAGAAAATCACTAAAGAAATAATGGACTTGAAAGACACTTTGGACCAGATGGAACTGACAGATATATTTAGAACTCTACATCCTGAGGCCAAGGAATTTACTCTCTTCTCAAGTGCGCATGGCATATTCTCCAAGATAGATCACATACTGGGACATAAAGCAGCCCTCAATAAGTATAAAAGAATCGAGATCATACCATGCACACTGTCAGATCATAATGCTTTGAAACTTGAAATCTATCACAGGAAGAAGCCTGGAAAACCAACAAAAACATGGAGGTTAAAGACCACCCTACTAAAGAATGAATGGGCCAATCAGGCAATTAGGGATGATATTAAAAAATATATGGAAACAAATGAAAATGAAAACACAACAATCCAAAGTCTATGGGATGCAGCAAAGGCAGTCCTAAGAGGAAAGTACATTGCACTCCAGGCATATTTCAACAAACTAGAAAAGTGCAAGTCCAAAATCTAATAGCTCGCCTAAAGGAACTAGAGGCAGAGCAACAAGAACACCCTGAACCCAGTAGAAGAAGAGAAATAGTAAAAATCAGAGTAGAAATAAACAACATAGAGACCAAAGAAATAATTGAACAGATCAATGAAACTAAGAGTTGGTTTTTTGAAAATTAAACAAAATTGACAAACCTCTTGCCAGACTTATCAAAAAGAAAAGAGAGAGCACCCAAATAGACAAAATCATGAATGAAAATGGACTTATTACAACCAACCCCGCAGAAATACAGGCAACTATCAGGGAATACTATGAAAAATTATATGCCAACAAATTGGACAACTTAGAAGAAATGGACAAATTCCTAAACACACAGCCACTACCAAAATTCACATGGGAAGAGGTAGGAAATCTGAACAGACCCATAACGAGTGAGGAAATCGAATCAGTGATCAAAAATCTCCCAACAAATAAGAGCCCTGGACCTGATGGCTTCCCTGGGGAATTCTACCAGACATTTAAAACAGAATTAATCCGAACTCTTCTCAAGCTATTCCAAAAAACAGAAATCGAAGGAAAACTCCCAGACTCATTTTATGAAGCCAGTATCACTCTGATTCCCAAGCCAGACAGAGACCCAGCAAAAAAAGAGAACTACAGGCCAATATCCTTGATGAATACGGATGCAAAAATTCTCAAGAAGATACTTGCAAATCGAATCCAGCAGCATTTAAAAAGAATCATCCACCAAGTTCAAGTGGGATTCATTCCTGGGTTACAGGGCTGGTTCAACATTCGCAAATCAATCAATGTGATACATCACATCAACAAAAGAAAAGATAAAAACCATATGATCCTGTCGATAGATGCAGAAAAAGCATTTCACAAAATACAGCATCCCTTCTTAATACTCTACAGAAAGTTGGGATAGAAGGAACTTACTTAAACATCATCAAAGCCATCTATGAGAAGCCCTCAGCGAACATCATCCTCAACGGGGAAAAACTGAGACCTTTCCCCCTGAGATCAGGAACACGACAGGGATGTCCACTCTCATCACTGCTGTTTAACATAGTGCTGGAAGTCCTAGCATCAGCCATCAGATAACAAAAGGAAATCAAAGGCATCAGAATTGGCAAAGAGGAAGTCAAACTATCACTTTTTGCAGACCGCATGATACTCTACATAGAAAACCCGACAGACTCCACAAGAAGCCTACTGGAGCTGATCCAAGAATTCAGCAAAGTTGCAGGGTACAAAATCAACGTACAGAAATCGGTTGCATTTTTATACACCAACAATGAAGCAACAGAAAGAGAAATCAAGAAGCTGATCCCATTCACAATTGCACAAAAAACCATAAAATACCTAGGAATAAACCTAACCAAGGATACAAAAGATCTGTATAATGAAAACTACAGAAAACTTATGAAGGAAATTGAAGAAGACACAAAGAAATGGAAAAACATCCCATACTCATGGATAGGAAGAATAAATATAGTTAAGATGTCATTATTACCCAAAGCTATCTACACATTCAACGCAATTCCAATCAAAATTGCACCAGCATACCTTTCAAAGTTAGAGCAAACTATCCTAAAATTTGTATGGAACCACAAAAGACCTGAATAGCCAAAGTAATACTGAAAAATAAAACCAAAACGGGAGGTATCACCATCCCAGACTTTAGCCTCTACTACAAAGCTGTCATCATCAAGACAGTATGGTATTGGCACAAAAACAGATACATAGACCAATGGAACAGAATTGAGAACTCAGAAGTGGACCCAAAAGTATACAGCCAACTGATTTTTGACAAAGCGGGAAAGAATATCCAATGGAAAAAAGACAGCCTTTTTAACAGATGGTGTTGGGAGAATTGGACAGCAACATGCAGAAGAATGAAACTAGATCATTTTCTCACACCATGCACAAAAATCAACTCAAAATGGATAAAGGACCTGAACGTGAGACAGGAAACTATCAACACCCTAGAGGAGAAAGCAGGAAACAACCTCCTTGACCTCCACCGCAGCAACTTCTTACTTGACACATCCCCAAAAGCAAGGGAATCAAGAGCAAAAATAAACTGTTGGGACCTCATCAAGATTAAAAGCTTCTGCACAGCCAAGGAAACAACCCAGAAAATTAATAGGCAACCAACGGAATGGGAAAAGATAGTTGCAAATGACATATCAGATAAAGGGTTAATATCCAGAATCTATAAGGAACTCACCAAACTACACGCCCGAAAAACAAACAACCCAGTGAAGAAATGGGCAGAAGACATGAACAGACACTTCTCCAAAGAGGACATCCAGATGGCCAACAGACACATGAAACGATGCTCAGCATCCCTCCTCATCAGGGAAATACAAATCAAAACCACACTGAGATACCACCTCACGCCAGTCAGAGTGGCTAAAATGAGCAAATCAGAGAACTCTAGATGCTGGCGAGGATGTGGAGAAACGGGCACCCTCCTACACTGTTGGTGGGAATGTAAACTGGTACAGCCCCTCTGGAAAACAGTGTGGAGGTTCCTCAGGAAACTAACAATAGAACTCCCCTATGACCCAGCAATAGCACTGCTAGGAATTTACCCAAGGGATACAGAAATGCTGAGGCATAGGAGCACATGTACCCCAATGTTCATAGCAGCACTCTCCACAATAGCTAAAACATGGAAAGAGCCTAAGTGTCCATCAACAGATGAATGGATCAAGAAGATGTGGTTTATCTATACCATGGAATACTACATGGCAATGAGAAACAATGAAATCTGGCCATGTGTAGCAACATGGATGGACCTTGAGGGTGTTATGCTGAGCGAAATAAGTCAGGCAGAGAAGGACAAATATCATATGTTTGCACGTATAGGAGGATTAGGAGGAACTTGACGGAGGAACAAGGGGGAGAAGAAGGGCGGAAATGGTGGGGGAAAGGGAGAGAGGCAAACCATGAGAGACTCCTGAATGCTGACAAAAACTGAGGACTGATGGATGGGGGGGGGGATGGGCATGGAGGAGGACACTTGTGGGGATGAGCACTGAGTGTTATGTGGAAACTAATTTGACAAACTATTTGTAAAAAAATAAAAATAAAAAAAATAAAATAAAAGTGTAATATTTTGCCTTTTTAATGATTTCAATCATGATATGTATGATCTTTTCACAAGTAAACCTACTAATAGTCTATCATCAAATTAAAATACATCTGAAAAAATTCAACATATGGAAGTGTTCATGGGAGACAGAAAGATAGACTGAGGAGTGAAGCGCAATGAACTGAAATCCTTTCTGTGGGTGATTGAAATTCTTCGGCACAATCACTATGTGTGGAGATATAATTTTGTTAGGAACATTTGGATTTGAATTTTTTTTGTGTTTGTTTAAAATGCTGTTTCCAAATGTATTTATCCCCATTAAAATGTAGAGGTTATGCTTTTAAATACAAAATTGATACAATTATAAGGCTGGAAAAAACTGTTGGGATTCTGCCAATGTTCCCTAAATTCACATGTTCATAAACTATCTTCTGGCAAATAGGAGTTTAGGAAATCCAAACTTAAGATAGATGAGGAACCCAAGTCCTCTTGAACATAATATAAGTTGAGTAGACCTATATTTATATTTTGTACTTGGCCTTTCCTTATTCATCAGTCCCAAAGCTCTCCTGCACTAGGTGGCCATGTTCCCTACATCTCTATATTGTCCCCCAATCTTCCATTCCCCAAACATGTCTCAGAGTTTGTGTTACTTGCTGAACATAGCTCTTAGAGTCATCAAACTTGTGATGCTCTTCTGAGCATCTAAAGATTTAGAATTTAGAAACAGAGTCTGAAGTCTTGTACAAGTATGCCCTCATGTTCAAATTTGGAAGTCCATACCATGCTTCCCCAGAATCTCTCAATGGCTCAGTCTGGCCTTCTTACCTCTATAGTATACCAGCATTACTCATTTATTTCTTCATTATATTGAACACTAGGAAAATTTATCTAACTAGTGGGAAGTGATTGCTGTCCATTTAATCTCTTTGTATCATGTAGCTTATTTGCTTATCACCAGGGAGGATGACTGAAATCATGGCCGCAATGAGATCCCCCCAATTTTGCTTAACAGTTAAAAAAGTGTTATTTTTTTAAAAGTTTAAATATGATTTAAAAGTGCACTTAAAAAACGTTACTATAGTCACTGCTTTAGTTCTTAAATTTATCCCATGTGAATTAGATATACAAACAATGGATTTCTGAAATGCTATATACTTACAGAAGGCAAACTTCAAGTCTGACTCTGAGTGTTTCTATTAATTAACAAAAGCATGATTAAAGCATCCATCCCCTAAAAATACCTAACACCTACTCACTGCAGTTTCTGTAGTTCCATTTTTAAAAATATCTAATATAAGGTAAGAAAATCCACTATTTCACATGCAGTACTATAACCAATATTTAAGATGACTTCCAAAGCAAGGGGGTGCTGGTGGTTAAATTGCCCTGTCAGTAGCTTCTTATGACTCATTTCTCAGTCTCTTCAAGTCAACTTACCAGTGCTGCTACGTGCTTCTTTCCTGTCTCCAAACCTCGGGATTATCATCGCCTTCTAATTCATTCTCCAGTAGGGAAAAGGAAATTAATCTTAATTCTTAAATTAACATGTGCTATTTTCACAAATTAAGAGAATGCTTTTTTTTCTTCAGAGTGCTCATCTATTAGCTCATTCCATTAATGTATTTATTCAATAAGTGGTAAATGAGTGTCTATGGGCACTGTTTTAGACTTGAGCAAAGAAAATAAAAATCCATTCCCTTAGAAAGTTTACAATCTAAATGGGTGGTAGGAAGTGAAGATGGGGATGAAATGCATAACAAACCCAGAAGCAGAATATACAGTTCATCCGATGGTAATGGTATTGCTAAAAATGTCAGGAAAGAGAAGTAGAGAGTGCTGCTGTGGGTAAGTCTGAAGTTTCCAATACTATGGTCAGGAAGGTCTCATTGAGATAAAAACATGTGAGGAAATATTTTAAAGAGTAAGTGAAGTACAGAGGGAACGGAGGTAGGTAGTACACAGAAGTAAGCAGGAGCCAGATGGTAGAGGTCACTGTAAACACTGGTTTACGCTGTAAACATCCAGGTGCTCACCTGGATAAGAAGTTGCTGAGGTAGTATGGAGTCAAAGTATGAGGCGAAGTATGAGGTAAGATAGTGGATAAAAATCTGTGTGCCAGAAACTGAGATTATGGAAGAGAGCAATTATTTTTTAATGACTAATCTAGGACATCATTATAGATAGGACTGAGTAACTCATGAAGGTTATGTAACTAGGACAAAGAATAAAGAAAATGATGTAGCTGGATATTGAAACTGAGAATTATGGCATGTTTGGTATCAGAGATAAATACAGAGCTGGCTACTAAAATCTTCAAGGAATGAAGGGAAGTCCTGGTCAAGTAGTCAGATATAATGCTCTCAGAGTGCTAGGAGGTGATGTGGTATGATGATGAAGATTAAAAGTGAGGAGACCTCATATTCCACCCTGGGAGACAAGATCACAAAAGAGAATTAGCCATAGAGGGATTAGAAAACTGAGCTTTTCATATTAACTGACGTAAATGGAAACATATTGCAATAGCTGAGTTAAGTTTGATAAAGTCTGAAGTTGTATAAATAAAAAAAATGAAGATACTAAAATATATATATATTTAAAAATACACTCGACAAAATTATGTGACAGAATTGAATATGGCTAGCTAGAGCATGATGAATAATGTGTTCAATTTGGGACATGTCTAAGATGCCTATAACACATCTACATGGTGACCAGTGCATAGCCTAAAACATTTCTCTGGAGCTCGAGCAGGTGGTACAATATTGGGAATCTGGTGACAGCAAACCAGAAATACCCATGGAAAACCCTTAAGTGAATCATGAGCTTTGAGGTCTTAGCAGAGAAGAATGGCCCAGTAAAATTTTTGTTCAACTAATTCTTATTAATAAAATAATATCAGTAGCAATAGTGGTCCTGATATACAGGTAGCGAATGGTAGTAGTAGTAATAAAACTAAAGCACTAACTATAAGGAAAAGTTAAATCAAGAGCTGTCATCCTATAAGTTTATTAAAAATCATGTCCTATATTTTATTCAATTGTGTTAATCTTAACATCAAGCACATTGCCTGGCTCTCACCATATCAGGGGAGCTAGACAAGATCAGCATAAAAACAACAGAGATGTCAAACCTACCATTTTATGCTTGTAACAATTATAAATAAACAAGTCCAGGTATCTAATGTCCTCTATGATTTGTCCTATGTTTTTCCTTATGCCACATCTCCATACCTATGAAAATCCCAGTAGTACCTAATTTCAGCTCAAGATGAAACTCTCAGCACATGCACTTTGCAGATGGGGAAAATGAAATTCCAAAGAGTTGTTACTTATAAAGAGCCAGGTAAATAAATCGTGGGGATTTAATTTTTGGTTATCCTTGCTGACACCAAACCCTAAGTTTTGTCCATAGAATACATGTCATTTAAAGCTAAACAATATTCTAAAATATACTCAATTTATAGTGATTTAAAATTTTCCTGATTTTCTTCTCAAACCATAAACCTTGCAACTTTGTTGGCAAATAGCAGTAAGTCATAAAGAGTGTAAGCTGAGTGTAAATTATCTAGGTTCCATGGTATCAAACAATTTTAGAAATCCTGCTTTTATGCAATAGGATTTATCATACAAATTATGCCCATGCTAGAATGTAATGAACTGACATCAGTAATTAGGAAAAGATACAATTTTGAGTCAGTGGTTCATGCTTCTATTTTTCTATATAATTTTGCAAACTGCCACAATTCAAAACAACATACAAACTATGTTAAAGTCCTATTTAAATTATAAATTTGAACTCTGCCAGTATGTGTGTGTGTGTGTGTGTGTGTGTGTGTGTGTGTGGTGATAACTTTTATTACTATCTATAACATACAGTATTTATCAGAGTTTAATTCATTTTTAAGAACTATTAAGAGTGTAGTTAACTGGAACATGTTTTAAATTGTTTTGACAAGATGTTTTAAATTGTTTTTGGGAGACATCTGACAAACTAAAAACAGAAAAATGGCATTCATTATAATATTAAAATAAGCATGCACTATATGTAAAAAAATTAGTGTCTAAAATGAAGTTTGCTATCGATTTAGCATTTTTTATATTTATTCTTAAAATTCACAGGAAGAATCTCTAAACCTTTAAATTGTGAAAATGAATAAAGGAAAACTTATTAAAAATGGGGTCAGGAAGCCCTAAAAGGGGTCACATATCACCATTTAATCCCAAACAAGAGTAAGCTTGCACTATATAATTTAGCCAGAGAAGGAATTGCTCCTTGCCCAGCAACAGCTCAGCCAATGAGAAACTGCCACACTCAGGCAATGAGTAACTGCACCATCCTGAACTCTGTAACAGCCTCTCCCAATTTCCTCCTTCTAGTTTGCTTGTTCTGAATTACAATTCTCTGCTATCCAAATAAACTCATCTTGCCGGTTAAACAGCTGGCTCTTTTGTTTTCTCAGGTTAACACCACGTAACAAAATTCTTCTCCAAAGAGTGCTACTTTAGTTTTGATAAATTATTAAGCAGGCTTCTAAAACTTGGAGAAAAATATCCAAGAGGGCTACCCCAAACCAGTAAATTAAATATTATGCACATTATCCACTATCTATGGGAATAGTAGATGTAGATAAGTTCCTTTTTTTACCCAACCACTACAGTTTGGCTAATTTTCAGGTATCATATTTCAAAATGGCGACATTTCTTTCCGATTTGTATCAGGCCAATCCAGGTAGTCTAATCTATCACAAAGGTGTTTAAAGCTAATGGATAACAGCTGGATGGGTTATAAGATAGAAGTGGGGGAGGATCTGAATGGAGCACAAATTTGATAGATGTTGGAATAAAAACTTCTTTAAAATCTGTAAAGTGTAATCTTGTTTAAATGGAGTAGCTTTTATAAATGAGTGTGGTGATGTGACTGAACACAGTGGAAAAACACTGTTCCTTTTATTATGATCCTCATTAGAAGGAAAATAGCAAAGGCTGTTACCTGGTAAAAATATATCAAACACATGTGCCTCTGTAAGTTTTTAAACTTGATAAGAGGGAAGGAAAAAAATAAGTCAGTAATGAAATGAATCTTGAACTTTGGCAAGGAAGGTAAATTTGATTCTTTGAATGAACAGACATCTTGTTTGACTAGAAATGATCATGGCTCCAATTGCTTGTCAAACATGTTAGCTTCTTGCTGTCAGAGAATGCTATTCCATTTCTGATATTTCAGCATCAGTCTTTTGCTATTACAAAACCAATGCCTTTGGCTGTCAGGACTTTCCAGTTTCAATTGGCAGACTTATCTGTCTTTGGCAGGATTAGACAGAAATATTTCTCATTCAGAGGCTGCTCCTGTGCAAGACAGCAGCAGCCCCAGGAAATTTGAGTACATTAGCTTCAAAGGACCTGTCTACCACCCTTCTGACAGCACGCTCTATAAAGTACCTTCCAATCTCCTGCTCTTTGGGCGGTTTTCTCTGCACTTTAAATATGTATTTTTGGCATTAGATAGAAACTTCAGCCATTTCTATGTTGTAATATTATTTACATAAATACAAGAACAAGCATAGATTTTCACTCAACTGGCATGATCACTTCTGGTAAATTGCATAAAAAACCATGGGAAAAGATAATAGACAATGTGTCTCAGATAAAATTAACATCAGTCGAATAGATTTGGAAAATCAGAGTGAATGAGAATGTTATAATAATGGTTTGCAGCTTTAAAATCGTGTTCTCATTTAAAGAAAATGTTAAATAGTAGCTTCAATTATTTAATATTTACAATACAGATGAGTTGTCAGAAGAATTCATTGTGCTTTAGTTACTTGGAAAAAAATGGTAATGAATTCTGTTCCTCAGAAAGGGTGCTAACTACTTCCAAAGATCATATCTATATTTTCACTTACTCTTTTTTCTTCTACTTGCCCCACTCCCTGCCCCTCCACCAAAGAAAAAGACCCATGATGCTGCTAGAGGTTGAGGGTGTTCATACATGCACATGTGTTCTTCTTCTTCCCACTAGACTATATGCCTTGGTATTTATATGCCTCTAAAACTGTATCAAGTACTTTATAATCTATTTATGGAATACTTTATTATTCCATAAAATCTGCAAGTGTCTTTGCTCAGAAAATCCCAAGCCTTTCTCTAGGATGGGAAAAATAGCTCGTAACTTTGAAAAATGTCAGTGACCACACTTGAGAGGATTATTTTTGTGGAGACAAATAAAATCTATAGAGAATATTCCTTTAATTCTCATTTTTAACATACTGTGTCACTAAACCCTACAACTTATTTGGTTGATTATTTTTGCTATTATTTTGTTTGTTTCTTTTGACTACCACACTTTCAGAAGGATACCAGCTGATGAGTTAGCTTATCTCACTGTCTTACTCAATGTCTTTGAGAGAAACAGTTAAGGGTCTTCTTTCCTTATATGGAGAAATTTTAAATAGCCTTTTATGTCTTAACTATAAAAAGCAGTTCATGGAACAATGATAATCAGAAGCTCTTCTGATAGAAAAACAAAAGAGAGATCATTTTGCATCCCATCTTTGTTCCAAAGAGGCACAAAAGATAGTCTTTTTAAATTAAGACACAACTTTAATAGCATAAGATATACTACAATCTATAGATTTATAGCTTAAATTAAATGGGAATCTAACAAACAACTGCTTAATTTGATCGATGAAAATAACTCTTCTGGATAACTGTTATTTAACACTGATTTATTTCTCACAAGGGTCCAAGAAAATATATAATGGAAACATGTGGCATTGTCTCTAAGGACTTACTTCACATTCACAGATTTGATTATTATTAAGTACCTTGCCCTCACACACATTTGTAGTTATCCCCACTAAAACAAAGTTAGTAATTACATTAGGCTCTTCTCATAGGAATTTTGTTTCTAATTTTATAATTATCTTTAGTGCTTTTCTCTAACAAAGTCTTACACACTTCAGTCAAGCTGCAGAATTGAAATTAAAAACAGCACAGTGATGTCATTAGCATACTGTCCATTATGAAGTTTTACTATCTCTCTCCATTACGTACCATGGATCCAGGTGATTTATTGTGAAAGCATGTATTGAGTTTGGTTGCTGCTAGGTACCAAGTATTTTGTCCATTTCTGTAAGGCACTCACGGTTTGTAAATGAAGGAGAACATACAATGTCTAATTGTCATAAGGTTTATGTAAAACTACTATTAGGAATTGTTGGGAGCAGAGAGGAGCCCAATTCATTCTGAAAGGGCTTGCAAAGAGTTACACAAAGTGCTATCTTAAATGAAAAATATCAATGAATTTAAAGGGGCATTTTATCTTTGTTTGAGTGAAATTTCCTTAAAATGGAACTTCTCTTTATTCTGATTTTATGTGTGTATATTCAAACAAAAAATATTATTGAACAAGAGATCATGGAAACTTATTTTTTCTTTATGGATCATAAATAGGTTGTAGACTTAGTATCATAAGAACAGTGACTTTAGACTGAGACTCTGGCCCACTCTTTTGTACTCCTAGGGAAATAATCAAGGAATCAGTTGACTATCCAGGAAATGGGGCAGTATGATTTAATAAAGCACCAAATATTCTGGAAATCTGACACATTTAACTACTTCATATATGTTTCCCTGAACCTACTACAAATATGTTTACTCAAACTCATCATCAAGACAGAAAACAGAAATGAATTAGAGGTGTCCCACTCTTATGTTTATTTAAATGTTCTATGTTTGAATATAAAAAAGTTCTAATTCAAAAAATTAAATATTTATCAGTCTGAACATTATAATATGCATACTGCTAAGCTTGCTACTTTTGGTAACCATTGATGTTCACTGACTTTGATTTATGAAGTTCTAATTTGTCAATTTTAGGAATTGACATTTCAGTGAATGAAATCTTTGGGTAGGATGGAATAAAAACTGAAAAGGAGGCACAGTTCCAATATTATCACAGAAAATAATCTATTTTCATTTATGACATGATGATCTAATTTTTCCCTAAGTGTCATTCTCTAAATAGCGAAGCCCCTTATTCTCCAATATTTAATGCCTCTCTAAGTTGTTTCTTATTAGAAATTGTATTGCTTAAAACTGGCATTTTCCTAATAGTAGTATGGTTTTTCCTACATTTTATGTCATTAAAATTATGCATGCTTCAACAACAGCATATCCCAGTTGAGTCATATCAATGTAAATAAAAATGCAAAGAGGCAAAGTCGATAATATTGCCAAAAAATTGGTGTTTAGGGTGTAATATGGAGATTCATACTGCACAGATGTTCAGCACAAATGAGATCTGCACCTCAATTGAGTAAGAGTATTACCTGTTTTATTGCTCAGCCTGTGTACAGCAGGCAAGGGTAGACAGACTGTGACCTTGAATGCAGCGCAAAAGAACACGCTGCTTCAGAAAAAAAAAAAAAAAAATCACTGCTCAAAGGCAAGTATGTTCAAACAGTAAGAAGAAAAGTAATATTAAAAAAGGAAGAACAAGTTAAAAATATTAAACTAACAAACATAGCGATATCTAGTGTTTAGATCTATGGTGGCAGCTGTGAATGCATAAATTTATCAAGATAAAAAGATTGAAAGACAAGATATTTTATTTCTTCAGTGAAACTGGGTATTCAAAGAACAGACTAGTCCCTATAATTTTTGCTATTATCCACAATGTGACTATTGTCCAGTTTGTCTGGAAATGTCATCCAAAAGTACTTGATTTTGTGGAGTTTATAGCCAATTTTTTCTTCCTGATGTATGTTTATCTCTCTTTGTATGTCCTGAATGACATATCTATATTGTCTACCTACCTACTTAAAGTTTAGGTCTCTTAATTAATAATGCTTTGAAGACAATAGACACAGCAGTTTCCAATTAACTCCAAAAGGGACAAAGCTAATCTCTAATAAAATTTGGATAACATTATCACCACCACTCGCAGATACACACACACACACACACACACACACATACACACACACAGCCTCTGATATTTTCCTAAATCAAGAAAAGTCACCTTCCCAACCACCCTTTTTTATTTCAGCATGACCTTCCTTTCAACAGCTATCTATCTACGGGAACTATGGCAATAATTGGATCTTGAAAGAAACATTTCCTTCAATTTGGTATATCCTTCAATTATGGATATAGGCTCTGTCATCAAGAGACGTACAGACATGACCAATGTTTTTATATTACAATACAGATATATCTTGCGAGAATGAAAACCAGGACCCAGATATCTTTAACCAGAAATCAGTCTTTTTCTTCCTCTCAAAAAAAAATTTATCTCGACAGCTATAGTTGTCTAGGAAAATCACAACAAATATCTTATGTATTTCCTATATTTGTGAATATAAATGCTAAGAAAGAACTTGTCACATCACCAGAATATGCAAGTGTAGTTTATGATGACACACCTCAATGTGACTGACTTTAAAAACTTTCCTAGCCACATCCAATCTCCTTCAAATGTAGAATTTGTAAGAAGGTCAGTGTTCCTCTGGATATCCTCTCTTTTTCTCACACTTCTACCATGAAGTGTCAGTAAGCCTGATCCTCACTTTCTAGAACAAATCAATTTTGTTGATTCAGTTCCATGTGAAGATAGGCTTGTCAAAGCAACTATAAAAAAGACATATCTCTTCCTACTATAAGTCTATATACTGCTTCATAAGAAACATTTTTTCTTTGTCTTCAGTTCTATTAAAAGTTTATGTATTCATTTTTATTTATAAAACAAACATCTCCATGTTATTATATGGATCACATACAAATTAATCAAGGCAGGCTTCATGGGAGTAGGCCACACTTAGGTTCTATGGGTTAAAAAATAAGCATGATTTCAATAAATGGAGAAACATTAGCCAAAGGCTCAGCTCAGTGTGACAGAGAATTTATGTAGAAGGACCCTAGGAAACACGACTGAATAGAATGCCAGATTTTGATGACAAATTTGAAATGCAAGGCAATAGAGACCTATAGGATACGAGAAAATATGTAACTAATACATCTTTATGAAAAGCAAGTGTCTGCTGTTTGTATATAAGATTTATTAATTGGAAAATATGCAAAAATACCAAAGAAAATGTTCCAGAAGGCCTTCCTGAGACATCTGAGCGACCCTGGACAAGGAAGCATGCTGAAATCCCTCCCCATCCATGTGATGAGTTCCTCTGGGCACTCGTAGCATCAATGCTGAAATAATTCTATGCATTAGAAATAGTAAATATATGAGGACCAATTCGAGACAGTGTTTCTCCATTCTCCCATTCCTAGTACAAGAACAAAAGTCTTCAATGTCTATGTCTTTACCTTTAGCATGTGTAAGGCAAGAAATACATGTGATGGAGATGTGTACATATAAAAAATACATATACGTGTGTATGTATATTATATACATATATGTTTTCAAACAGTTTTATGTGTATGTATATGATACACACACACACACACACACACACACACACACACACACACAACACACCATGAGGGAAAGATATAGATGAGACAAAGAGTGAGTGATATCTGGCTTTTCTGCTCCTGCTTTGGGCCAAGCTGGAAAAACAGGGACTGGATTTACTCTCCCACTGAAAACAACCAGAAGCAGGAGCAAAAAAATATATAAAACACTGATTTTCAACGTCAAGCATCAAAGCAGTGATCCCTGAGAGAAGCAATCTAGATGAAGCTTGTGATTGCCCAAGCTCACTGTCTTGAGTTTCCAGGCCACCGCACATGGAGTGGGTATTCCTAGCCCAGTGAACTCCTTGAATTAAGATGGAGCTGAGTGTCTGAGGAGACCAAAGCAGCTAGCGTAGATCAGAGTCAGCATGACAGACTAACAGAGAAGACAGCTGCAGAGAAAGAGAACTCCAGAGATCTACAGAGAGACCCCCTCCTCCCCCAAGAAGTATTTAGCCAGGTGCTGATCAGTTTGGACAGGTGAGAACAAATACCTATGGCTGAGGAGAGAACAACCACCCATCAAACAAATATTTGGTAAGATGAATGCTATTAAAACTAGGCCACAGGTTTAGAGAACATATTCATAGGACTTATACCTAACACAAGATTTGTATCCAAAATAAACAAAAAGTTCTGTGAATCAATGGCAAAAACTCAATAAAGTCTATTTGAAAATAGGTAAAATATATGACAAGACACTTTACAAAAGAAATAATAAATAGCCAGGAAACATGTAGGAAACTTAAGAAAATCATTAATTATCAGAGAAAGGGATATTTGCACAGATATACAAAAGAAAATACGTTGCGATTCCATTCGCATGGATACCAAGACATACACTCTTTGAGTTTTAAACTTTCTGACTCTGTTAAACTTCAGTAGTTATTGAAGAATATTGGGAAGAATTATTCTACCAGAAAAGGAAGTTATAAAACAATAAAGGTAATCATAACATTTGAACTCTGATCATTGTTAAACACTAATGAGAATAGAATGTTGTTTAAACAAGTGTGCATAAGGTAGGAGATTTCTAGTAACAGAAGAAAGAGGAGAGGAAAAGAAAAGAGACAGGAATGAAAGAAGGAAAGGAAAAAGAAAACTCAAAATAGACAGACAAAGCAATCTTGATTTAACAGAATGTTTCTATTAGAAAATATAGATTTCAATTTCTTTTGAGATATTTTAGATCTCTTTATAGAGTATGCCAAATACTGAAATAATGATTTTTCTTGCTCTCAGTCTTAAATGTGATCTTTTTGTATTATATCACCCTCATGCACAGACATGTTTTTGTCAATTTTAGCATTTATTCTTTGGACTATATTACAGTTACATATAGTTTGGTAATTGTAACTAGCTGGATATTTCCTTGACATTTTTATGCATGAACAACTGTAACACTGTAGCTAGGAAAAAATCATAGCACTTTGAAAATGAAGCACAAGGTCTGACAGTGAAAAAGTCTGAAAACAAAATGTTAAGTTTGTTATGACTATTTTACATCCATTGTTTATACAGAATGAGAATATGTTTTTAAAATATATTTTATTTTTTAGAACATTTCAGATTCACAGCAAAACTGAGCAGAAAGTACAGCACATTCCCACATATTCCCCGCTCCTCTCACGCACAGGGTCTCCCCATCCACATCCCACATAAGAGTGGTACATTTGTTACAATCTGTGAAACTACACTGACACATCATTATCACTGAAAGGTCATAGTTTACATTAGGGTTCACTTTTGGTATTGTACTGTCTACGAGTTTTGACAAATGTGTAATGATATATGTTTACAGTACAATACAAAAATAGTTTCACTGCCCTAAAAACTGTCAGTATCCAGTTTACTCATCCCTTCCTCCCCCCAAACCTGTGACAACCACTGATCTTTTTACTGTCTCCATAGTTTTGCCTTTCCAGCATGTCACATAGTTGAAATCATACAGTATGTAGGCTTTTAAGATTAGCTTTTTAAAATATCCATCTAAGTTTCTTCCATGTCTTTTCATGTCTTCATAGCTCTATTTTTCTTCCATTACTGAATAACATTTTGTTACATGGATGCTCCAAAGTTTATTTATCCATCTCTTTGCTGAAGGAAGGACATCTGGTTGCTTGCAAATTTTTGAAATTATGAATTAAGCTACTATAAACACCCATGTGAAGGTTTTGTGTGGACATCAGTTTTCAACTCATTTGAATAAATACCACGGATGGTTGCTGCTATATGTTATGGTAAGAATATGTTTAAGAAGTTGCCATATTTTCTTCCAAAGTGGCTGTACCATTTTGCATTCTCACCATCAATGAATGAACATTCCTGTTACTCCCTATCATTGCCAATATTTAGTGTTGTCACTATTTTGGAATTCAGCCATTGTAATAGGTTATCTAATAACCTATAATTATTTTATCTTCTTATTATTTTAATTTACACTTCCCTTAGGACATCAAAAGATGTTGAACATCTTTTCACATGCTTATTTGTCATTTGTAAGTATTCTTTGGTGATGTCTCTGTTCAGGTCATTAGCCTATTTTTAAATTAGGCTGTAGAGTGACTGAGTGGCTTAGTCAGTTAAGCATTCAAGTCTTAATTTTGGCTAAAGTCATAATCTCACAGCTTGCGAGATTGAGTTCCATGGCTGGCTCTGTGTAGACAGTGCAGAGCCTGCTCCGGATTGTTTTTCTTCCTCTCTCTCTGCCACTCCCCCAATGACAATCTCTCTTTCTTTCTTTCTTTCTCTCTCTCTCAAAATAAATTTAAAAACATTAAAATATAAATTGGGTGGTTCATTTTATCATTGTTAAGTTTTAAGAGGTCTTTAAGTAATTTGAATAACAGTCTTTTATTAAATATTTCTTTTTGTAAATATTTTCTCCTTGTCTATGGCCTGTCTTTTCATTCTCTTGATGTCATCATTCCCAGAGCAGAAGATTTAATTTAATGAAGCCCAATTTATTCATTCTTTCTTTGACGGATTTTGCCTTTGGTGCTGTATCTAAAAGTCCATTGACAAACTCAAGGCCAGCTAGATTTTCTCCTAAGTGTTTTTAGGATTTGTTTAGTTTTGCATTTTACATTTAGGTCTATGATTAATTTTGGATTAATTTTTGCAAAGGGTATAAGCTCTGTCTCTAGATTCTTCCCCTCCTTTTCCTTCTCCTCCTCCTCCTTCCCCTTCCCCTTCTTCTTCTCCTATCTTCTTCTTTTACTGTATGTGGATATCCATGGATCCAGAACCACTTGTTGAAAAGACTTTTTCTACATTGTGTTATCTTTGCTCCTTTGTCAAATATCAGTTGACTATATTTCTGTGGTTTATATCTGGGGTCTTTGTTCTGTTCCATTATTCTATTTGTCTATTCTTTCACCAATACCACACTGTCTGCATACTGCACTTTAACAGTAAGTCTTCAGGTTGGGTAGCATCAGTTCTCTAACTTTATTTTTTCTCTTTCAATAATGTATTGACCATTCCTGTTTTTTTGCGTCTCCAGGTAAACTTTAGAATCAGTTTGTTAATATTCACAAAATAACCTGCTAGGATTTTGATTGGGACTAAAATGAATCCATAGATCAAGTTAGGAAGAATTGACATCTTGACAATATTGAGTCTTCTTACCAATGAACATGAACTATCTCTCCATTTATTTAGTTCCTTGATTAGTTCAGCAGAGGTTTGTAGTTTTTATCATATAGATCTTATACATATTTTGTTAGATTTATACATATGAGAGGGATTATGGATAATTGGTCAAATTTCTTATTTGAATGGTAGAATTCACCTGTGAATCCTTTGGGGCCTGGTACTTTCTGTTTTTGAAGGTGATTATTTTGTTTTGCTTTCTTTAATAGACCCAGACTCATTCAAGATTGTCTATTTCTTCTTCTGTGAGTTTTGTGAGACTGTGTCTTTCAAAGACTGGGTCCTGGATTTGTTCATAGCACATCTTTATTATTCTTTTAATGTCCATGGGATCCGTAGTGATATCCTTCTTTCATTTCTAATACTGGGAGTTATAAGAAGGGTCAGAATTAGTATCCCTTTTTAAAATTTTTAAAACTATTTATTTATTTTTGAGAGGCCGAGATACAGCATGAGCAGGGGAGGGGCAGAGAGAAAGGAAGACAAAGAATCCGAGGCAGTCTCTGAGCTCTGAGCTGTCAGCACAGAGACTGATGGGAGGCTCAAACTCATGAACAGTGAGATAATGACCTGAGCCAAAGTTGGACTCAACCAACTGAGCCGCCTAGGCACCCCAGGGTTACTTTCTCTTAAAGGTTAATAGTAAGCTAGAGAATGTAGATGGCAAAATCTGAAGGTTGCAACTTCCCTGGGCACATAGTAAAGCAGAGAAGGATAAAGAACATATGAGAGGGCAAACATAAAATATCCAGTCCAACTTGTCATTTTTATAACTTGGCATCACTTCTTTTTTCCTTTCATCTGAATTATTTTTTTTTCAGAACACGGAGAAGACAGAAGGCCCTTCAGCAACTATGTCATCACAGATAACGCCTATCCAGTCATGCTTCCACATTAACATAAAATATGCATAGTTGCCATATTCCAAGTTTCTGTAACTTACTTGAGGTTACGATGAGAATTATAAGCTCCTTCTTCCATATACTTCCATGGTTCCTGAACAAGCATTTCACCTGCTAGGATTTTAACAGAAAGATTACCCAGAAGTCTTTAGAGATCTTATCTTTATGAGGTTAGTCACAGTGTTCAAATGAGTTTCTTAAACATAAAATATTAAGCAGGCCCTACTGAAGCCTCAGAGTTCTAGACATAGTTCTGATTGCCTTCATTGTGGAGCATCCACTCAATTTCCTCTGGATAACTGAAATAAATCACCTAAATTTGCATAATAATTCCTTTTTATGATGGTTGATTTAAAGACAGGAAGAGGTGTTCTTGACTCATGGACAATCTCAGCTTCTAAATAGCTGTGTCATCACTGATGTGCTATTCTTTGAGAACAAGGACACCCAAACTGACCGACCTCCAGTTTGTAGAGAGGAGAAACAATCCTTCTATAAGAAGACTTTTGAGTGTAATAATGAAAGGAAGAACTAACAGAATATGCATGTTCTGTGTATGGAACAACAACAACGACTCTGCACTGTACATTGACTACTGATTAAAAGGAGATACCATATCCTGATCTTATACAGGATCACTATTAAACATTTAGTAAGCCATTCTATCATGTTATCATTTCAGTCTCTTCCCACTAATGGAGTACAGTTAAGGCCAGTGAAGTCATGGACCTTAAACTGAGTTTCTTGGTCTGAAATGAAGTTGCATAGAGTACTATGACTATGAATAAGACATTTTGTAAGTCCACATGTGATAGTACTGACAGGATTTTTGTAGACAGGATTTTTTAATATATATATATTAAAGTGACTATCCCCTTCTTGAAGAAACCCAATATAACCATCCTGGCATTAGCTCACTGGTCCTCTCCAGGAATAATGCTATTTCACTGGCCTCTGAAGGCTAAACATATAGCAGATCTAGTAGCTAGATCAGCCTTGATGGGAGGAAGTTGAGGTTTTTGAATATATACTTTGCCTCCACCATCCCTGTTGCAATGGTCATTTTGTACATGAGTCTTTGATCAAACACCAAGTTGAAAAAAAAAGAAAGATCCTGATTGACAGCTATGAAATAGCTACCTAATCACTAATAGCTCTCTCTGGTATGTATTCACATTGGACCAAATAACTTCAGGCTTTGTGCCTGCTCCAAAAGGTCTTTCTTCCTAACTGTCCCACAGAAAACATCACCAAGTCTACAAATCTTGTTTTTTTTCAAAAAGCTGACAGGCAGGAGAGCCCAGATCGTGTATTCTACAGAGGCCAACTTTCCCAGGCACAGAGCAAGCCAGAGAAGGGCAAATATAGATTGGAGAATGAGGTAGGATGGCTGGAGGATTTTAAAAAGAATAATTACAACAGAAAGTAATTGCGTTTTCTTTACCCCAAGGCTAACCTCTACTTCTGCTGAGTTCAGGCCATACTGAATTATATTGCAATGAGTAAGACTAATAAGGTGGAAAATCAGCCCAAGTTATCCCCTCCTGGCTACAAGTTCAGTGGACTTTTTCTTTCTTTCCTGTAGTTCACTTCTAAGTGACTTAGGGCTCAGACACTTTAGATATCAATCTGTACATTTACTCATAGCAGCATCCTACTATCCTTGTGATTTACAAATTCTAGATCCTTCAGAAAAGTTTTTGAGAAAAAATTATCTCTTTTGGGCATTCTTTACTTTCTTAAATGATAAAAAAAAAATCACTCCCTTCTTTAAATATCCACTTTCATCTGCATTTGCTAACTTTGAGGAATAGCATCCACTAACTGAGGAATTTCTAGTATTCTTAGAATGATATAAAGCTAGGAATAGCACTACAGAGAAGTTTGCACATAAACCTTTCTTCTTTGAGATCTTGACTGCTTATTGGAATAGTTCTCAATCAGGACTATACACATTAGAAGAAACTGAGTAACTGAAAAATACATGTATATTCTGATTAAACCATAAGGCCTAGAAATCAGGCAACAGTATTCTTAATAACTCCTAGGATTTTTAAATGTTTGATCCATTTAGAAACCATCAAAATCTCTAGTTCATCAGTGAGGCTTCTCAATTCATAAACTTATTTCTGGGACGCCTGGGTGGCTCAGTGGGTTAAGCGTCCGACTTTAACTCAGGTCATGATCTCACAGTTCGTGGGTTCGAGCCCCGCGGTGGGCTCTGTGCTGACTGCCAGCCCACAGCCTGGAGCCTGTTTCAGATTCTGTATCTCCCTCTCTCTCTGACCCTCCCCTGCTCACGCTGTCTCTCTTCTCTCTCAGAAATAAATTTTTAAAAAATTAATAAGAGCTTATCTCTAAATTTATTTTCTATAAATATATTGTATATTTTTGCCTAAATGATGATGTTGTTATCTTGTATCCATAATTGTATCACACAAGCCACTGACTCTTTAATTTTACAATCTTCCTACTTGCATATACTCTGATATCATTTCTGGACAGAAATATAATGACAGTTGTAGAAAAATCATAATTTACTTACTGATGATGGCACTATGTAGTTTTCTTTAAAACTGCTGAAATTCATGATAAAGATAATTATTAATTCGAACTATAATGTATATTTTCCTGAGATATATTAATAATTAAAATTCCTAATTCTTTATTAAATGATATATTTAAAATGTTAAAAATTTAATTTTAGGTTAAATATTTTTCTATTAACTTCAAAAACTTGTAATTTCTTTTTTATTATAAAATAATGATTGTTTCTTAAAAAGAACATGAAAAGCAGAGGAGCCCACACACACATAAACCATCCAGATTTCCAAAATATACAAAGACATTTTTATAAGTTGAGTACAAATTATTAGAATATTTTTAATGAGGTGATACAGTTTTCAAAAACTTTAAAAGTTTTTCACAGGCATAACTACTAAGGATTAAGAAAAGCATTTAGACACACATATCCCTATCAAAGCTATTTATTCACATAATTTGATTCTAATCCTCATTAACTTTTTTTTCAGTCACCAATTACCTCTCTCTGGTACTATTCTATCAACGTCCTTGGTTACTTCAATAACTGCATAGATGAGCACTTAATACACTGTCTTCTCAGATACTTAAACTATTCCAGTGAATTTTTGTCACCTTTTCATACCCATTCATTCTGATGCCCATATGCTAGACCTTATGACTAACCAATAACTACAACCCCTTCAACATATCAGTTTTAAGTGTTTGATACATAACATCATCATACATACATACATACATATCATCAAGATGATACCATCTCCTGTGTTTCCACTTTTATACTTTCTAGTAGTCTAACTCCAATAATTCTTCAACTTTACTAGGATCTATATTCCAGTAATCTACCAATTTTTATATTGTACTAATTTTTGTTCATCCTGGTTCCCTCTTGCACTGAAGCAGCTATCCTCAACTCCTGTGCCCCTGACCCCACTTTGTACTCACTTGTCAGAAACCCAATATGGATTCATTACCATTTTTGTACACTTGTGCTTACATAGTTAATTCTGCCTGTGGGGGGAAAATACAAACATGCTGATGGCTCTGACTTTAATTACATGGTGGTCTAATCTCAGATTGTTCCTTAGGACTGTCTGGCAGTCCTATTATATTTCCTCATTTTCTTTACACTCCCACTCTCCTAGATTATTTCAAATGTCTTACCTCTCTTCAAATGTCCTATACCACCTACTAAGCTCATTTTCAGTTCCCAGTTCACAAGAAGTTGGGAGAATAGCTACATACATTTCAAATGGGCAGAGAAAGAAAATGTAATTGCAAGTTTTCTAAATTAAATGTTCTAAGAAAAGGGAGACTGAAGGTTACAGCCAGAAAGAAACTGTCTAAAATTTCGTCAAGCTGAGGTAAATGTTAAGGCCATCTTGGTCAGTTGCTATTATATAATGGACACAGGAAGGAAGATGTTTTTGCACCATAGTGATGTGTTGATCTTATTTTGAGATTCCCTAGCCCAATTCTGGTAGTAAAGGACAACTGAAGAATCTCAGACCTCAGAAACCTAGTACTCAGATTTATGATACCAGATAAGCTATCCAGAGCAGCACAGAGCAGCTAGCGAGCAATCTAGAATGGTTAAAGAGGAGGTTAATAATTAGGATCTATTGCAGCTTTGAGAACAGCGACAGAACAGGACGGTAGTTTGTCTCACTAACCTTTCTGTTATAGAATTTCAGCAGTCTGTATTCTAGACATTGTAACTTGCAACATTGTTCGATTTTCACTGTTTTATTCACAATCCAACTCTCCTAATATTATCCATAGAGTAAGTAAGAATATTCATCAGAATACTGTTTTGATTCTGGCTTTCCTTCGCTTAATTATTTATATTAATTCTTCATTGTTTAGAAGATTGTATTCAAATTCCTTCACTAAAACTGAGGATCTCATAGTCTTGTGCCGGTTTTGGAAGTCTACTTCAAAATCCACTATTTTATAGCAATGTCTTCTACTTTTATTTTTTACTTTAATTTTCACTATTGATTCTTATGTATCAAGGTCAACTCTCTTATGCAGTTATGACTTTGTTTATGATGATTACTCTGGGAAAACACTCACACCTATTCCTTTCCCGACCCTGTCTATCTTTTATTAACCTTCAAGTCTTTTATTAGCCCTCTTTCATTATAATTAGCTAATAGTCATCCTTCATTTTACTCACTGTTCATGATTACCATCTTTATTATTCATTAATTCACTATGAGAAACAAGAACTGAACATTTTATATACAGCAATTGCTTTGTTAGAAGGAATGAAAAACAAAAATAGCTCAGCCAAGAAATATAAAACCTTTTATAAGTAGCAAAATTTTGTCACTAACATTTTTAGTTTTAGCTCATGGTTTGTACTATGTAATTTCTTTTCTAAATTTTTTTATGTTTGCGTTAATCTTAGATTTCCCAATGTATTAATAATTACCTTAGGTAAAAATATGATCTCTGTCTCTCTCTACCTTACTCTCTTATGAAATTACAGTGATCCCAAAATATGCATTCAAAAATTGCTTGTTGAATTGAACTGACATAATATAGTTTGGATATTTGTGTTTTATTAAGGAAGAGGAAACCTTATTTATTAAGGCTTATAAAATAGCCACCGACAACTTTCTCATGTGTTAAAAAATTAAAATTAAAAATACTCTATGAAGAATATGCCTAAAGGCTCCTTATGATATAAAACTAAAATTGAAAATCATACCAGTATAAAAATAGTCAAAATTTATTTTCACAAAATACGTAAGGTATAGAACAAGACAAGTATCACCAAGGATAAACACCTTTTCTTATTCTAGACATTTTTATAGTGCTAGATGCCATTTCAAGTTTTATCTTAAATAAAAAAAAATAAGTACAAGAACTGAGCATCATCAATAAGTTATATTCCCTCAACCCACCAAAGAGTAGTATAAATAAGATGGCAAGACATAGGTAACAACAGCAAAAAAAAAAAAAAACCCTTTTTCCTTAGTTGCTTACTTCAAGACTTATCATGCATGTTTAATATGAAATCCCTAAAATATGAAACAAATATTGTGTTATCATTTCTACCGCATCACTGAGAAAAAGTAAATTTTTTGTAACAAAAGGAGCAAAAGAAAAAAAAAGGAAAAGGAGAATATCCAAAGGAAGGAAGAAAGGAAGCAAAGAAGGAAGGAGCGAGGGAAGGAGGGATAATGAAAAGGGAGAGCAAGAGGACAGTTGCAGAGGGGTGGCCAGCACTAATACTTCCCTGGGGCTGCTAGGAATATTATTTAAGTTGATCAGTACATTCTATGGCATTAATTCTTAAGATGAATATAAAGAATTACCAAAGAAAGTCACTTTCCTTTTTTTTTTTTCCTATATATTGAGAAGTCTAACTACATATTTTTTCGGATATATGACTGCTATAGTTTTTAAGTCTCACCTCCCTCTGTTCGCCTGGTGTCCCACATCTGAAAGCTGAGAAGAAAGTCTAGGTGCCTCTCCCTCAGCATGGCAGGCGGTGGGCACTTAAACCATGCAAGCTCCACCTATGTCTGAACTTTCACCTGACCCACCTCCCAACTATGATGAAAACCCAGACCAATTTCCTTTCCTTGCCGGCTCAAACCATTTAGGGCCAGCTTGTGAGGTCTGCCCTGCTCTCCCCAGAGACATCAATACATAAATAATAAAATATTTTATACCTTTTTTGTATGTGTCGTTTCATCAGTCACAACATCTGAACCAAACCTCGGGTAGAGGCCCATCTGCCTCTACCCGTGCCCGTGACATGCTGCCACAAGTCCTGTTTCTTTTTTTGGTAACATTTATGGCAAATATGTTCAAAATAAAGCATTCTGTTCACATTTTCTAATAAATCAAAATGAAGAAGAACACTCCAGCTAGGGATTAGAAATTTGGAAATTTATGAATCTTATCTACCCTGAATCCTTAAAAACTGATATATGACTTGTTATTTAGTTTTGCAGTCTAATAACAGCTAACCATGTTGGGGCACTTAGTACATGATAAACACTGTGCTAAGAACCTTGTGCATATTATCTCACTTCATGTTGTGATAATCTTCCTGTGTGGTAGTGTTAGTCACTGTTTTCATTTCCTAATGAGAAAATGAACCACAGATAGATTAAGAATTTGTTCAAATACGCTGCTCAGAGATTACATAATTCATTAAAGTTTACCAAGCTGGCTAAATTTTGCTTTCTTGACTTCAAATTTCATGCTATTAGTCACTCTGCTTTGTTGCTTCACCATGATCAATAAATAGTTCAGCAAACAGCCAGAAATCCAGAATTCTAGGGAAATGTATAAAGCCACACATTCATATAAAGAATTGACATATTTTTCTCCAAAAATACCAAAGGCTAACTGTACTCTATTTTATTTATAATGATGCTATTTAAATACAGCCAAAAGCAAAATTCATGAAATTAACAGATACATTAGTTCCTATCCTATATTTTAAGTCCTCAAAGAATCATAAAGTTTTGGGATCATAGCCATCACCCTGCCTGTCAACAAACATTTTTTTTGTTTGTTTGTTTTTAGAAAGTCTACCAAACATAGACTGGATTATTCTAATTCTTTGCCTTAGTGTCAACAATACTAATTCTGGTTTTCTAGATGAATAGCATTCTTTAAAACACAATCTTTTAAAAGTATTTTTCCATAAGAAAAATAAGCTAATATTTACTTAATACCTACTATGTGTGTTCACACTGATGCCTTCAATGCAATATCCTGTTAAGTTCATAAACTGAAAAACAATAACATTTGGTTTTACTCACAGTAAGGATATCTTTTATTTATGATTTGTGTTACCCAACAGGTTTATTGATAGATCTTAATGATGGGAAATTTATTTACATTTAACGAGTTTAAAATCACATTGTTAAATAGTTAAGCAGTTCAAGCATCCTACCTAATTCTTTGTAGATAAGTTTTAACTTTTTCAAATTTTGTTATATTTTAGATCCATTTGGAACATCATCCAACACAATTTAAATGTATTTTTATAGTTACACTAGGTTTTGTCACCAAATGTATTTATGTACATCCATATTATAATTCAAATTATGCATGTCCTTCAAGGCAAGGAAACCAGAAGTCAAAACTGATTACAGGGTGAGGATTATATCAAGGTCACTGTATTTGAACCTGTTATGAATTGTTATATGATGTTTTCTTTTTTTAGCATGTGCCATTTTGCCTTTTCAATTACTAAAAAAACCACATTTTCAGTTATATTGCTTGCATCTACAGTAATCTCTGTCTTATATTTGCATAGTTTGTTCTCTTCATGTGCCTTTGCATAAAAAATACAATTTTTCAAATCAAGCAGAAATTAAATTCAAGCTTCAGAAATAACATTTGTGACTACACATTTAAAAAGCTTTATTAAGCATTTAAAAACATTATTTCCTTTGGGAGTAAAAAAAGAAACCTGGAGAATTCAGACACTTTTGCAAATCTATCTATATTATTTGAAACTAATCGAAAGCTTTGTTATAAAAGTAACAGAGAAAAATTATAGAGTATAACCTGACTCTATTTTCCAGAACGCTCTAAAAAGCCTATATCAGACAGTAATAATCATATTTTTCTAAGATTAACAGTATAATTTAAGCAAGTTCTAATATAGCATGATTTGGCAAGTCTAAATTTTTTTCGTTTTAAAAAATAAATATGGGTAAGACTTAAAATAATCCCTAAATCAAATCCAGATCAGGTTAATCTGTACATATTTTATGAATTATTTCACATGTGCACTCTGATATGCATGTACATAAATGCAATTTGTGAAAATACCCAAAATCCATCTATACATGGTATGTATATATTTATGTGGTATTTGTTTTTATAGACCCATTTGTTCATGTTTGTGTCTGTATCACAAGAAGTAAAAATAACTACAAATGGAAAAATGACCATATCCTTTTCCCACCATCAGAAATTGCAGATCTTTGACTAATTACTAAATTTTTACAAGCAGTTATTGAAAGAATATGGGGTCTTTGCAGCAAAGAAGTTACAAATTAATTTGACTCAATAATGGATTTATATTTTCTTCTTTCCGGTACTTATATAAGGACTATACCTGAAAGCAAAAGTGAAATTTCAAAAAAGCTAACTAAGTAATTGGGGATTTTTGGTCTGCCTAGCAGTACTTCCTTTTGAAAGCTACCTCATCTCAAGCTTCCCCAATTCTACCATTTGGTGGGGCTGACCTCCATTCCCCTGCCTCAGGGATATAAAAAATAGAATTGCCTAATCTAAGAAGTCAAAGCCTCAAGACACAGCAATTGGTTCATAAATCCATGCAATCCAAGTAGAAATTATAAGGGGTATTCTTTTTTTTTTTTTAATTTTTTTTTTTTATGTTTTATTTATTTCTAGGAGAGAGAGAGACAGCGTGAGCAGGGGAAGGTCAGAGAGAGAGGGAGTCACAGACCGAAAGAGGCTCCAGGCTCTGAGCTGGCAGTCAGCACAGAGCCCGACGCGGGGCTCGAACCCACGAACCGCGAGATCATGACCCAAGCGAAAGTCGGACGCTTAACCGACTAAGCCACCCAGGCGCCCCTAAGGGGTATTCTTAAGAACTCTTCTGGAGCTGTATGAAAACAAATATTGACCTCTCTCCTCTTGTTATTCCTGAATTTTTTTGTTTTGCTTTGTTATATCTCATTTAAGATTCTGACCTGTAAAGATGATACAGGCTTGGGAATTTCGATGACTCTTTAGCCATAATAAAGAAGGGAGTCTAAGAATAAGCTGAACAAGAACAACAACAGCAAAAGAAAAAAAATTGAGACATAAACAATCTCAATGACATTTATCAAGAATTGTGTCTTGCCATCTTTAGTCATATCCATCATTGAATTTCCCAATTCTATAAACACGTACGAAATTTGATAGAGAAGTAGATAGTAGATGATAGATGATAGATGAGAGAGAGGGATGATAGCTGATAGATAGATACATAGATAGATGATAGAGCAAGACTGTATGTTTCCTTTAGTTATATATCATTTACAAAGGTCAAATTAATGAGAAATAAAAAAATCAAATGAGCTGCATAAAGAAATATTCAGTGCTTCTCCCACTATAAAAAATAAGTTTACAAATATTAAGAAGATACTTTCTATTTCTGTTTAGGGATTGAGATTATACCGTCTCTGAGTTAACATTTGTCCATGGGAAATATATGTTGTGAGCATATCATTAATTAATCAATTAATTAATTAACTTTTTATATGGTGGATGACTAGGGAAAAAATAAAACATTTCTGGAACTTACATAGGGAGGTCTAGAAAGGCAATGGACTTAGGATGCCTATTGCTGTCTTTATGTGTGTTCTAAGACCTGGAGTCCCAGACTGCTCTATAGAACTGGACATGCTATTAACAGCTACAGACTATTCTACTTACACTACTATTCTACCCTGCATATCTCTTACTGTTGAAGGAGGTCACCAAGAAGATACGACAACCATCTGAGTCTCAAGCAAAACCCAGGCAATTAGAAGTTCCTCACCTTCTCCCCTGTTCTTGGAACATACACTTTGCTCACTGTTTCCACAGTGGGAACTGTTTTCAAGGACATAGTCTTGAAAGAGTAAGGTGTTGTTGAGACCTGAAGATATGACTGAACCCAGTTAAGGCCTCTATATACACTTTTAAGATTTTGGTGGGTAGGTGCAATGATCTACTCATCTTGCAGCTGCCCAAGGTAAGCCTCACATGTAAATTTCTTTGCTTATTAAACCTGCCACCTATTAATCTGGAGTGGTCTGCCTCTTTCTTGCTTTTCATGTATATCTCTTCTTGTCCTTTGTGTATGGGGACTAATTTAAAAACCAACAATTGGTGGCCAGCCATGAGACTGAAGATATGGGTCTTGGGAAAGAGGCATCCATGCGGGGCATTCCACGTTGGTCACTGGCCTCTATGTGGGAAAGGAGTGGCTCATATGTTCCATGTTTTTGGACCACCATGTGAGTATGGGGACTCCCTGAAACACTGACAGACTTGATGTGTCTGCTTGAGGAACTGCACATAGTATATTGCAGCAAAGATCAGTGAACAGATGCCACAGTGAGCTGGCTGTTATTGCGGGCAGCTCGACTAGCCCCAAATGCCCAGCTAGAAACTGCAGGCAGAGTTAGAAAGTTGGAAAAAGAGCTGAAATTAGAGAATGACATGGAGATGCCCACTACTCTCCTGGCTTCAAAGCTGGCAGACAAGGTGGGAGAGTGTGGGATAATAAACTGGAGAAACTGACATGCTGTTTTGCAATGCTAAACATGTTTGAAGTTGGATTCAAACTGCTGTGGATTAAGGTCCAAGTGCTTGTGACAAAGCCCAACTTGGGCATATGATATGGAATCACTGGGAAAGTGAAGAAAAGGAAGAGGAGGATATTGTGGTGACTGACATTGAAAGAGATGAAATAGTCCATGCCATCTGACTCCTAATACAAAGGAAAACAACAGCCCAGCCAAAACAACCCCAGCTAGTGGGGCAGCCTTCATTTCAGGAAACATTCATGAAACATCAATAAGCCTACTGAGCTTACTGATATAGCTGCCAAGTTCTAGCATAAGGCCAGGGACAGTATCCCCTTATGGTTAGTGCAGCTATAAAACACGAGGTGGGGCGAGGTGGGGAGCAATGACATTTCTCTGACCAGATAGGAGGCACAGAAAATGAGTAACATCACCACATAACCTGCCTTCCAATACCATCTTCATGGCAGCTAGAGGTTCAAGGTACTCACTCCATTATAACTGGATTATTATGGTCTACAGGTGGCCTGGTCCAATGAAGGGAATCTTCCTGGACTCCAGACTCAGTGCAGAGACCAATGTAGGGCTTAACCCCATAACTCTGGGATCATGACTTTAGCCAAAATCAAGAGTTGGACGCTGAACTGACTGAGCCGCCCAGGCACCCTAATCACAAGAATACTTCTTGGAAAAATCTGGAAAAACATCCTTACTATCGACATTGTAACCAGAATACATTTGTGGATATTGAATAAGGCTTTCCAAAAGTGTGTGCAACAAAAAAATAAATAATTAAATAAACGAAATAGGCATCTTGGGGAAGAATTGGGGACTTGAGACAAGATAGTAAGGTTAGGACCTGTACTGCACACTTTAGGGATATTCTATTGGACTTTAAGGCTGAAAAGTACATACCACAAAAATGTATTCCCTATACTAAACTAGGGAGTAAAGTTTTCATGACATGTATTGCAATTCTCTTTAATTATCTGAATAATTCATTGAAGTCTGATATATTTATCTAACATCTGCGATGCTGTTGTGTTCAACAACATAACCCTTCTAAAGAATGGAAGTGTTTTACCTAAAGAATGTGCACATATATAGGCATTTAGAGGCAGGAATCAGGAATCTATGTTACAAACAGATGAAAAAGTGCTCTACCTCATTCATAAACAGAGAAAAGTAACAAACACTGACTGACTAGAGAATAAATATGTATAACATCCATTGAGTCATTCTGAATATAACCCTTAAACTAAAAATGTACATATTCTTCAACCTAGCAATTTTTGGTAGGGAAAGATTTTTAAGACACACACACACACACACACACACACACACACACACACATACACACACACACACAAGTTGAATATATCTTGTGCCTTTTCAATTTTTTAAATTGTATACTTTTCCCATTTATTGTCTTATGCATATATTACTTTGTCAAAATAAATTAATTTTTTAAGGGAAAGAAAATCACATAGAAATAAGATGAATGTTGTCCTAAAAAAAAAAAAAAAACACACACACACACAAATCAAGGGCTCTTTCTCACCCTCCTTGAAATAACCACTATTATTATTTATGTATGTATTTTTTTCAGGCATTTTTACAGGCATTTGGAAATTCTGTTACTTGTCTTTTAATGTTTTTGTGATACCTCTGTGGCACAGAAATTTTCATTTGAATAGAGTATAAGTAAATACTATCTGGGTTTTTTAAAAAATAATATTGAGTTAAAATTTATCCATTGCTTATTACGCTCCAGTAACTTTATATGTATTATCTCCTTTAATCTTTGATATAACATATACTAAAGAATTGATTTGTAATCTCATTTTATACATGAAGAAACTGAGACACAAAAGGATGGAAGAGCTTGCTCATATTCTAGGAGCTATTGGATGGCCAGGCAGAGATTTAAAGACACAAAATATTTTACTTTATGTTCTCATAATATCTTATGCTTTTGTTTGTATACATTTTCTTAATTTAAACAACGTGGAATTTATTTTTGTGAATGGCATGAAGAGATCAGAAGTGGAGCACAAGGATTCCAAATGACATTGGCAGTAGCCTGAGCTTGTATTTCAATGCGATCCTGTCCATTGAAATCATGTCCCCTGGCAAGAATGTGCCCATATATGGGGTGGCTGGGTGGGTCAGTTGGTTAAGCTCCCATGATCTCAAAGTTCATAGGAGCCTGCTTCAGATTCAGATTCTGTGTCTCTCTTTCTGTACCTCTCTGGATCACGCTCTATCTCTCTGTCTCTCCCTCAAAATAAATAAGTCAACATTTTAAAAAAATGTGCCCCTGTTGTGACCATGAATTCTAACCTGATAGAGGTCAGAAATCTGCACCTGAAACTTCAGGGACAATGATATGTAAGACCACTCCTACCTGTTTCTTGCTCCTTAACTCATATGTCCTTCTTTTGGGGAGCATAGAGCCATATAGAGGTCTCTGGTTTAGACCATATACTGTGTCCTGAAGGATGACACCAAACAGTTGCAGGGTATTTGCTCCTGAGGTGGCACTTCAGCTGTGCCTTTCGTAAGGCACATTCTCTTAGGCCTACTGCTTATGGCTCATGCAGCATGAGATGTGATCAGTAGATCCCATGATATTAGCCCATCCTCTACTTTTTCACCAAAAACTGGGTCTTCTTGTCAGCCACTAGGCTGTGTGTGATTCAATACCTGAGTGTCAGGCAGTTTGTAAGCTCTGGGATAGTGTTGCTGGCTGAGACTCTGTGGGTGAAGAAGAAAATCCCGTATCTGTAATACATTTCTATCTTGGGAAGAATTGCTAGCCTTCTGAGATAAAGGAAACTCAATATGAACAATTTGCCACCAAGCAGCAGGATGCACTCCTGGAGGAATAAAACCAAATCAGAGGCTCAGAATTGCTCTCTGTGATTGTCGGGTTGTACATTTGGTGACAGTAGTAACTATTAGCTTTGGTAAGTATAAATCCATGCTGTTGGCACCATAAGTGGCCTTTTTCTCCACTGCTGTGATCACTCCATGTATGTTCCCCACCATGCCATTTCTGGGATGGCTATGTTCATTGTCCCCTTCATCATGGATACTTTCTGGTGTCATTAATATTTAACTCAAAAATCTGTACATCCATGTCTACTCTCATATATGTGTTCATACACACACATAGCAGACCTCCTTGTTTCTGGTCTTCTAATCCTTCTATTCAGAAGCCCCTAACCAGAAAGCCAGGCCACCAGGATTCTGTATCTATTCTCACAATTCTCCACTGTTCCTTCCACACAAAGCAGATACCTTGCATGCAGCTGCATCCATTGAGAAGATTTTCATTGAGGCTTCCACTGAGTGTATCTCTAATGCAACCATTTTCCACTTTTGGCTTAAAGCCACATGCCAAGTTGACCTCAAACCAGGCTCGGGATTTCCTCCTCTTTCAGCTGACTGTGCCAGATCATGTATATTGTCATAGAAATCTAAAAATATTCTACTTATACTGCTCTTAATATATTGATTTTATTCTATCTTTTATTATGGTAAGTTTTGTATCTTATCATCTCTAGATATAATCAGTGATTGGGGGAAATATGATGTAGTCATAGATATGGAGTCACACTTGCTCATAAATCTCAGCTCTATCTGTTCCTCAGTATTTAAATAGGAATCACTTTCTTCCCCTGTAGAAAAAATGCCCTATAATAAGCATCTGAAACTGCCCCTAACTATCCCACGTCCTTCCATTCACTGTCTTGTGAAGCTCCTTGGTCAGATCTAGTGACTTTCTTCAAAGGAAGAGAGTATGAAAAAAAGTAATAGGATGTCACTTCTGAGATATTCTTAAAGTGTCTGTGGCTTCCAGCTTATTGTTCTTTTTTACTCTCTTCTTGTCTTCCTCACTTTCTCTGAGAGAAGCAAATAGTGGTCCATGGTGAACTGCCTGAGAAGGGGGAGCGTGGCAAGAAGCTGATGTCCCTCAGCCAGCAAAGACCTGAGACCTGTCAATGATCATGAGAGTGGCTTTGAAAGCCAGTTCTCTCCTAGCTGAGCCTTCAGGTGACTGTAACCATGTTCCATAACTACATTACAACTCTGTGAGAGATCCTCATTGAGAGGCAGGTGGCTGAACTGTGCCCAGATTACTGATCCATAGAAACTATGATGTCATATATATTGTTTCAAGCTGTTAATTTTAGGGCATTCATTAAGCACCAATAGATAACTAATACAATACCTATCATATAAAGTCTTGAAATGATTAAACAAGTAATTATACAGCATAACACACATCTGTTTTTATTTATTTTACTTAGTTTACTTAATTGTATTAGTTTTACTTAATTCTCAGGTACTAAACTGGTCATAAAAACAACTTTGTTGCATAACCTGTATCCCCCAAAAGACTATCTATATAACTAATTCTATATCTATATCCATAGAGTATTATTTAATAATAGAATATATGCATAAAATCACATTAAAATTACTTTATTCTTAAATATAATGTATTAATTAGTACATTTTAATCTACACTAAGATCCTTTCTAACATTTGTCTGAGATTCATATTGCAGGTACTCTGAACTGAAAGAATTTCTATTAGTGTTTTTGTCAAACTCTAATGAACAAGTCTAAGAAAATCATATTATGCAGTAATGTGGCTTCTTTAGAGATATTTTCCAAAATACGCTCAAAGCAATCAAGAAGGCATTAGGAAAAACACTGATTAGTTCACAGGTGCTTTTCTTTTTTCAACACTCCTGGCTGTGACCTTGGATAAGTTATCTCTCTTATCTCAGTTTTCTCATCTGTAAAATGGGAATAATAAATGTACCTTATAATGTTGTAATAATTAAATGAGCAGATACATGTAAAGTGCTGAGACCAGTATTAGATAAGTAAAATGCAGTCATTAACATAGTTGTTGTTTGTGTTATTATAATTATTATTATTATTGAGAAACAGGAAACGCTTGTTAATGTGTATAAATATAACAGATCTCATGTGCCAAAAGCAAGCAATCATATGTCAACAAGCGAAAAGAGCATCTGGTGATTTTGTTTAGCTTGTTAAATGATCTGTTTGTCATTTCTTTCTGACTGTGAGATAAAGACAACTGTATTCGGAAAAATCAAAATGGATAGAAAAATATAAAGAAGATAATTAGTGACATGTTTTAGCACTTTCTTCAAAATTTGTTAAAGTCCTTTTCTAACACATTTGTATTGCTTTTTATAATATTATTGCATTTATATACCATGTTATATATATATGATACATTTATAATGAAGAATGAAGTAAATGCAATTTTATCAAAGCTTTAGTCATATTTTCAGGATTGTTGCTAGTTAAGAGAAGAGTCACTACTGTATGTATCGTATGAAATACATGAGTTAAGGACAAGATCATAAACTCTCCTTCTAATCCATGGCATTCACCTTTCAAATTTTACGTAAATTTAAAGAGAAAATTTAAATTATTATTTTTGCATGAAAATAAAGGACTCCTTTGAAAACCCTGTGTCTTTAAGGAAAGAATTACTATGGTTTCAAATATTTACAAATCAATGTTTAAAGTGTTTTGACTCTGTACTCAGTTGGCACAGATTATTATTTTTCAAGTGCTAATGAAAAAATGGAATTGATTCTAATTAAATAATGCCCAAATAAGATTTCTCTGCATAAACACAAATGCCAGATGTTTGAAGAGGCTGATAATCCCTCAAAAAGCAAACATTAAGTTATGAAAAGTCATTAAAATTATTTTCTTGGGAATGATTTTATATTTTCTCCTTTTGTGTTACATTGATAATTGGTTTTGAATAAACATTTGTTATTCAAATTAGACATTAATGTTCAAATTTACTTTGTAAAATATGCCTTTTACAAGAGTATAAATATCTGAGAAGATCACTGATGACTTCCAAGTAAAGTTGAAGTTCTATTTCTTTTAGTCATCAAGCTCTGCTATGCCGAGTGTGCCACCAAATGTCAAATTAAGCAGGACATCCAGTGTTTACCTGTTTGAATAAAACTGGATTGATTCTGCCACTAAATATTGAAACCCTAAGGACCTGGAGAAAGGAGAATGTAGGTGGGGATTTTCAAACATTTAAAAAAATATTCATGCGGTGCATGGTAAGAATATCATCAGTGGTTTCCAGATATCCTTTTGTAAAGGACTTTGACTCCTCCCACCACTAAGAAGAGTCGTCCTTGCTAAGCCCTGAATCTGAATTGCCCTTGTGATTTCTCTTGGCCAGCAGAACAAGCAGAGGTTATGGTGTGGCGTTTCTGAACCTGGGCCTCAAAAGGCATTGTGGGATTTCATTCTCTTTTGGAACTCAGCCTTTGCCATGAGAACAAGCCCAAGTCAACATTTTAGAAAATCAGACACTTTGTGCAGTGGAGACAACTTGGTTTAGTTAACCCAGCCATTGGCTTAGTCATGTGTGATAGTCTAGCCAAGATCAGCAAAACTGCCTAGCTGACTTGCGGTTGGCTGCACATGCTAAGGCTTGCTCCCTGATGTTAGTGGAATCTATCTCTCACTGGCCAGTAGAACCTCCCAAATGAGTTGTAAACTCAGTTGTGAACTAAACAGATGCTTATTGTTTTATGCACTTAAATAAGTGTTTGTTATTTTATTGGAGTGGTTTTTTAAATACAACAATGGCTGATATACTTTATATAAAAATGTTTATGTTAAAAAAATTAAGTAGAGACCAATTTTTAATTTCTTTAAAATAATTGTGATATCTCTTTGAGAGCTCATTTTCAGTGTTCAGAAAATAGTTCCATTGTGAAGGTAAAGATGCAGTATAATTTTTTATTATACATGGGTGTTGGCTTCATAGAATGAGTTTGGGCATTTTCCTTCTATTTCTATTTTTTGGAAGAGCTTCAAGAGAATAGATGTTAGCTCTTCTTTAAATATTTGTTAGAACTCCCCTGGAAAGTCATCCAGCTCTGAACTCTTGTTTCTTGGGAGATTTTTTATAGTAATTCGATTTCTTTACTGGTCATTGTTCTGTTCAAATTTTCTATTTCTTCCTGTCTCAGTTTTAGTAGTTTATATGTTTCTAAGAATTTGTCCATTTCTTCCAGATTGCCCATTTTATTGGTGTATGACTGCTCATAATATTCTCTTATTATTGTTTGTATTTCTGCTTGGTTGTGTATTCTGTTGTTGTATTCTCTTGGTTGTGATCTCTCCTCTTTCATTTTTGATTTTATTTATTTGGGTCCTTTCCATTTTCTTTTTGATCAAACTGCCTAGGAGTTTATCAATTTTGTTAATTCTTTCAAAGAACAGCTTCTGGTTTCATTGATCAGTTCTATTTTTTTTTATTTCGATACCATTGATTTCTGTTCTAATCTTTATTTCTCACCTTCTGCTGGTTTGGGGTTTTATTTGCTGTCCTTTTTGCAGTTCTTTAAGGTGGAAGGTTAGGTTGTGGATCTGAGATCTTTCTTCCTTCTTTAGGAAGGCCTGGATTTCCATATGCTTCCTTCTATGACTGTCGTTGCTGCGTCCCAGGTTTTAAGCTGTGCTGTTATCATTTTCATTGGTTTCCATGAACTTTTTAATGTCCTCTTTAACTACATGGTTAGCCCATTCATTCTTTAGTAGGATGTTCTTTAGTCTACAGGTATTGGTTATCTTTACAATTTTTTTTTCCTGTGATTGAGTTTCATAAGTTGTGGTCTAAAAATATGTACAGTATGATCTTGATCTTTCTGTACTTGTTGAGGGCTGATTTGTGTCCCAGTATGTGATCTATTCTGGATAATGTTCCATGTGCACTGGAGAAGAATGTGTATGCCACTGCTTTAGGATGAAATGTTCTGAATATATCTGTTAAGTCCATCTGGTCCAGTGTGTCATTCAAAGTCATTGTTTTCTTGTTGATTTTCTGTTTAGCTGATCTGTCCATTGTTGTCAGTGGGGTGTTGAAGTGCACTACTATTATGGTATTATTATCAATGAGTTTCTTTATGTTTGTGATTAATGGACTTATATATTTGGGGCTCCCTTTTTCTTACAGCAAACACAGACATATTTAACACGGCCTACAATGCTTTGCATGATCAGAGCCCCACTCAGTGCCAGATTCCCACTAGGTAGCTCATTCTTAGGAAACCCTAAAGCATTGGCACCAAAAACAAATTTTCAAAGATCCTCATATTCAAAAATTATATCCATCTAGCCTCTTACAGAGAAATACATTTTTGTTACTCTTATTTATGAATTGCTTTATTTGGTGAAATATTTGAGAAAATCAGATATTACAATATCTCCAAAGTTTAGGCCCCCTAAAATCTTAATACAAATGGATATTTCCTTTTTTTATTTTCCTTCCTCCCCCTGTCCAGCTGCACTAGTTTTCTGTTGCTACTAAATAGCCATACAAGCAACACTTACCATAAGGCCACAGGCCCTATTATTTTCTCTCTCCACGTCCTTTCTCCTCCATCCCTTCCCTTGTTTGTTAGCCAGTAAGTGACCTCAGCTTACTTACTGAGCTGTCAGCTCAAAGTGTCACTTCTTTAGGTCACCTTTCCTGACCTCCAAAGATTGAGTCATATTTCCTCTTTAATGCCCTCATGGCACATAATACTATGTATATATGTATGTGTGTGTATCTCTATAATTACACAATTGTCTGTTTAATAATTTTATTAACTCAAATTTCTCCAATTAGACTGCAAACCACAGAAAAGCACATCACATAGTTGGTGCTCTGTATTTGTTCAACAAATGAATAACCCTTTCTGTCAAGAGATAATGGATTTGATACTACTTCTCTAGTTGTAGATTCTTTTAAACTTTTAAGGTTAACTATTGAGTTAATTAAACCTTTCTTTGTCCTCTGTCAATATGTTAACATAGGTAATGCTCTGCCTCCTTGAACACAGCTGAATTCTCTAGGGCAAAATTTATTCTTGCTCTGCCAGCTGAAATACAGATTCTATGACCTTCTCTTTCCCCTAGTGACTTGGACATTTATTTAGTCATTTATGGTTATTTAAGTGTCAGATTATATTATTCTCTATATTTGCCCCACAGGACATTGCCAAAGATACCTCAGGATCACATTTCTATGGGAATGGCAGCAGCATTTACAAAATCACAAAAAACACAAATGGAAAGTGTATTACAAAAATCTTATTTTTACTATTTCTACCACCATTTCTATTATAAAACAAAAAGACCTTTAAAACTAGATTTTTGCCTAAATGAAAATACATTTTCATTTAAATGAAATAAAGTAGCATATTTTAAAAATACAGAGAAAGCCAGTATGTATTTTGACCTACATATAATATTTTATTGTACCCCACACAATCATTAATGAAATTTGTTATAGAATATATATATATATATATATAAATATAGCATCACACAATAAGAAAATACATTAAAAACTAATGAAAATAGACTCATAAACCCTGGCACTTTTCTTTCAGATTATGCAGATAGCTTCAATTATTCTTAACATCTAAAAGAATAAATTTAATAACATACACAGAATACTTATCAAAATTTATTTCTTATCATTGCTGAAATGTCTAATAACATATCAATGTAAAGTAATTCTTGAACTAGACTAAGGAAAATTCTTATGTGCCTCAGTAGTATAAGGATTAATTGCTAAGAAATTCTCTTTGCAAGGATTGGCTTTAGAAAATGGTCTCTGTGAAAATAGATGCAGCCTATAATAGCTTTCCAGGAACAAGCAAGCCCTCAGAGGGATCTCTCCAATCGCCTAGTCTACCCCCATCATGTTACAAATAAAAGAGGAGACCTTGAGAGGTTAAGAGGTCACATAGTCTCCAGTCAGTGGTCCCTAATGCTGCAAGGGGGATGGATAGATGTGGGAGAGCCATAATGAGAGCTGGGCCTGCCTGACCCACTCTACTTACTTTAAAATTCAGTAAAGCAGAGAGCTGAAACCAGCCAGAACTAATTTCTCACTTCATCTAAGTATGATGTTAGTTCCCAATGAAATGGCAAATAATTTTTTAAAAACCTCCCATTGTGTACATTTACTAAAAATGTTTCGGTTGCACTTGAGTTTAAAGAAAAAAAGACAACTCTGTTATTTCCAAGTTTACAGAACTGACACATATGCAAAGAATAATTAATTACATCATGCAAAAAAAATAATTACTAATAGCCATCTTTTGTATTTTATTTTAACAAACGTCAATACTGAATCTACACAAAGGACCATTTTGAGACAAAATTATAACTATGACCTCTGGTACGATATGGTAAAAATGTATTATTTTACCATATTTTCCAGAAGGAAATAAGGTACCTCAAGATTAATCTGTCAAAAATCATACCGCCAGCAAGCAGTATAAATGATGGAAAAGCCCAGAATGTCTTAAGCGATTATGATGTGCTTTGTATTACGCAATACATCACCATCAAAATATAAGAGAAATTATACCCAAACTGTTCAAGGAGAAATGTGATAGGCAGCCTCTAAATGATCCCAAATAATCTCCACAACTTGACGTTATCCCCTTGTGTTCTCCCCTCCCCCAAGTGTGGGACAGATGTATTGACTCTTGTAATGACTAGAACACAGCAGAAGTAATGGCATGGCACATCAGAGATTAGGCCATGAAAAGTATGGCTTCTGTTTTGGGTGCTTATTCTCACCTACTCCTAGATTCATTCACTCTTTTTTTTTTTTTTTTAAGTTTATCTATTTATTTTGAGAGAGAGAATGAGCTGAGGAGGTGCAGAGAGAAAGGGGGGCAAGAGGATCCGAGTGAGCTCTGTGTTGACAGCAGAGAGCCTGATGCAGGACCCAAATTCACCAACCATGAGATAATGACTTGAGCCAAAGTCACACTTTACCGACTGAGCCTCCCAGGCACCACAGATTCATTCATTCTTAAGAGAGCCAACCTCTCTGTTCTGAGGTCCTCTGGAGAGAGACTGATGTAGCAGGTTACTTATTGAGAGAGGCTCTGGGCAACAGTGAGGCTCTCACTACAGGATTTGGTGCTCATGAGACACTGAATCCTGCCAACATCTACATGAGATCAGAAGCAGATTCTCCCCTAGTTTACCATCAAAGCAGACCAACTGACAGTGACTAATACCTAATGAAAGACCCTGAGCTACAGATATCCTGATAAGCCATACTGACATTCCCAACCAACGGAGACAGTAGAAATAATGCTTGTTGTTTCTAGCCATTAAAATTTGGGACAATTAATTATGCATCAATAGAAAACTAATACAATGCATGGGTGGCTCAGTCGGTTAAGCCTCTGACTTCAGCTCAGATCATTATCTCACGGTTTGTAGGTTTGAGCTCAGAGCCTGGAGCCTGTTTCAGATTCTGCATCTCCCTCCCTCTCTGACCCTCCCCTGCTCAAGCTATCTCTCTCTCCCTCTCTATCTCAGAAATAAATAAAACATTTAAAAAAAGAAAACTAATACAAGAAATTCTTTTGATTTCACATAAACTTTTATAAGTCAGAGTATGAGTACTTATAAACTGCAAAATATATTACTGCAGCAATATTATCTAAAAAAAATGTATCTATGTCTTTTTTAAAGTTATCAAAAAGGAAATATGCTATAATATTTACAGATGTCAGAAAGTTATCACTTGTATATACCTCCTCACTAAGAGTCATAAATTCTGGAAAGGAAAGAATGAGGAGACTTACATCTTCTAACATTAAAAAAACATGAAAAATTGTTTCATACTAATAAAGACCCTCTAGTATAGCCTATTATCTATGTATTATTAACCTAACAAGGCATCTCGCTTGTCACTCTTTGTCATAACAAGGGAGAGAAAAATAAAGAAGGCAAGAATAAAGGGGAAATAAATCCTCACATTCCCATAAATGTAACAATGCCCATGAGGTTCAGTTCCCAAATATAGAACAGACAAAGGATCAGAAAACTGATCCACTAAAGAAATCTTCAATGACTGAACTGGATCAAATGTAAAGAAATTTTTGAAGGCCAGATTTTTAGGAGATAAGCAAAACTTGCAACTAGCAACCATCCTGAGAACAAGAAGCCCAATCTTGTCCTGGTGCCTAGCATACGGTGGGGTCCCAATTGTAAATATTTCACTGAAATAATGACCTTTGAAAATATCCCAGTGGAGTTAGGCATCTGTCCCAGTTTACCATATTCAAGCATTCTAAAACTATTGTAAGGAACAATGCTTATAATGATAGCATCCTAGCTTAGTAAAGTAACATTGATGACCCACAGAAGGATACAAAGAAATCTAGTATGAGAGACACAGAAGTATGATAGAGGGCCTTACAGCTTACAAAAGGCAATTGTCTCTTGCAGTGGAAGAGTTGTTGCAGCTGAGCAAGAGACTCAGAATCTGATAGTTATGTTATAGCTTTGATCTCCAGAGACTCCAACCAAGGCAATCTATTACACTAATATCAGTATTCTGATGAGGAAAACCCAGTATCCTAAAATCCGGAATGGATATATTGGATATATTATGCATGTAAGCAGATCTACTAGAGGATTATATTCTCTATAATGTATGGGGGATATGTCATCTTCCAAGGTCATCAGAAATGGGCTGATGAAAGGCACACCAGTGCAATAAAAATTTCAGTGATGGCTCTCTTCTATAGGCTAGAGATGAAAGGAAAAGTGGCCATGGACCTGGTTACATTAATACCGATGGAGATATGTGGCTCCAAAGTAATAGAGGCCAGGTTTTGATGCATATCAAACCACAATTACTCTTAACAATCTGTAAGATCAGAGGAACAACCAAAGGTTCCTGACCTGAAAGAAATTACGTAGACTTAGTATATTACAGAGCCACATGGTACAGTCTACAAAGCAGCTGAGGAATATGTAATATAAGAAAAAGAATAAGAGTAAGAAAACAGGATACTAAAGGTAGTTGTAAGTCCCAACCCCCCAAATTATGATCACTTGCTCAATTCCTAAATATTAGCCAAATTTTAGCTTCAGATCCCATTGACTAAAATGGTAGCTAGGTTCTACCTAGGAAGCATCCTGCAACACTGTGGCAGGTATAAACTTTAATGATTCCTCTAGTTCTTTCCTTAAAAACATGTAGACATTACTGAAATGATTGAACATTGGGTAAAGGAAAATGCTCAGAACTTTCCAGGGATTGAGTTGGTATTGTTACCTACAGACCCAAAGTGTCTTCACAACTCCCCCCTCAACATTGAAGGCATAAGAGAAAAATTATTAAATGCATTTCTTGTTAAAACTTAGCTTAGAGGACACATTAGGTCCATAGACCCAACAATCGGTAATGTCTTCAGTCCCAACGTATAATTTGATTTGATATACTTGGCAATTAGAGGAATCTCTGTATTGGGTCCTTGGCCTATGGGTAAGAATGATCATAAATGGGGAAGGCTAAGTAGAAATCTCTGAAACTGTCCCAAACCCTGACCAAGATGGTAAACTAAAAAACAATATTGCATCCCCAAAGGGATGGTGAAGGTGAGTGCCACCGTTAAGGACCTATAGTATGTAGCGATGGTGGGTCTTTTCATATCTCTATCATTTACATCTCCAGTTTAGTCTCTGCAGAAAATACAGAGATCTTGGAGAATGACTAAAGAATATCCCAGGACTTCTCAGTTGCAGCTAGACTGACAGATGAGCTATCACTGCTAAGGCAAATTAATAAATCTTACACAGATACTTTGCAAATGTATTCTTTTAGATTCCAATAAGATAAGATAATCAGAAAGAGTTTGCATCTGTATGGGATGGAAAACTCTCATAAACAATTTTGTCCAGGGTCATGTTAAATCTACAGGGACCTATGACTTTGGTTCATTTCTAGACATCAGGTAGTCAAGAGCATGCCAGCACATTTCCTCCAGAGTCAAAACCAAATTTCACTGCATATTTTTATCCCCTACCACAAAAGAAAAAAAGAAGCGCAGCAACTGCTAGATCTCTTTGGGTTGCACCTAGGAATAATGAATGTGACCAGTACACTGGAAGGCTGGTGGAAGACTGCCAGCTCTACATGGGGCCTAGGTCAAGAAAGTTTTGTGCACCAGGTCCACTTGGCAGTGCAAACATCCCTGCCACACAGACCACACAATTTGTCAGGCTTTACGACACTGAAGGTGTCAGTGGTAGCAAACGATGCAGGGGGAAGCATGAATACATACCCTGGTGGGAGAATCACACACAGACTCTTAAGTGTACTCATTAAAGAATTATTTGCTTTTTGATAAACATATACTCTATGTCATGTGGTTCTTGTAGATAAAGAATTCTTGAACATAGACCACGATTTGAAAATGTGTACAGAACTGCTTATTGTGACCTCGTTTTATTGGACACACCAAGTCACAGAGTAGAATGGGCCCCAAAACAGTTTATTACAAGATGGAAATGGTACATCTGGGTGAAAGCATGAGTAGGAACAGTGGACCAAGAAAGCTCCATTAGCTGGTGGTCCTGACTTCCATGTTTCCAACTTCAGTTGCATCAGTGATAGAGTCAGCCATAAGTGTCTTCAGCAGGTCATTAGCAGAGATCTGCACTTTAAGGACATTGCTGGTGAGGGCTCAAAAGAGAGTGAAGAACTTGTTATTGCAATTCGAGGAAGGAAAGATCCTGGTCATGTATGGCAGAAAGCTTCCCAAAATTCTATCCTGTAGTCAGGTGGAAATTAGAACATGTAAGTGATGGCCTTGGTTCTCCAGCTATGATTTCTAAGCAAAGTGGTTTCTTCCCACTTATGGGAAACTGTGGGAGGAAAGACATAAATTGAGGGAATAACTGTTTAACATAAAGGAAATTTGGCTTGACTAATTTGAAAAATTTTAGCTTCTCCACATTAGCAGATGAGCTTAAAGTCAAGAAATGGTTTCCAAGCATTAATAAGGAAAGTAGAATTGAGATCAGCCCTGTTTAAGAGAAAAAGCAGAAGTGACTATACGTTTTGTGAAAATCTTAGGAAGATCAAAAGGTCAGAGTATTCAGTTACACAGAGGACCCATTAAAGAGATAAAAGAGATAAATGGAGACTCTCAACCCATCAAGAGGGTCTGTAGGAAAAATAATGTCATTGTTTCTCAGTCCTCTTAGCAGCAGGTCAAGGGAGAGAAGGGCTGGCCTCAACAGCTCTTGTCTAATAGAGAGAAATCCACAGACGATCCACAAAGTTTTCGAGAAAGTCATTTCAACCCAAAATGAAACAAAACTAAACAACAGCAGCAACAACAAGACTGAAAATTTGAACTAAAAAGACAGAATACAAGATGAAAAGAGTCTGCTAGACCCTAAAATCCCATTGTCAAAAAGTAGACTGATGAATGTTAGCTACACTCAATTAGCTACAAATGAATCTTACTCTTTATGAAAAAAAAAAAAAAGACTCACGGTGAAACCAAGACAGGGAGAATTATTCCCATTTAAAAAACCTTTAAAACCTAATTAAGGAATATCCAACTTTTGCCCAGCTGTATTTCAAAACTGCTATAGACCAATGACTCCTTTGTGTCTCTCATGTCCCACATCTTTGAACAGGAAGAGCTGTGGCTGTGGAGGGGGGAAAATGTGTCTTTCTAATTTTACACATCTATAGATCGAGGAACCACAACCAAGAAGCTTCATCCACATTTGTATCTGATTCAGATAGTGATAATCTGGACTCCGAGAAGATGTTGTGATGGATTGAGATACTTGGAGACCTTAAGAGAAGGTGAATATATTGTTTAGATGGAAAGGACATGAAGAATTATGAATCATATAGGTGGACAGGCTCTAGGATAACCCCCAATTATACCTCCGTGTATCACACCTTGCATAATTCCCTCTCCTAAAGTGTGGGCCCATCTTCTAAGTTGTTTCTAATCAATAGAATACTGCAGAGGTAATGGGATAACACTTCTGTGATTATATTACATAAGATTACAATCCATCTTGCTAGTGGACTCTGTCTCTTGCTGGATTTGATGAAGGAAGCTGTTATGTTTTGAGCTGTCCTAAAGAGAGACCCACATGGCAAAAAATTAAAGGAAAACTTCCATCCAACAGCCAGGAAGAAAATGAGACGCTCAGTCCTTCCACACAAGGAATTGAATTCTACCAACAATCAAAGGTGCTTGGAAGTGGATCTTTCCTCAACAGAACCTTGAAATGACACTGCAGCCCGGGCTGACACCTTGTTGTAGCCTTGTGAGACCTGAATCATAGGTCCTAAAGCAAAACTATGAGATAGTATTTGTCATTTTGAGCTACTAAGGTGGTGGTAATAATTTCATTTTTCTACTATAATTATTTGTTCCTTAAAATATTTTATTTATTGGGGCACCTGGTTGGCTCAGTCGGTTAAGTGTCTGACTTCAGCTCAGGTTATGATCTTGAACTTGTGAGTTCAAGCTTCGCACAGGGCCCTGTGCTGTCAGCTCAGAGCCTGGAGACTGCTTTGGATTTTGTGTCTCCCTCTCTCTCCTCCTCCTACCCTGCTCACACTCTGTCTCTCTCTCTCTTAAAAATAAAATAAAACATTAAAATAAATTTATTAATGTTTTATTTTAATTTGAGAGAGAGAGAGCACACGAGCAGGGGAGAGAACCAGAGGGGGAGAGAGAATCTTAGACAGGCTCCACACTCAGCACAGAATCCTATGCAGTCCTCTATCCCACGACCCTGGGATCATGACCTGAGCCTAAAACAAGAGTCCTATGCTTGGCCAACTGAGCCACCCAGGTGTCCCTGTTCTTTAAAATGTCATACATTAAACTTGTTTTTATAAATACTATATTTTGAAATTTAAGTTACTTTTTCTAACATGGTCACAAGATAATAAAGTTATCTAAAGTAAAATCAGGGGATTAGTGAAGGGAGACTCTTTTGCTGGTCATGCAGAGTTTATCCTCTTGGTAAATATTTGGTCTAATAAAGACACAAATTGTCTTTGAGGATAATTTGACTTTTGCTTTTAAACCAGTACTTTGTTAAAACAAACTCATGTGTTCTTTAGGAAAAATTTAACCAAACTATGACCATCTGCCCCAAAGTAGTGGTTTGCTCTTTGCACACCTTAGGATGGGGAAGTCTGAGGTGCTCTTGATGTAAAGATGAGTCTGTGACCTGTTAAGAGGATTTCATAAGTTTTTTATCTGAAGGTGACCTACAATCAGCCTTATCTGTATTTATGGTATTTCTTCTTATGGAGATGTTTTCTTACTAGTTGTTTTTGTGCTTTAAATTCACTCCTCACCTCATTTACCTGTGAACCCCATCGCTAGAAGGACACATCAGAACTCCAGGAAATATGGGCTTATTTTGTATTTTCTCCCAAAGAGCAGTGCTTCTGATGAGGAGAAGAGCAGCTCATTGTGATGGAGTAGCTATTGGACTTGATTTTTTTAGTGGGCAGATTTATTGTTTCAATATTGTTTTATTATCTAATACATCTCTCATGAAAAGGGAGACTGAACGACTGTCTTAATTTTCAGAAATGTTATAAGCAAAGGAACATTCCACATGGCTTCTTAAGAGATACAATAACCATGTCATAAGAGCTAAAATTCAGTTCCATGGATTGATTAGAAATACTGTTTCATTTTTTTACTGGGTCATTAATGCCTAAAACAATCCTTGACAACAATTATGTATTTATTGACTAAATGAAAAATCTAGAGGGACCAGAACCAGTACCTAACTCCTCTGCATTTGCCATTATAGCAGCCACACCAAGGTTGGCTTCGAAGGACCTTGAGCTCCTTAAAGTCTCTAGCAGACCTTGCCTCAAACCATCCTCTGTGTATAAACAAGCCAATTAAAATGAAATGCAATACAAGTCTCATAATATCTCTTTTCAAAGAAATCCCTGAACACCCCTTATATAGAAAGTGCTCCCTGGTCTCCACATGGGGGCTTTGGTGCCCCTTGCGTTCAGAGCCACTTACCCACATTTCTATGTTCTATCAAGACTTAGGCTTTTGACATGAGATAAAGTTCCAATCAAACATTCATAATAAGGTAAATTTGGATTACTGCATTACCCCTTCCACTACAGGAAGCTATGCTAAGAGAGGGCTAACTGGAGAAGTTAATGTTTAAGATAGAACTAAAAATTTGTCAGGAGTAAAACTTCTGATAACGGTAAAAGGCTGAGGGGACAGGTCTTGGATGCATGCCCATTCAGTCACACATTTATACCACATTTTGTGTGAGGAACAAGAACTAAGAAGAAATAAAAAATAATATACTTGGAATTTAAATTTTGAGAAATAGATGAGATGGGAATATAAAATAAACCTAAGCATCTTTATATTATATAGTTAGAAGAACAAATTGGGATAGAAGAGGGGTCATAAGTTCATGAGAGATGGGTCAATGGAGGGTAAAGCTTAGTTGGTGCATGATGGGATGTAGAGTGGATAGAAGTATCATAGGCATGCAGATGTGGGATGAAAGTTCACCTGAAATTGATCTGAACTGTAATAGTCGCATATTCAGGTTAAGTGAGAGAAAATAGCCATAGATATAATGAAGAACCAGCTGCTGGAAAATTATGACAGTAATAGTTTAAAATATGTATTTCATCTAGAAAGTGAAGATGAGTAGCTAGATATCTCATTAGGTATCATTATTTCATTAGAGACTGTCATCTCCTTCTTTGATATTTCATTCCACCAATATTGAATTATCAATTATTTAATCATTTCCATTTAATATATCTTACACCGAAATTTCATCTAGGGTTTGTTCCTCCCCCTATTTTAGTGACTAGAAAGCAGACAATTATTCTAGCAACTAAAGCCATAGCAAAAATACATATTAAAATAGGAATACATATACCATATGTAGAAATGCTAGAATAGGCTTTTATTTATGCCAACGGCTTTCCATTTTCCTTAAAAGAAATGGCTCACACTGTCATTTTATGCATTTATTCCCTTTTTATCCTACTCACTGGAAGTTACAGGGAACATGTTGGCCATTTTATATTGTCAATGAGGTCACTAACCCTCTCCCCAAATGGCTGATTTAGCATCACATGAAACATCACAGAAGGTCAAAAGGTAAACGTACAACCAACAAGCAACAGGAAAAAGTTATTGAACTCTACAGTCTCAAATCATGTGCTAAATAACACATTTATAGATGACTTTGACAAAGGGCTTATAGTTGCTAAGGAAAAGGGGGAAAGGGAGGCAGAGATTTTAATATAAAGGATATCACAAAAAGTAAGAGATACTGCTTTAAAAATATCTATCATACTCCAAGCTTATGATATTTCTGGGAGTATGTGATCAGATTAAATTACCAAATAACCCTCATTTTGAAATTTTCCAACATTATGAGTCCCGCATTGCAAAGTATATGCCTCCCTTGCCAGGAACCCAGGCAAATGACCTAGGTTCCTCTATCCATAGTCATTCATGAAAGACTTGACTGTTGAAGGGAGCAAGGAAAAAAGCTGGTAATTTTTTTCCAGAATTTATTTCTTGAAAGCACCATTTTTTCAGAGGTGGAGGTTGCAGAGCCCCTGCCATGCCAAGGGTCATTGCAGTGGCAAAGATGGTAACGTTTATTTGGAGGAACTTTGAGGGGGTGACTGGGTGTTGTCTTAGCTCTCTGCCTCTCAGGCCTTCCCAGGTTTCCATGAAATATCCAATGTCATTTAAGAAATCTCTGCTTCTCTATTTTTTGTGACTAAGATCAAGGACTCATACATATATTGAGCACTGTTTTTTGAATTTCTACTAGGAGACAACTGCCATACTCTATGGAGAATAAAAGATGTAAAGATAGTTCATGGCTCCTGGGAGCATACACACTATGAAAAACACAAGATAAACAAATTACTAGCAATTAGGTTGACCGTGTTCAGGGTTGTAATAATTGCAGAAAGAAAAAGCAAGGAGAAACATTAAAAGCTTTTAAACAGAGATCACGTTAACGCTGGTGGTGGTTCTTAAAATTTAGTGTGGCATTACAGTTCTCTGAGATTTTCATGTAGAGTACTGATTCTCAGGCTCCACCACCAGAGATCATATTATAGCTGCACTGGGGCTCAGGAATATGCATTTCTATTAAGACTCCAGCTGATACTGATGAAACTGATACCCTAATCCACTTATTAAAAATCAATACATTAAAAAATGGCCAAAGAGACTCAACAGACACTTTTCTAAGAAAGACATCCAAATGGCCAACAGGTACATGAAAAGATGTTCAACATTGCTAATCTTCAGGGAAATACAAATCAGAGTCACAAGATATCCCTTCACACATGTCCTAATGACTGTCATCAAGAGGACGAGAGATCATAAGTCCTGGCAAGGATATGATGAAAGGGAACTGTACACACTGATGGTGGGAGTATAAATTGGTTCAGCACTATAGAAAACAGTATGGAGCTTTCTCAATAAAACTAAACACAGAACTACCATACGATCCACTAATTCCACTTCTGGGTATATACCCAAACAAAATGAAAACGAGATATCAAAGAGATTTCTGCACTCCTACATTTATTGTAGCATTACTCACAATAGCCGAGATATAGAAACAACCTAAGTGCCTGTTGACAGAGACATGGATAAAGAAGATATGGCATATAGACACAATGGAACATTATTCAGTCATGAGAAATAAGGAAATCCTGCCGTTTGTGACTACATGGATGTACCTTGAGGACATTATGCTGAGTGAGATGGGTCAAACAGAGAGAGACAAATACTGTATGATATCACTTACATATGAAATCTAAAAAAGCCCATCTTGTAGAAAGAGAGGGCAAAATAATAGTTCACAGGATTGGGAGGTGTGGGGGAAGAAGAGAGATGTTGTTTAAGGGTACAAACTTGCAACTCACAGTAAATAAATCCTAGAGATCTAATGCAAAGCATAGTGAATATAAATGACAATATTGTATTACAATATTCGAACTTGTGAAAAGACCAGATCTTAATTATTCTAACCACAAAAAAGAAATTGCAATTATGTGATGTGATAGAAGTGCTAACAATTGCTACCATGACAATCATATCCAATATATAAATGTATCAAGTCAACATGTACACCTAAATTAACATAATATTATATGTCAAATACATTTCAATATAAAATTTCTATAAGGACTAACAAATAAAATATGAAATTAATAATAGAGGATCAGAAAAGTTTTAGGAAAAATGTAACCCTTAGAAATTATGCTTTTTGAATGAAATCTTGTCATTTGGAAAAACATGCATGGTTCTAAAGAGTATAATGTAAGTGAAACAAGCAGTCAGAGAAAACCAAATGCCATATGATTTTACTTATATGTGGAATTTGAGAAATAAATCAGTAAACAAAGGGAAAAGAAAGACACTATGTAGGTGAGGGGATGTGTGAAATAGGTGAAGAAGATTAGAGTACACTTATCTTAATGAGCACTGAGTAGTATGTGGAACTATTGAATCACTGTATTGTACACCTGAAACTAATATAACACTGTATGTTAAGTATATTGGAATTAAAATCTTAAAAAAATCATGCTTTTCAATTTTTCTAAGTTTTGTTTGAATTTTATGGCTTTCATGTGCTTTCCTTATCTCTTTTCTAAATATTACATGATTTTAACTTTCCAAGTATTGGACGATATTATTGAAAATGATAAAGGAAACCTAGGAGAGCCTTAGAGTGAGGGGTTGTAAAATCAGAGAAAAACAGAATGGCAGAGGATCGACTCAAAACAGTCTAAGCAATGTCATGCCCACAAGTAATGTTTTTACATTTCCCTTTGCCTAACTCAATGCTAGTCCAAATTCTAATTATCATCCATTAAACCAGTCAGTATAGGTCCAGGTTGTGGAGGAATGAAAGAAGAACCCTCAAATCTCAGGGGTTTAATTTTTTTAAAGACATTTCTCACCCATACCACTTGTCATTTGTCAACTGGAGGGCACTACTTTGCGTGAATGTCATCTCTAATCCAGAACTGATACTGGTGGGGCAGTTACTGTGAAATGGCAGAAGTAATGAGAAGTGGTAAAGTAAGTCCTGATTGTAAATTTTCTACACACACAGTTTTTATGGAACAAGTCACATAGCTGCTATAACTTCAGATGAACAGGAAGTGGAATCTTATCATGTGCTCAGAGGACAGAGAGAAGCACATTTGTGAGCACCCTGTCTATCAAAAGGACTATTGCAAAAATTCTTTAATTGAGCTTTCTGACTCCAGGTTTCTCCTCCAGAATCCATGGTACTATGGTCAATTTATCTTTTTAAATTATAATTATGACGTTTTCTTCCCCAGAAAACGTCAAGGTTCTCTTCTATATATTTAACAGAGTACGATATCTCTGGGGTTTTCCACACTGTGAATTCTCATGATCTCCAGCCCAATACTTGAGACTTCTCTTACATGAATGCTGTGATCCAAAATATTTGTGCTATTGACCACTTCTCAAACTTGGTTTCTCTTTTCTAAGTCCATGTTTTTACTTATGTTGTCCAAATACCTGAATTAAGACGGAATTAACATTTATTAAGTAGTGATTATATTTCAGATAAACCTCTTGTAATTATTTTGTTTTCATACCTACTTAAAGTACTAACCATTCTTGAATCTTCATTTTAAACATTTCCTCCAAGAAACCTTCTCTTATGTTCCCATTAGTTGTGACCTTTAGCTGCTCCTAATCTTTATGGTTTTTGAATAAAGACTTATTGTTCAATAGCACATAGTCTGTTTTTTATTTAAAAAAATACTGGATACTAATCTAATCTTCATGTGAAAAATGTTGTTTTTTGAGCTAGAAATTAAACTGATTTTAAGCCCCCCCCCCACAGACTGTGCAAATAATAGTATGTATTAAATAAATATTAAATTACATTATTAAGTAAATGTACATAATGGCACCTGGATGTCACCAATGAAATATTTCACCTTGGAAATCAGTTTGTGAGTGCTTTTATTTACTTATTATTATTATTATTATTATTATTATTATTATTTTATCATTTGAGGATTCCTTAAGACACTGTTACAGGGTGATCATTCACATTTTCCCAGTATAATCAAATATGTAAGCTAGTAAATATGAGAAGAAATACATACATATACAGGTAGTAGCTCTCATTTCATTTCTGGTCCTCAATTTCATTTCATTTCATTTCATTTCAGGTTCTCAAGTTTTTTGACAACAGTATAACACTGATGGTATATTTAGTGTAGTTCGTCCAAGTTTGGTTAAGTAAGACTCTACTTTGCAACATGTCTGAAAAATTCTTCATTTACATTTCAAAATAGTCATAAGTTCCACACACAACAAAAGGAAAAGACAGTACGGTCAGCCACCAGATGGGAAATTATTTCAATTCAGCGTTACATTTATTCATAACATTCAGGTTATACCATAAAGCAAAAGTAGCCACAGAGGATTTTATTTTACTGCCTATAAGGAACTCCTCTGTTTTTTTGAGGATTATATTTTTCCCTTGGTGTATTTTAGGCATACTTTACCACTTAACGGGCTTTCTGTAGCTCATTCAAAGTACTTCCATTCCCCCTTTTCAGGCACCTATTATTGAGGTTATCGCTGGTAATAGTAGTCAGATTAATATATAATTCTCACATGTGCAATATAACAAATGAGATAGACTCACAGTTTTAGGGTCATGCTGTTCTAGAGTTGATGGTGTGATTTATATTTTCTCCCTAAAGTGTGATACCTATATTTACAGAAGGAACATCATTCAGTTTTTATTGAATAGAGTAGCTCTCCTGTCAAGGAGACTTGTATGACATCTCAGACCTCATATAAAATTTTATATTCTCTTAAAAAATAGTATTGTATTTTGGTATATTATTCCATCATATTATCCTCAATGTTATTTAATAATGGTTTTTTATATCACATAGATTATATCTATCATATAGATAAATGTATATATACACACACACAAACACACACAAACACAAACTATGCACTGATTATGGATTTTTGTTAACCCAATTGCACTTATCTACAGCAGCACTCACCTTGCGTACACAACATTCATTACCAAGCCAAGAACCGCTGTGCTAGAATCAGAGCTGGTGCTATGCTTATAGATAAGATAAAATAGGCAGAAAAATACTGTAAGGGATGTGAAAGATGTTGAGAGATTCGTGCACACATCCCCTCCTTTTCTCCAGAGAGCGTTCCTTTTTATACACATGGAAATTGTCTTGTCCTTAACACACTGCACATGGTAGCTAGGTTTAGCAGTAGCCACCTGTTTCAACTAGGCTTTCTGATTTGTTTAAACTGCAGTGGAGGAAAAATATATATATACAGATCCTTTCTAGGGTGAGAAAATACAAAATGTGAAATCTGACAGTTCCCGCATGTTTCCAATTATGTTAACGAAGCCAGTAAACTGTGAGAAACTCACCATAAGAAGCAAAGAAGAGAAACAAATACATTTCTGGCAGCAATGAGTTACTGGATCCCATTGTTCCCACAGATCAGTTGCACCCTTTCCTTGGTTGTGAACTATTCTTTGAATTACATTAGCTCACTGTCAAGTTAGTTACATAGAGACCAATTACTTAAAAACAAGAACATTGCAAAGGCGAAACTTAGCAGGACTGGAGGAAGCTGGATGGGGTAGGGACCCGACACAATAGCACTGTTTGAGCCCTGATGCTGAAAGGTCAACTAGATCAGATGGACAGACAATGAGCAATACAAGGGAGAGAAAGGATAGTGTGATGTGTTGGATTATTGTTAAATGATAATTCCCTTCCTTTGGGGGGACTAAACTGTAGATCCCTGGCCTACTGCTTTGGCCTATGGAATGTGAGTGAATGTGCTGTGACCAGAGATTTTGACTTAGCCTCTTTTGTTTCATAGATCTATGATGAGAAGGAATTGCTCAATTTATCCTACTGGCCTTAAGGCAGATAGAGTCAAGGGGAGCAGACCAGACTCAGCCTATAAGCTACGGCAGAGTCATGAGTAAGAAAAGTAGTGCTTGTGGTTGCAGGACTGAGTTTTTGGGCTGGTTGGTTACACAGCACTAAAAACATGAGTAATAAGTTGTAGAAATTAGAGGCAAAGTGAGCACAAACATGAGTAAAGAGACAATAAAAGGTAAAGTAACAGAGAAGGAGAAAAACAAGGAAAATAAGAAAGAATTGCAATTAAAAAACAGATAGGCAAAGCTGAAATATGACTAGTAGTAGGGAAGAAGAAAAGATGATGTTTCAGGAAATAAATACCAGTGAGCAGACACTTACAGAAAATAGAAGAAGCAGGCAGATTATCATCCACCTCAGAAAAGAGAGAATATGGGATATGAAGCAGAGAGAACAGGATTATGTGAATAGAGGCAAGAATAACAGAGAACAATACTTAGTGCATAAAGAAAAAGATCATTGGACAGGCTAAAAATACTGTAGTAAGAGCATACTTTAGATTCAGAAGTGAAAGGATATGGGGAGCATGTGACGCAGTAAGAGAAAAACAGGAAAGAAAAATTGAGGCAGATTAGTATAAACCTATTTGGCTGCAATTACCTAATTTTCTGTTTACTTGTTAGGATTTTGATCTGTAAATTTATCTTATACTCATACCTACAATGAATATCCTGAGTGTTTTCAGAAAATATCCTGCCTGCGGTGCCTGGATGGCTAAGTTGGTTAAGTGTCTGACTCCTGATTTCAGCTCAGGTCATGATCTCATGGTCATGAGATCAAACCCCATGTTGGGCTCTGTGCTGAATGGAGGTTCACTCTGCTTGATGCTTGGGGTTCTCTCTCTCTGTCTCTCTGTCTCTGTCTCTCTCTCGGCCTGCCCCTCCCCTGCTCCCCACTCCCCAAAATAAATAAAAATCTCTTACCCAAGTAAAATAGGCTAAACAATAACAGAATGTGTAGACTTTATTGAGAACACTCAAGACAATAGCACTGATGATTTAACAATATGTAGCTCCAAGAGGGAGAACAGGAGGGGAAGAAAGGAGGGAAGAAAGGCGGGGAAGAAACCAAGTCTATACTGGTCAGTGGCCAAAGAGTATCCTTGTTGACTTGGATACCATATGACTGCAAAATTACTTTTATATTGGTCTCTAAGGCCAAGCTTAACTAAAATCCTGATATATTAGATGCATTTCCATAAATAGAGTAGAGAAGTAAAGCCAATAATATCTAGGGCTTCTCTTTTCTGCCTAGGCTTTTAAGGAAAATTATCCAGTAAGAAATTAAGTGCTTAATCTTTATAGAGTGGTTTCAAGGAAAGGAATTGGTGAAAAGCTACCTCTCTTTGGATTGACATGAGTGGGACAATATGCACAGAGGTGTGAAATAGTGGTTTTTAACCCAGAACACAAAGTCAGACTCCTGAACGTATGTTATAGTCATCCTGAATGCATGAGACTCTAAGCAAAGTTTAGGAATAAAAAAGATGGGAACTAGATATTTTAGCCAGAGTGTAGGAAGAATTAATAATGTTGTTTCTATCACATCTATCTCAAGAGGAATGGTGCCCCGAACTTTGGTGTTCATGGCAGGTCCAGAGAAACAGTTGCTTTAACCTATACATCCACCACCTAATGTGTGGTATTTTGTTATCACAATCCAAACTAATACACACAGTCTTTAATATTTAATTTTAGTTTATTTGAAGTAAGGGAATATAAGCGAATGTCTCTAACCTTTGCCCTGTAGGGAGAGATTATACTTATACTGGCCATTTAAACAAACCTGCCCTCTGACCCAGAGGGAGACAGATCATATTTTCTAAGGATGTCTAGTATGCAACATCCTTGAAAGTACAGTCTAAAACAAAAGCTTCAGTGCCTCTCCTTGCAAGAGATATATAGAAAGGGAGAGAACCCAAAAAAGTTTCTTCCTAAGATGGTGGAAGTACTACACTAGTCAATTTGGTCAAGAGACAGAGGAGAGAGATTACCACTGCTCAAATGTAGTCTTAGAACTTTCAGGGCCTAGACAAATATGGATCTTATGCATATGCTAAGTTTCCACCATTGGACCAATCTATCATGAAAACAATTGGACATTATATTTTGTTGGTCCTCTATTGAACATATCAACAATTCATTCACCATTCATTCACTCATTGAATCTTATATTTCTTCAATAATATTTACTGATCACTTATACAGTTTTAAATATTCTTTACTAGGAGGTGAAAATAAAAAGACAGATACGACATGGTCTATTTAAAGGAGCGCATAGTCTAGCAGGGGAGTAAGATAAGCAAACAGATGACAGCAATAAAGCGTAATATGAAATTTGACACAGGAGTTGCACAATATGGAAACTAGGTAAAGGTGATTTGATCCAAATCAAAACTGGGGTGGGGGTGGGGATAAATAGTGTATTATCTTTTGGGTTGTGAGTGGCCAGTTTAAGGACTAAAGGAAATTTATTTGCTCAAGTAATTGGCTCAAACCAGAGGTTGTTAAGGCCTGAAACATAAATCAATTCAGTGGTAATAGACAGACTTACAGGTCTGGTTTCCATATCTCTCTGCCCAGTAATGTTTCAGAGACTGATTTTATTCTGCCCATAGTTGTGTTCATTCGACCAGGAGAAATGGACACTATCAGCTCCAAGTTTACTTGACCCTTTGAGCAAGAATAACTATACTAATTATTATCCAAACCAAGATACCTTTGAGGTGAAAAGAATATTATTATAATTATGTTAAGAAAAGTATAAACCAGTTGGGACATCCCTTGGAAATTTGGAATATATGTTAACCCTATATACTCCTATGATCCTAAGGAGACAAAAAGGACCCTCCATTCTATGATCCTCATACTAACATTCTGTGAAGCTTGTAATGGACTAATGTCAATTATGTGCCTATCCTGGAGACAATTCCTGATGCCAAGAGAATGGAATATTATGACTGGATCATCTGTTTCCCTCTTCTCTCCTTTTCTAAGCCTATGCTTTTCATATAGCATCTGACCTCCTTCTGATTAAGAGGACCCATAGCCCCTTACTTCCTAATTTGATAAAAATTGCTCCTGGTTCCATCTTTGAAAGATTGTAGTAGATTCTTATAATTAGAGAAGAACATTCTTGATATATAAAACCCCTACAGAAGAATATACGGTTATTGTTCTGAAAGACCTCCTCACTACCAGCAGTGAGAGTGAGCAGAAATAAAAGGATGAAGGTGTCAGAGTAGTCCATTCCCTCTCTCTCTCTCTCTCTCTCTCTCTCTCTCTCTCTCACACACACCCACACACACACACACACACACACATTTGTATTTGGTTTGTTGAGTTCAAACCTTAGTTTCAAAAGATTTTATCAGGCTGATTTATTTGTATGGATACAGCCCAAAATAAGCAATGATTCTCAAATAATTTACTTTCTAGAAGTCAGAATAATGGATTAAATAAATATACTAGCTGAAATTGAGCATGGTAATATTACCATTTTGTTAAAGATAAATGAGAGTTGTGATCATAATAATTTACCAATTGCTACATTCATCCAAAGTAGTAATTAGATTACTGTTAATGCATTTTCATACAATTTGCTTACATTTACACAATTTTTCTGCTCTTATCTCTATCATTAAACAAAAAAGGGTTTTTTTTGTTCAAAGGGCAGATAGTCACCCACCAGAAGTCTAAGAAGGAAAGATGCATGCGAGCTAAACTAGAGATCAAGTTGGCCTATAACATTCTGAACATTTTAGGAGTCTGCTATTACAAGAAAATATATATTTTGTACTATGACAAAATAATATATATATACTTTCAAGCTATTTCGTAAGGTCTCTGTTGGTGGAAATAAATCTCCTCTAAGCCTAAGGCTAAACAAAATCAATATAAAAGGGTTATATAAAGCTGAATTTTACATTAAAAGTAGCAAAATAGAAAATAACTTTTGGATTATAATGGCGGCAATTTCTTGCTTTTATAAATGTTTTACCTTAAAAATAATGATCATGATATAGCAAACACACACATTCTTAGAGAAAATATCTTACAAACTAAAGTATACTTTCTTTGGGTGCAGTTTCGGGAGTGAGGATGGGGACAGGATGTGATGATTTCATCTGAAATGTTCTGCTCCTGACTCTCTCCCAGTACAAGACCTTAAAAACCTCAATTTTCCAATCAAACTCTCCTGGCTGTCTAAATGATCCATAAGATCTGTCTAACTAATTTATAAAATGTTTATTTATTTTTGAGAGAGAGAGAGAGAGCGGGGGGATCCAAAGTGGACTGTGCTCTGACAACAGCAAGCCTGATGTGGGGCTTGAACTCATGAACTATGAGATCATGACCTGAGGCAAAGTCATACGCTCAAACAACTGAGCCACCCACGTGCCCATGTCTAACTATTTTAATGGTTACTCACTGAGAACACTTAAATATTCCAGACCAGAGTAGGGCTGTGACAAGAATGAGGGGAACAGAGCACTTACCACAGGTACAAAATTTAAGAAGGTGCCAAAAGTCAGGTAATCTATAAAATAATGCCATTTACTATAACATTTTAAAAATAGAAATTAAGGGAAAAAAATAGAAATTAATGTACCAAAGCCTACAATGAACAATATATCAAACTTTTAAATAAAGACAGGAACTTGCCCTGAATTTGAACAACCCTGACTCACTTGTCCTACCTGAATTCCAGTTCTGCCCCAACGTCTTTTCCAGGATTCCCCACTCACTAGCAGTGTGACACTGCCCATGTGACCTCATTTCTTGAGGCTTCCATTACCTCACTGTAAAATGAATATTAATTATATTCCCAGTAAACACAATGGTATATTTGAAAGAAATAAACGAGATTACGCTTTCAGTGTCCTCACAACACCCAAGCCGTAGAGAGTGCTAGATAAATGTTAGTTATTAGAACTTCAGTTTAGCATTTGTATATACATATTTGATGTTTTGTATTATGTATATATAATATGTATATACACACATAATATGTATATTATATATGTATATATATATACACACACATATATATACACACACACAGTTTAGCATTTGTATATGCACGTTTAATGTTTTATATTATATATGTATAATATGTATATATACACATAATATGTATATTATACATGTATACACACACACACACACACACACACACACACACACGTAATTCTTAATTCAACACATGTGCACCTTTGATGCACCAGACTCATGACCAGGTACTAGAAGTACATCCTAAGTCAAACATACATGGTCCCTGGCTTCACAGAATTCAGAGTCAGATATCATTTAAATATTTATGAGAATTAATTTAAAGTAAATAGTGCTTTTCTGTAATTCTTTGAAATGCAATGAAATGGGTCCCTGCTGTTTCTTATGTTGTTCTCTACCCCGATTACCTATACATCTTGTTCTAGATCTCCTAATGGTAATGCACTCTAATCAAATATGAAACTTTGTTACTTTCCCACTTAAAATGCTTTAAGGAGAACTTAATACCAACAGAATAAATTCCCACTCCTTAGTGTGGCCATAAAGACTTTATTAATTAACAATTTCCTGTTTTTCAGCCTTAACTTTTTCTTTTTAAAAAACAAAAAGCTACAACTATTTAATTACATATAAGTCAGACTTTGACATGTACAATTTAGTGGTTTTAGTATATTCCTAGAGATGTGCATTTAATTCTAGTATATTTTATCACTCCCAAAGAAACCCCTGACTTGTTAACAGACACTCTCAATTTCTTCCCCACTCTCTCAGCCCCTGGCAACCACTAATATATTTTATGGCCTTATGAATTTACATAATCTGTACATTTAACATTAATGGAATCATATAATATATCGCCTTTTATGTCTGACTTCTATCATTTAGAATAATGTTTTCAAGGATCATCCATATTGTAGCATGTATTAGCAACATTCCTTTACATGGCTGAGTAACATTCTATTATATTGATATACCAATTTCGTTTAACCATTCATCCGCTGATGAACACTGGGTTTGTTTCCACTTTTGTCTCTTATGAATATTGTTATGAACATTCATGTACAAGTTTTCGTGTAAACACGCGTTTTCAATCATCTTCAGTATATACCTAGATTTGTTACTGCTATTTCACTTTTTGAGGAGCAAACGGTTTTAAACAGTACTTCGCCATTTTGCACTGTCAACAGCAATGCATGAGGGTTCCAATTGCTTCACATCTTTGCCAACACTCATTCTTTTCTTTGATAGTTTGTGTTTTTTAATTAAATCTATTTTAGTGGATGGGAGACCAGCAGAGGCTCTGACTGAGCTTTGAGCTGCAACACAAGTGCATAAGAGGGAATTCTTGGAAATGTTGTTATGCATCACACTCTTTTCCATTGGAGTACAATGGAAAAAGTGTCCCATAAGGAACAACAATAATAATATAGATATTTAATAAATGAGTACTAAGGACTTTAGTAATTTACATAGCCTATATCTAACCCACACAATAACATAGAAAGATAGATATTACTAATCCTACTTTCATAAATGAAGAAATTGAGATTAAGAATGGTTAAGAAAGTTATTATAGGTTATAGTCTAGTTCCATATAGAGACAATATTAAAATGCAGTATTGTATGGATACATTAATCTGAAAACAACAAATATTTTAGAATTGGTACAATATAGAAGTTGACACTGAGAATAGACCTGTACGTGCAGGTTGAAAGTTAGTCTTCTCAATGTTAACCTAGGAAAAATAATTGTAGGAGAAATCACAAGATGGCAAATTTAATATAAAGACCTATTACTGGATTAACTAGAATTAAATGTATACAATTTTATATATATGTACATGTATAGACATATCTATATATGTATATTAGTATGTACATGTCATAGACATATCGATATATATTAATATGCATTAACATATGCAGAAAAATATAGAATTGCTTGCATGTGTGGTAAAATTATGAATTGTCTTTATTTTCTTCTTTGTGTATTATGCACATTTTACAATAAAGTGCATTGTTTTATAAATGAAAGAAAAATCAATAAACATAAAACAATTTCAGTTCAAATTTAGGCAAGTAATAGAAGTAGAATTTTATAAACAAAGCAACTCTTTTGTTGATGGAATATTGCTTTACATTTCTTGGGAAAATAAAACTCATTTAAATTATACCTACATTTTATCTTTTAAGAAATTTCCATTTTAAGACAAGGAAGCTAAAACTCCTAAATAAAAAATAGAATGCTTTGAGTCACACACATAGACGAAAACGTCAAGGTGTTAATTTCCACTTTCTCAGCTCCAAAAATGAAACCTTTTCTGTTATATTAATACATAAAAATCAGTAACAAATGACAAATTTCACCACAGACATTTCATAAATGTTAGTGCACCCTCCACTTGAAGCTTTTCCTTTATATTGTCTACTAAGGAATATAACACGTGGATTTAACAACATTTAGGATATGTAAGGTCATATATGAGAAAATTTGGGTTAAAGAAAATTTTTACCAGGGATTATAGATGAATGAATTTTAATGCTATGTCTTGGTAGAAAGAACAATTGTTTTAGAGTCAGAAGATCTGAGGTTTCATAGACATGGTATTAATATATTTTTTGAAGTTAACCCACATAAATAGCTATTGTCCACTGTTTGTATTAAAAAGTCCGTTGTAACTCTGGGGGCAAGATGGCGGAGAAGTAAGGAGCTCCGTACTTGCACTCGCGCCCATACATCACACAGAAAAGATCTGAAGTCATTGGAAACCTTACAAAACCTGAGAGATTGGGAGAAAAATGATGCAGAATCCACTGAGATAGCCTTCTAATGTGATTGCGAACCGGGGAAGATAAAATTGGGCCGGGATCGGAGACTCCAGGGTGGGAGGCGATCCCCCTCTACCCTCTACGGGGAGTGAGAGGGGAAAAGGAGAGAGTCCGAAACAGAAAAACCTCTGCACGGGGGAGAAAAACCTCCCCTCGGTGCACAGAAAGACCGTACTTGCCAAATACCTGCACACCAGGTCCCCTCGCGCCAACTGGTCCTGGAGGGGGCTGAGCACACAAACTGCTTCTTTGTGCTGCTCCTGGAGGCTAGACTTGGGAGAGGTGGCGCGCCTGCCGCCATTGTAGCTCCCGGGCGGCTGGGGCCCCTGAAAGAGCCACACAGACACCGTGCTCCTGGCTGGCTGGAACTCGAGAGGGAAGGCAAGGGACTAAAAACTGGGAAATTAGCCTGTGAGTTCGTGTTTCGGGTGACGAGCCATAGAGGGACCCGATTTTCCTCACACTGGCGGGCTCGGGCTCAGAACACCCTGGGGGCAAGCCCTCGCCCGTGCTCGGCAGCCCGACCCAGAGAAGGAAGCAGCGATTCTGACTCCGCCCCCAGAGCTCGGCAGGGCGCCTGGAATTGCCCGAGGGGGTTGCCTGGGAAGCTGTGTCCAAGGCAATTTCAGCGGGGCGCGTGGACTGGGATTTGGAGATTGGAACTGCCCTGGGTTGAAGAGTGCAACCAACTTCGGCTGCGCCCCCGGTACGGGGAGTTTACACG